>NW_027441921.1:0-300000 GCF_048569485.1 Anomaloglossus baeobatrachus
AGCGTGTGCTCCAGCATGTAAATGACTGGAATCGTCATGCTGATAATGGCATTGTCAGCGCTAAACATATTCGTCGCCATGTCGAAACTGTGCAGAAGGGTGCATAGGTCCTTGATCTGAGACCACTCCATCAGGGTGATCTGCCCCACCTCTGCATCTCGTTGGCCCAGGCTATACGTCATGACGTATTGCACCAGGGCTCGGCGGTGCTGCCACAGTCGCTGTAACATGTGGAGAGTTGAATTCCAGCGTGTCGCCACATCGCATTTCAGGCGATGAACCGGCAGGCCGAAAGACTTCTGGAGCGATGCAAGTCGCTCAGCTGCGGCGCTTGAACGGCGGAAGTGAGCAGACAGTTTTCGTGCCCTGTTCAGAAGGCCATCTAGGCCGGGATAGTGTGTTAAAAATTGCTGGACGACAAGGTTCAACACGTGAGCCATACAAGGTACGTGTGTCACCTTGCCCAGGCGAAGGGCCGCACCCAGGTTTGCAGCATTGTCGCACACGGCCTTACCAGGCTGCAGGTTGAGTGGAGACAACCATTTATTAAACTCGGACCGCAGAGCTGACCACAACTCCTCAGCTGTGTGACTCTTATTCCCAAGACATGTCAAGCTAAAGACCGCCTGATGCCGTTGCGCTCTGCTGCCAGCATAGTAATGAGGGGTGCGTGATTCCTTCTGCGCAGTGAGAACGCTGGTGGCCTGACCAGGCAGGCTTGGGGCGGAGGTGGAGGACCCAGATGAGGTGGAGGATGCAGAAGCAGTGGCGGAACTTGGACAGACAGAGGATTGACACACAAGTCGTGGGGACGGCAAGACTTGTGCAGCAGACCCTTCACCATCTATCACCATAGTTACCCAGTGCCCAGTCAGCGACATGTAACGTCCCTGTCCATGCTTACTGGTCCAAGTATCGGTGGTGAAATGCACCCGTTCACACACAGAGTTTCTCAAGGAAGCGGTGATGTTGTGTGCGACATGCTGGTGTAGCGCGGGCACACCTTTCTTAGAGAAGTAGTGGCGACTAGGCATCTGGTACTGGGGCACAGCGACAGACATAATGTCTCTAAAATCCTGTGTGTCCACTAGGCGGAAAGGCAGCATTTCGGTAGCCAACAGCTTACAGAGGGATAGAGTCAACCTCTTAGCTTTGTCATGGGTCGCAGGAAGTGGCCTTTTATTTGACCACATCTGAGGGACAGAGATCTGGCTGCTGTGTGTAGACGGTGTTGAGTAGGGTGTCCCTGGAAAAATGCAGGTTTGTGAGGAAAGTGCAGGCGGAGACATGATGTTGCCTTCATCCAACGTTGGTGCTATCGATGTCTGAGAGAGCTGTACACACTCACTTGTTTCCCCTTCCAAACCAACTGACGACCTACCAAGCAAACTGCCTGTTGCGGTTACAGTGGTGGAAGTTGTGGGTGGAAAAACAGGTGTGACAGCTGTCCCCACAGTCCTAGAAGATGACGAGCGCGCGGATGTACTGGAAGGGGCAGGAGGTGGATGGTTCGCTCCGCTAGGCCGCATTGCAGCACGGTGAGCTTCCCACCGGGCCATATGATATTTATTCATGTGACGATTCATGGAAGAAGTTGTCAAACTGCTGAGGTTATACCTCTACTAAGAGAACCATGACAAATTTTACAGATCACATAATTTGGGCGATCTTTTTCTATGTCAAAAAAGGACCAGGCTAGGCAAGGCTTAGAGGCCATGCGACCTGTTGATCCACCCCGAATAATGCTCAGAGGCAGAGTGGTGGCTGAGGATGCAGTTG
Organism: Anomaloglossus baeobatrachus; assembly: GCF_048569485.1. Classification (NCBI taxonomy): domain Eukaryota; kingdom Metazoa; phylum Chordata; class Amphibia; order Anura; family Aromobatidae; genus Anomaloglossus; species Anomaloglossus baeobatrachus. Next base: position 1,780 of record NW_027441921.1, read on the forward strand.
TAGACGTGCTACCAGTACTCCGACTGTGTCCAGGAAGGCGCAAGGTAACTTCGTCATCAGTTGCATCCTCCTCCACCACCTCTGTTGACCTCCTCGAGTGCCTGACTGTGGGTTGACAGTAGGTGGGATCTAGAACTTCATCATCAATTGTTGTGTTTGCACTCCCCTCCCCCTCAGACCGAGCCTCTTCTTGCCCTGACCGAATATTTAAGTTGTCATCCCAATCGGGTATCTGCATCTCATCTTCATCAGTATGTTCCTCATTGTCTATAACCACAGGTGTTACAGTTTGTGACAAAGGGTCAACATTATGCTCAGAAACTTGGTCCTCATGGCCTGAATCAGAGTCACAAAGGTTCTGGGCATCACTGCAGACCATTTCCTGTTCTGTACTCACTGTAGCTTGGGAGCAGACCTCTGATTCCCAGGCTATAGTGTGACTGAACAGCTCTGCAGACTCAGCCATCTCAGTTCCACCATACTGTGCAGGGCTGATGGAGACTTCAGAGCTGGGAGAAAGCAAGTTTGATTGGGATGACAACTCAGAGGACTGGTGTTTTTTGGATGCAGTACTTGAAGTGGCTGAGAGGGCACTTGTTGGACCACTTGAGATCCATTCAAGCATTTTCCTTTTTTGGCCATCATCTACCTTTGTTCCTGTTGTTCGTGTCCGTAAAAAAGGGAGCACATCGGATTGTCCACGGTAAGTAGTAGACATCTTACTTTTGCTGGTAGATGGTCTATCTTCAGCAGATGATAATGGAGCTTTGCCACCTTCCCCACGGACAAACCCTTTTTTTCCTTTTCCACCACGCCTCTTCCCCTTTCCACCAGCATCTGTCATTTTGCCACTCATGTTGATTGCGACAAGATTGTGCACTGAAAATGTGGTAGTAAAAATTGAGAGGTGGTGTAGATTGCAGCGGTGGTCTAGCTTTATTAACAGCAGAATAATAAAGAATAAATATCCCTGACAATGCAACTACGGCCCTTAAACTGGCAGCATCAATTGCTAGTATAATGGCTTAGTTATAATGAGTTGGAGTGTGCAATGCAGGCAGAGGTGCTGCAAATGTCTTTGCACTAGTGTGACTAGACAAAAGTCCAATAGCCACGTTTAGGATGCCACTAGGTACACTGAGTGTTTGCTAGTATAATGGCTTAGTTATAATGAGTTGGAGTGTGCAATGCAGGTAGAGGTGCTGCAAATGTCTTTGCACTAGTGTGACTAGACAAAAGTCCAATAGCCACGTTTAGGATGCCACTAGATACACTGAGTGTTTGCTAGTATAATGGCTTAGTTATAATGAGTTGGAGTGTGCAATGCAGGCAGAGGTGCTGCAAATGTCTTTGCACTAGTGTGACTAGACAAAAGTCCAATAGCCACGTTTAGGATGCCACTAGGTACACTGAGTGTTTGCTAGTATAATGGCTTAGTTATAATGAGTTGGAGTGTGCAATGCAGGTAGAGGTGCTGCAAATGTCTTTGCACTAGTGGGACTATAGCAAAGTCCAATAGCCACGTTTAGGATGCCACTAGGTACACTGAGTGTTTGCTAGTATAATGGCTTAGTTATAATGAGTTGGAGTGTGCAATGCAGGTAGAGGTGCTGCAAATGTCTTTGCACTAGTGGGACTATAGCGAAGTCCAATAGCCACGTTTAGGATGCCACTAGGTACACTGAGTGTTTGCTAGTATAATGTCTTAGTTATAATGAGTTGGAGTGTGCAATGCAGGTAGAGGTGCTGCAAATGTCTTTGCACTAGTGGGACTATAGCAAAGTCCAATAGCCACGTTTAGGATGCCACTAGGTACACTGAGTGTTTGCTAGTATAATGGCTTAGTTATAATGAGTTGGAGTGTGCAATGCAGGCAGAGGTGCTGCAAATGTCTTTGCACTAGTGTGACTAGACAAAAGTCCAATAGCCACGTTTAGGATGCCACTAGGTACACTTAGTGTTTGCTAGTATAATGGCTTAGTTATAATGAGTTGGAGTGTGCAGAGGACAGGAGGGTACAGTGCCAGGATTGTGGGGCTCTGGGTAGAGGAAAGGAAGCCTGCCTTTCTATTCCCTCCTAATGGGGAAATGCAGCGACGAAATCCCTGACCTTAGCTACACAGACGCTGTCGCTGTTTTCAGGACCTGTCACCTATGGCTCTGACCCTGCCGGTACGAGCCCTTAAAAGGACTGATGGAAAGTGCTATCCCTATGCTGTCCAGCGCTGTGTATGGAGCGCATACAGCTGTATCAGCGATAGGACTCAGGACGGAGCTGCGCCAGTGATGTCTGACACCAAGGACGCAGAAGAGATAATGGCGTCCTGGAGGAAAATGTCCGGTTTTATAATGCAGGGACATGGACATCCTATCACACATGCCGTTGCTTCTCTGGCTAAAAGTCCACTTAGCTGTGTGTGTGTCTGGGATTGGCTGACATGCTGGCCCGCCCCACAAGACGCGCGCGCTTAGGGAAGGAAGACAAGGAAAAAAAAAAAAAAAAAATGGCGATCGCCATTATACAAACAGGAGTGATCTGAAGGCGCTGTTCACGCACGCTATACACTGAAATGTCATAATAGTGTGAGTCACAGATTGACTTACACTATTACAGCGGAAAGCCAGCTAGGAATTAGCTGTTTTTTTGCTGCTAGAACAGTTCTCGAACGTTTCTAGAACTATCGAGCTTTTGCAAAAAGCTCGAGTTCTAGTTCGATCTAGAACAGGCCCCAAAATCACTCGAGCCTAGAACTGGAGAACCTCGAACCGCGAACCGCGCTCAACTCTAGTCTTTACCTACATGTGCTCATTCTGTAGGCACATTATATCCATATTTGTATAGTTTGTTTGGCATGTATTAATACGCCTGACTCATTTTGAGCTACACTGGAGACTCACAAACAGGATAGTGTAGTTTTTTGGCCTTCTGAACCATTCATTGCAGTTTTCTAGTAATGTCAGCATGTGTATATGTGGCCTGCAAAGCATTTTATGCATGTCCAAAAGGCATTTCAGGGTGGTCAAGCAACAATTAAACATGTTTTTGTTTTTTTTTTTTGTTTTCAATTTTGTATTTTTTCTAGTGTAAATGTGCTGTGAAATGTCTATACATTTTGAGTTGTATTTTCATGTTTGGTTTATTATGCATGTCCCTTGGTGTCACCATGTCTGGAATGGTAACAGTAATGTGTAGTGTGTAATGGGAAATATTTGTAGAACATATAGCACTTCATGGGTTAGTAGTCATTTTGCTTCTCATGGCTTACTGAAGGTTTTTTTTTTTTATTTTTGTAACTTTAAAAGGAGATAAATGATTATACAGTGGTTAAATCTTTTTACTGGACATCTTTTTTTCTTTGTCATGCTTATTGTGTCATTATGTCACTATATGAGCGTCATGGGTTGTTGTTTTCATACACATGGATGTGTGTTCCAATTTTTTTCAATTGCTGCAATACAAGAATAATGTTTTGTTTTTTTAATCTTCAATTGTTATAATTTGTGACCTTATTTTACAATTTTTTGTTTTTAAACAGTGGATCTTGTAAAACGGCGATGGCGCTCAGCCCGTGACCAGTTCAGAAGAGAAAATAACCCAGTGGCGACCACAGCTGCCGCAGCAAAAAAGAAAAAATATATCCATTATGAAAAACTGAGCTTCCTCATGCCTATTATGGAAGTACCAAAGTAAGTTTAAACCATTACATCACATGGCGTTTTTTTTAAATGCACACATTAATTTATTTTTTTTTTCTTTTATCAAAGTACAGAGGATAATCTAGAAGATAGTGAGGAAGCCCAGTCAGCAGTATTAACAGCGACCTCTGCTTCCGAGATGGAGCCTACCTCATATCAACCACCAACAATCCCCAACACCAGCCAGCCAGACGCAGAAGAAATGTCCTCTGATTTGGGTTTGGGAACAAGTCAATCCACTAATGTAATTGCAGGCCAGTCTACAGGGCACCAAAGTGGCCCTTCACTAGTTCTTGCAGAGAGTAGTCCACAGCAACATGCAGGCACACAGCCAAGAATAACAACTAATACCATGCGCACAGTAGCCCAATCTTTCCATGGTCGCAGACATAGGCGTTAGGAAGATTTACGTTCCTTGCCAGATATCATTCATACCAGAATAATACACATGATGAATTCACTGATACCAGAGAGTGATGGAGAGAGATTTTGCCGCTCCCTTTCTCCCTCTCTTGCATTGGTTGCACCTGATAGGCAGGACAGATTGAGGGCGTCCTTAATAACACGAGTATCTGCTACCCAACGTGAGCCAGAACCCATATATTGTTTTGAAGTGATAGAGCAATGGAGAGCTAATCCACGTGGTCCAAACACAAACACAACACGACAAACTGTGGAAACCCAAACTGATGAACATTACTCTAATTTTCAACTAAATCCTGTAGTGCAACAAACACATATACAGTGTCCATCTTCTTCTATGGGAACTGATGTAAAAATTAGGCCAACAGTTATCCCACACCAAACAGGTACATTAATGACACAAAGGCCATCTCAACAGCCATCATTTGTCCCACAAGTACCGTCCCCAACAGACACCAATGCCAACCTCTTTTAACTATCCTAGTATTGTTAGTAATGTTCATAGACTACCTCAAATGTTTCAACAACCAACATCCTACCATGTTCCTAATAATCCACAACAACAGTACTTTCAACAACAGACTTACCCAACTAACTTCACATACACACATACTCAGCCTCTTCCAACACATCAATATGTACCACCTACACTTGGTCTTCCATCTGCTCAAACAACTGCATCATTATTTGTTCCAAGTACAACAACTGTTACTAGTGGAAACACGGATCAGTCACTCACTACAACATCTAGTGTTGTGTAGCAAACATTTTCTGTAGGTGTCAATGCAATGGAGACTACACAGGAAAGCATCACTAGCCTAGAGGATTTAGTTGAATCATAATGTGATATTGTATGTATGATTTTACATTTTGGTATGTTTTCTAGGGTATTGCTGGTCGAAAAACATATCAAAATGTTACACATTACTTACTCTATATGCATGGGGTCATATTTGTGTTTTCCTTTCCAAAGATTCAATAGAACTTACTCTATCAATTCCAAAACATTACCTGCCTGTTAGAATGTTGCCTTGTTCTGGACATGTTGTTTGGACCATCCATTAGAAAAAACTGGGTTTAGGGAAAAAATGCATGCACATAAACTACTACACTAACATTCAGACACCTTTATTAATAAAAATCCACCCACTATGCAGTATCTGCATATGGTCTGGTCCCATACTTGTATTCCAATAGTGTCAAACAAATTATGTTTGCGTGACATTATTGCATAATAAAGTATGGTGTTTTGTATGGGCTAATGTCCCTGACAAAATTTAGTTAAAACAAAAATAGAATACAGGGTGTTTTGCAAAAGATAACAGACATACATAGGTTAAATAATAAATCTGGACTAATTTTGTTCAAAAACAATTTGCCATATTTTTATTAGTCATGTACATTCAGTTGTACTGTTACTTGCAAATCAAAAATTCCTGATTTTATAGCAATAAAGTTAAATCACAATAGCTTATTGTGACCACAAACACAACCAACCAACAAAAATACCACAAATTATACCCATGTATGGTCATTTTCTCTTTTGTATTGCATATGTGTTTGTGATTATGTAACCAAGTGATAAAAAACTCTAACAATGTCAAATTTATACATGACTATGGCGATTTAAACTAAAATAATCTTTAAACTGATTCCTCACTTGTAGACCAGAAGTGGACACATTAGTTCTAACACTACCATTCTCTACAAATGGTGCATTTAAAGCTGGCAACTCCTCAATGTCTTAGTTATTGCTTTCATGTAATCTACAGTAATTATGTAACACTACTGTAGCTTTAATGACAGCCTTGATGGTGGTTGGTTGGAGTTGGATCGTGGTTTGATAAATGCGCCATCTTGAGGCCAAACTGCCAAAGGCACGTTCAACATAGCAACGTGCTCTGGCCAATTTGCTATTAAATAGGGCTTTTGATCTGTCCAGCCCCCTTCTGGGATATGGACGCATCAAATGCCTAGACAATGCAAACCCCTGATCTGCAACCATGACAAAAGGAACAATAGGGCCATCAGTACCAGGCAATGGTCTTGGTGCAGGCAAACTTAAACTATCAGACATTAATCGTCTTGCTAAACGTGAGCTCCTGAAAATGCGTGCATCTGAGGCACTGCCATAGGCCCCAATATCAGCAAATAAAAAGCAGTAGTTTGTATCTACCATGGCCAAAATAACTACAGAAAAAAACTTATGATAATTAAAATATCTTGAAGCAGAGTTAGGTGGTTTCTTCACTCTAATGTGCTTTCCGTCAATGGCGCCAATACAATTAGGGAAAGCTGTTTTCACCAAAAATTCATCTGAAATGTGTATCCATTCCTGTGTTGAAGGCAGCTGCATGACAAGATGCCTAAGAGTCTCCCATAGCACAGTGCCGGTATGCAGGATAATCTTGCCAATTGTCGACCTTCCGAATAAAAATTCGAAATGTAGACTGCTGATGGATTGCCCAGTTGCAAGGTAACTGAAATAGAAAAAAAAAATAACATTACTTTGACTATTCAAGTTGTATTTCAAAACAAAAATTTGTGTCATCCAATGACTGGTGAAATACTGTGTATGACTATTATTTTATTGCTTTTGTTGGAAAAAATTATGTGTTGAAATTTACTTTCCATATTGGAAAAATAGTTATTTTTCTGTTTAATAAACAAGCTTGTTTGATTTATGACTCTTGTTTCTTTAATTTTAATAGAGATAGAATGGTAGATGTGAGCACTCAGATCTTATTTTGAGATTGCAATGAGGTTATGTGATCTATCTAAGTTTTCAACAAATACCTAAATTTAAAATTACATAATTTAAACAAAATGATGCCTTTGAGATTTAACATGTATTTCAAAATAACAGATAAAGCATGAGTATACATGACAACACCTACCGTAAAGTCACCAACAGTCGTTCCTCAGGGGAGATGCTGAGGCGCATACAGGTGTCCTGATGCTTCAAACGATGGTACACAAGGCCAAGGATGTTGTCAAATGAATTCATGGTGAGATGGCAGTAGGCTTGGAATTTTGGTGGAAATTTCCGCATTTCGCCATAGAGAATATTAAAATGCCCATGTGTTTTCCTGAACTTCACAAGAGGGTGAATCCACATCCTTCTCTCCATTGGTGGCTCTTCTTCAATCATATGTCGCCTAACCCCAAATCTCCTAGATATCAACCAGAGCAAAAACATGGTTGCTTCATTGGAGAGAGACATTTTGGAGTGTGTCTAATGTGAGAATGAGCTCAGAATCCATGTTTTTTAAGGTTCTTTTAAGCAAACTAACCAAATTGGGTAGTTAATTGACCAATTTAACACACCAGGAGCACATTATGATGGGCTAACAAGGTTATTTGTGTGAAATTATGGATCTTAAAAAACGGACTGCACACGTGCGTATCTTATGTCAATATGGACATTCCACACGCACACACGGCTCGCATACGCCATCACACGGATGCCATACGTACCGGAGAAACTCCCCTAAAAAACGGAACACGGACCCGAAAAGCGGACCGTAAGACACGTACGTTTTTTTGCGTTAGTGTGTTTTAGGCCTGTGGCAGTGTGATAAAAAAACATCTTTTTTACAGTGTTCACCAGACAGACTAAACAATGTGACCGTTTTATAGCTTAGGTTTTTCTTTATTCAAGAATACAAATCATGTGTACCTTATTTAATTATTCGTACATGAAAAGGTCCTTTTTAAAGGAGAAAAAAATCGTCCGTAATTTTTTTGTGCTTTATTATTTACAAAATGTATTGATTTGTTCTTTTTTTACTTTTTTACTAAAGGCAGCGTTACACGCTACGATTTATCTGACGATATGGCGTCGGGGTCACGGTTTTCGTGACGCACTTCCGTCATCGTTAGCGACATCGTTGCGTGTGACACCTACGTGCGACTCCGAACTATCGCAAATAGGGTGAAAATCGTTGATCGCTGACACGTCGTTCAGTTTCAAAATATTGTTTGTCGTTTGGAATGCAGCAGACATATTGCTACGTTTGACACCCTGCCAACGACGAACAACATCCACACGACCGCCTTGGTCAAACAATATATCGCTGAATGATGTAGCGTCGTTTGTGAGATGTGTAGGCGTGACCGCTAATAAATGACCTATGTGCGATCTCGGCAAATCGTAACAACGATCTGGGCGTGTCACATTGCTAACGAGATCGCTAGCGATATCGTTGTATGTAAAGCAGCCTTAAGACCTACTACTTACACACTAAACAGAGGGATTGCTTTTCTAGGAGACTGCAAAACGTATGTATTACAGGTTATTAGACCTGTTAGTTTTACATTGACTCACATGGCCTGTTAGACCCTACTTATGGTTGCAGGTGGGGTAGGGGGAAGGGATGAAGAGGCAGGCACAACTGATATTGTGTCGCCCAGGGTTATGGGGTAATCGGTCCCGGGCAGTGTTTAACTGGGGAATGTCACTTTGTTGGTCGTTGCCCAGTTCCATTCCCTGGGTGCTTTTTGAAAAGGGGCTAATTACAGGGGATTGTTGAATAAAGTTTATACATGAAGCCACTTGCGGTTTTGCGGCTATGTGCATGAAGCCACCACTGCACAATGTTTACTACTGGGGCTGGTGGTAAGGCCCTGTCACACACAGAGATAAATCTGTGGTTGCAGTGAAATTGTGGACAATCAGTGCCAGGTTTGTGGCTGTGTACAAATGGAACAATATGTCCATGATTTCCCTGCAACCACAGATCTGCCAAAGATTTATCTCTGTGTGTGATGGGGCCTTTAGTGGCAGCCTGGATGTTAGACCCTCCACTAGCAGGGCCGGGCCCCAGAGGGTAGGTGATGTGACGGGTGTCGAAAGAAGGTAGGCCACACAAGGGTTTCAGTGCAACTGGTTCTTTACTCACTTTCTGGTGGTAACTGGTCACCCGAGGCTGATTGGTCTTAACCGCAGGTCCCATTAGTCCCAGTGCCGGTTTTGTGACCTGGTGGCTTCTTTCCCCTGCACCTGTCTTTGGTTGGTGGGTCCCCGTGGCATAGAGTGGCTGGGGGTCCCATCCTGTTGTCTGCTTCAGCAGTCCATATGACTGTAGTGTGAACCTTGTGGGGTTGGAGTCTCTGGTCCTCTCCCTGGTTCTCCCTTTGCTACTGAGTCCCGAACTTCAAGGTCAGTGAGGTCCTTGATGGTCCCCTCACTGTGCAGATTTTATCAGGTCTGCCTGGAGCTTTTGCCTGACCTAGGATTCTGTACCCCGTTGGTGAGTAATTCCGGGAGTACTCCACCGTACTCCACTGGCAACTAACTGCCTGGGCCCTCAGGTCACTGTTCACTCTGGTCAGTCCATTTGCTCACTTTCACTGTCAAACTCTTTTTGCCTCCACTGTCTAACTGTCCAATGTTTGCCCCTCCCACTGGTTGTCTAGTGGACTGGAGTGTCTCCACCTCTAGGCGGCCATCCATTGGTCCGACCCTAGCCTTGTACCAATCTATGGGGGATGATTGGGGAAAACAGGGATTACCTGGAGTGTTTGTGTGTTACCGGCATTGGTTTTCCGGGTCCCTAGGGGGTAGGCCCTGCATCCTGGTGGGGATGCAGTACTTCGTAGCTCCCTGATGGCTTCAGGGGTGCTAAAATATAGTATCTGATCATTTCTATTAAAATCAAAAAAGGTCCGTGGAGCTTCTGTTAGGAGTCTCTACACAGAAAATAGCCAGATATCCCTCCGGGAAGGACCCAGCCAAGGATTGGCTCTGTTTAAGAAGACCACCATAACCACCATATTAAGTGGCCCATTTAGACTAACAAGCCTTTTCATATGACCCAGGATATATGCCAGATCAGAATCCCAATTTGCAGACACGGTGTTTTGGGGTGATTGCCCCTCGTCAGTGCAAAGTGTGGGTAACTGATCTGGCCTATGAGAAGCTAATGGGGGACCATGGGGGAAGACTATTCTCCTTATGGAGACCTGACAAACCAGTCCGGCTGTCAGTGGTAAGGGGACTTATAGCTGCAATGCCCCTCTGGGAATTATTCAATTTGTCTCTCCAGGAAAGGAGACAAACTCTAGCGCCACTGGAGAGACAATTTGAAATTGGGATTCTGATCTGGCATATATCCTAGGTCATATGAAAAGGCTTGTTAGAAGGCCACTTTTAACTTTTAGGATTGCTACTTCCAATAGGTGGCGCTAGAGTTTGTCTCCTTTCCTGGAGAGACAATTTGAATAATTCTGAGAGGGGCATTGCAGCTATAAGTTCCCTTACCACTGACAGCCGGACTGGTTTGTCAGGTCTCCATAAGGAGAATAGTCTTCCTCCTAATATATAACGCATGTATGCAAAATTAGGTAACTAAGAAAGTACCCATTCCCACCATCTACCATCATCTTGTGTAATGTGATTAATGTAGTATATTTATTTCTACTTGTGGGATTTATAAATTTAGCCACCAAACAAGACAATCAGCCTACTGCTTTAGCAGCATATGCTGCTACTGTGAGTGTTCCTACAATTATTAGGGATAATCCTAGTATCTATGATTTTGTTAACAATTTTACATCTTGTGTATATGATAAAGAGGTCACTCGCTATATTGTTACATCTCATATTATTTCCTGCACTCATACTTTTGAACTTTTCATTTGTATGAGAGCCACAAATAATAGCAATCTCCCCATGCCTTGTCTAATTCTTTATTTGTAATCGTTGACCTCTGCCTATTTTGCTTTTATCACAAGTTATCTGATAAATCAGCTGGTGTAATACTTTGAGTCCTTATGGTAATCATCTCTTTTGTTAGCGAATGTTCCCCAGTGCAGTTCATGCAGGCACAATACAGATTGGAGGTGAAGTTTTGGGTCACATCCTCTTCTGTGTCTTCATTTATGTAAAGGAGTCAATAGTGCCTCCATACAAGTTTTTAATATATTGTCATCACTGGTAGTCTTTGTCATACAAAAATGGCTCATGTTCATCAGCTGAGCCAAGTAAACCCATAAATTTTGTTTAGTTTTCCATAAGGCTACATTTTCCATGGTTGGTCTCTCTGTTTTCGGTCTGAAGATTGATTGGCTTCTGACGAAAGTAGAACCATGTACATGGTGGCGCCAATGATGCAACATTTCCAGATTTCGATCTAAAGGGACAAAAATACACATATTATTCATCTGTCAGTTGGGATGTAGTCCCACTTTTCTTGTTTCATAACTATCAACACATTCAGCAGGTTCTGGAATACCTTTGTCACTCAATTATTTCACCCAAATGTTTGCACAATCATTGATAGGATGTGAAGACCTAAATCATTTATCTTCTCTGCACAACTGTAGGAGCTCTTTCTCTGTCTATCCGCATTGTAGAGAGACTGTACTAGCAACTGAGATATTCTATCTACCTTCTGCATTGTCATGTCACTTTCTACACTATTCATTAGAAGTACCTTAATTAATAATCCTGATCTATCCCTTCTCTCGTACCTGAATTCAGTTTAAGGCCAAATCTGACCTTTGGACCACCAAAATGCTAAGGTGCCATTTACAAACCTATTGTGGTCCTGATTGAAAATAAAGAACACACATACAAAAAAAAAACAACAACCATAAGGTAAACATCAATACCCATTCATCACAATGGGATGATTACTTGTTTATTGTTTTAGTCTCATTGCTTTTAGTCTCATTGTTTTAGTCTCATATGTGAAACTTTGGTCTCCAGTCAAAAAAGAAGCACAAACACAATTAGAATACAAGCTCAAATAATACACAAAATATAATTTTATCCAGTCCATTATCCATATGCTAAAAGATTCACATCTAACTGGTATATTGTGTTGTATTAATTAGCAGCAGGGGTATGGCAATCTGTGACCAACCGAAGAATAGGCATAATAATTGCCCTTCCAATAGACCATACACTGGCATCCCGCTGGTTTCCAGTCTCTCCTTTGTGAACATTTGGGTGGCTTTACACTGTTTGAGAGCAAGAATGGCTTTTATATTACTTTTCTCTTTACCTGTCTCTGTATATTCTGTATTCCTGGTGGCAATCTCCTCTATGGCCTCAGTATTACTCTTAGCTTTTTCAGTCTCCTCTATGGCCTCAACATTACTCTCATCTTTTTCCCCCATCCATCTTCCATTTCAGATGGAGACATCTTGGTGGGAGATGATGACAGCCTCCTCTGCAGGGCTTTCATTTCCTGTACCAAGCATTTGAATTCAGCATAAAGATCCTCAAATCCCGGTGCTGTGGGCTTTGCTGGTGACAATGAGAAAGTGGGCCCTCTTTCACCCCGTGTCCTGCTGTGCCCCTGCGGTGGAGATGCAGAATGTTTTGCTGCAACCTTTTTATGATGTGAAACCCCTGACCTTTTTATTGAGTCTTCTCCTTTGATACAATTTTCTCTTTTTATACAATTTCCACATCTCGTCAGTACTAATCCCGTCTATTTTATCCCAGGGAACACCATCCTTTATCAGGGCATAAACATATCTCTCCTTGTAACACGATATCTATGATTTTTACCACGTTTGACATTGTCACACTGTTTTTCAAAGGGAAAATTATCTCTCTGTTTGGGACCCCATTCTCCCAGATCCCCTAACTGTCGGATCAACTCCAATGTATTGGAGATGGTTTTCCCAATCTGATTTACCATTATCGCCATCATGACACATTTATAAGCTGGAGGGGCATTTCTAATGATACTGTGATGCCCTGGCAAAACCAGGTAGTCACAGATAGGTCCCTACACAACACCTTTCCCCATCTAGGAAACACACAGCTGACCTGAAACCCTAGTTACCCCCCTTTAGGGCAAGACAGGCACACCAGTGGGCGGGACCAGGCGGTCATGGAACGCCCACCTAGGGGTCTAGACAGCCCCGGGCGGGAAAACAGTCAGTCAAGATTTGCTTTGGAGTTCGAGTTGGAAGGAGTGTGGGCTGGGGCTGGGTGTGGCTCCAGCAGAGGAGGTTCGGGTTGGGCGGTGCCGGGGTCGGAGCCCTGGTGCCTTGGCTAGGTGGCGGACGGTGGTCTCCGGCAGCGGGAGACGGGGGGATTGCTCAGCAGATCCGAGGGGGACCGGAGAAGGGTTGGAGCCCACCGGTACCGACACCGGAGACCCGTCCGGAAACCGTGCACACAGGGGGTACTCGGACCCTGAAGCTAGGACTTAAGATAGCCGCTTAGCTAATTAACCGATTGGGGGCAGGATTGTGGGTCATGTCCCGGCCTAGGTTCCGAGGGGTAGACGGCCACCCAACGAGAGGAATAGGGCCACCGCCAGGGCCTGTAGGTCCCACGGGTCAGCGTCAGACGGGCACGGCTCCTCAGGCCAAATCCAGCCAGGAGCGGACTCCCGTGTTCACACCGGGAAGTCAAAACACACAACAACACAAGTGCAGAGGAAAGGACGGCGACCACCAGCCCGGGTGGGGAAGCAGAGTACAACCGGTCACGGCGGCCGGCCACCAACACCTTGGTTTACTAAAAGACTCGTGTGGTTTTCTTCCAAAGTGAGTAGACAACTCTCCCCCCCGGTACATCTGGGCCTGCAAGCCCTTGCCAACACCACACCCTTCACAGAGACACTGGACCCCGGGGAAACCACCCTTACCCACGGAGGGGTTAACATCCAGCTGCCAGTACATCTCCCCCGGGTGTTCTCTACAACAGCAGCAGTGGTGTCCCACTTCACCACACACCGTGGGTGGCGTCACGAACATTTTATAAACAATCCCATACAAATACGTCCTCCTTTTTATTTGGAGTGTCCGGGCGACCCCTTGAGCCATACCGTAGGCCCTGGATCCGAGCAGCATCTGCTGCTGGCACGGGGGTGGCACATGCCGATTTCTAATAGATACACTTACAACAACTTGCATGTAATTGTGAAGCCCCACAGGTGTAGTGTCGGTGCATTACCTTCAGGGACTCCACTCGGCTGGTGCTGGTCACAGGTAGGGAATCTTCGGTTTTGATCGTGACGCCACTCTCAGTATTGCGGTCAGTGGGGACCGCCACTGCAGGTTAGGGGACGCCTGGGGCTGATGGTGTGTGCAGTTAGTTGGAATAGCCTCCTGAGAGTGAGGCAAGCCCCAGGGCCCAGTGTAGGTTTGTAGTACCACAAGGCGCAGAATGACCACACAGGCAGGAATGTCTTTCAAGGGCTTTACTCACATTTGATGGCAGGGTGAGTAGCCCGGGCGTAGCTGAGATGAACCAGGTGGGAACCAGGTATCCTTCAGGCTGACTTTATGAGGGTGACTACTGACTCGCCTTCCTTAGCCCTTGGTGGTTTGGGGTGACCCCGACTTTGAGTCCCTATGGGGGTCACCCAGGGAAGATGCTGCAGCCTCTCTCCCCCTTTTGTTTGCCGTTTGCTTGTTCCCCGGACCAGGCCACTCCAGCTGCTTGCCTCCTGTGACCTATGGGCCCTCACTGCGGTTACGTGGCTGCGGCTTTTGTGGTGTTGTGGTGTGGGCTTTGAGAGCCCCACACCGGCAGGTTTAGCAGAAGAAAGCTGGATCTATCTTCGCTTCGGGATCTGCCGCCCGGTTGGGCCTGGTGCTCTCTAGCAGTCTCCTTACTTCCCACTCCGTTGCACTCCCTAGCTGAAGCTGGCTTTCAGGTAGCACTCCTAGTTGACCGTTCTCCCCCGTCTGTAGCCACTGCGCGGACGCTGTCAGATTGCACAGCTCCAGGGATCTGCTCCTCACTTGAGCTCCCTGGACTCTACACTGAACTGGCTCACTGCTCCTCCTCTCCTGTTCTTGCCTACGCCACCTAGCAACCAGACTCTCCACCACACCCCTTGAGAGGAGATGGAGGCTCTACCCCCTCCACTATTCCAGTGAAGGTGAAGGCTTGCCCCCTCCTGGGATCCCCAGGGGTCCTCTCATGGGTACATGTGTGAGACCTGATCACTATGCGCCTGTGTTCCACACCCCGGTCAGCCTTCTGGATTACCTGTGTTGTACTGTCCCCAGCATGGGTGCAGTACTCAGTGGTGCCTGACCAGGTCAGGGGCGCCACATAATCGTCATATGTACTTGCTGAAATGGCATTTTTCATAGCCTCCTCCTTCAATCTCACAATCTTTCAATGTAAACCATGGTTTTTCATTGGGCGGCCAGTCCGTCTCAGATGGGTATTTATGCTTCAATGCCATAGCCACAACATCCAACGTACTACACACCACATGAGGTCGCTGAATTATCAAGGAACTAAATGCCTCCTTCACTACAGGTTCATGGCTGAGTTGAACAAACTTTGGGCCATCCACAGCATCCACCTGTACTCCATGAGCTCCCATCTCCCACAATCTGACTGCCCAAGCTATCAAAAGTTAATTTGGCCTTTGTGAAAAACAATCATGAAGCTGACTGCAATCATCTACTACCATATTACTGTTCTGTTTTCCTGTAGCTGTTTCTACAACTCGTCTCCAATGTATAGGATGAACTTTTACTTGGTTAAGAGGAGGATCAATTTCCTTCTCCTCACTGACATGTTCATCCTTCTGTTCTTTGTTTGTGACTTTTTCAGAATCAGTTCAGTTCTGTATGTCACCATTCCACTCATCTGAGTTCCCCTCTGTCCCTGCTCTGGCCAAAGCTACATTCTTTTTATTCTTCTTCCCTCTCTTCTTTCTGTATTTATACTGCTCTATACATACAGCAGCCTTTTCTGCATCATGCTGATATCCATTACATTTGTCTACTGAGAACCTATTCTGACACTGTGCTGTAACCAATGCAGTCTGGGACTCACACAATTGTCTTTCCAATTCCTCAACTTTTGTTAACATACGTATTTGTTCCTCATGCTGTTGTCTATATGCAGACAACAGGATCCATCTACGCCTACCATCAGCGCCCAGTTTTTTACCTTTTTCCACTTTTACTTTCTGCAAGCATTCAACCACATCAACAGGTTCAGCATTTTTCAAACATTTGTCCCATGGTTCACGCAAACCAACACTGTGCGACCACTTGTTATCATAGGGCGTCTGTTCCCAACCTGAAATCTCAATGCATTCACTCACAACCACTTTTTTCTTAAAAAGATGCATGTTTTATGCAATATCACATTGCACCAAAAATAACTTCAAAGACTTCTGCGTATCCTGCCGACTACGCCAATGTTTTGCCAAATTATTTAGTACTACGGTTTAGATACGGCTTTAAAGAAGGCAATTAAGTAATTTTATTATAAAGGGTAATAATGAAATAGAAACTTAAAGGAAAAGTATGATATTTTGAACACTTTTGTATATTCAACATACAAAAGTTAAGTACATTTAAATACTTACATCACCAAGGAGCTTTTGAACATCATCTGTCTGGAAGTCAGAGAAGGATGACATAGACAGAACTCCTGGAAATTCCAACTCTGACCGGACGTCACGGTGCAGGTACATGAGCTGGTCTTTGCTATATTTCATCTGAACTTAACCCCTTCAGCCCCGGGGCACTTTCCGTTTTTGCGTTTTTGTTTTTTGCTCCCCTTCTTCCGAGAGCCGTAACTTTTATATTTTTCCGTCAATCTTGCCATATGAGGGCTTGTTTTTTGCGGGACAAGTTGTACTTTTAAATGAAACCATAAGTTTTACCATATGGTGTACTGGAAAGCAGCAAAAAAATTCCAAGTGTGGATAAATTGCAAAAAAAGTGTGATGGCACAATAGTTTTTGGGATGTTTTATTCACGGTGTTCACTATATGGTAAAACTGATGTGTGGGTATGATGCCTGAGGTCGGTGCGAGTTTGTAGACACCAAACATGTATAGGTTTACATGTATCTAAGGGGTTAAAAAAATTCACAAGCTTGTCCAACAAAAGTGGCGTACGTTTTGCGCCATTTTCCGAAACCCGTAGAGTTCTCATTTTTTGGGATCTATGGCTCAGTGATGGCTTATTTTTTGCGTCTCGAGCTGATGTTTCCAATAGTAGAATTTTTGCGCAGATGCTATGTTTTGATCGCCTGTTATTGCATTTTGCGTAAAACTTGCGGCGACAAAAAAACGTAATTTTGGCGTTTGGAATTTTTTTGCCACTACGCCGTTTACCAATCAGATTAATTGATTATATATTTTGATAGATCGGGCATTTCTGAACGCGGCGATACCAAATATGTATGTATTTATTTATTTTTTAACCCTTTAATTTTCAGTGGGGGGAAAGGGGGGTGATTTGAACTTTTAGGTTTTTTGTTCTTTTTTTAATTTTTTAAAACTTTTTTTTACTTTTTTTATTTTATTTTACTAGTCCCCCTAGGGGGCTATAGCGATCAGCAATCCGATTGCTGATCGCTATACCGCTGTAAACAGCAGAAATAGTCACTTTCTTTTTTCCTCTGCTCCATGCCGAGGAAAAAGGAAAGTGAAACTTAGTAGCAGCAGGCATCATCACATGACCCTGTGCTACGATGGCAACCACCGAACGTTACGTGATCACTCACGTGACGTCTGGAGGGGGCGGCGGTAAGTAAAAAACATGGCCGCGCGCATATAGATCTCGCTGCCAGACTTTGGCAGCGAGATCTAAGGGGTTAATGTTCTGGGTGGAATGCGATTCCACTCGGAACATGTAGGCACACATGTCAGCTGTTGAAAACAGCTGATATGTGTGCCGATCCACGCCGCCTGCCCGCGGCAGGGGGCGGGGCTTACCGGGACACGATCCATGACGGAAAGATCCGTCCATGGTCATGAAGGGGTTAAATAGAGGCTTGCACAAAAATTACAAGCCTTAAAGTTAATGTGTTGTAGTCTTATTGATACATGCCTTCCAATGGCCAATCTTTGGGCATAGATGAATCAGAGCTAGAACACACATCAGATAATGGGGAAATAAACCCACACAATTCAAATCTCCTAAGAATACACATCAGATATTTGAGCTAGGTAAATTACAAAGTTTCTGTACAATGGATATATTGTCTGTCTGTGTATATAAAGCAAATCAAAAAGGTCCATGGAGCCTCTGTTAGGAGTTTCGACACGGAAAATAGCCAGATATCTCTTCGAGAAGGACCTAGCCAAGGAGTGGCTCTTTTTAGGAGACCACCATAACCACCATATTAAGTGGCTCTTTTAGTTAATATCCAGCGCTTGACAAGTTTAAAGATATGACCAGGGATATATCAAGGCCAGGTATCCATCTATAGACAGCTGTTTTTGGGTATTGCCCTTCATCAGTGTGGAGTAGGATTTTTGCCAGGTGGGAGAAATGCCTAGTAGACCAGCAAGACAAAACAATCATTGATCTCGGGGAGGCCAGCCAGAGAAAACACTGCCGGCAGCCAGCGAAGGCGCTCAACACAGTGAAATCCTAGGTGCATTGCCCCCTGGGAAATATGCAAATCAAAAAGGTCCGTGGAGCCTCTGTTCGTAGTCTCGACACGGAAAATAGTCAGATATCCCTCTGAGAAGGACCTAGCCAAGGAGTGGCTTTTTTTTTGGAGACCACCATAACCACCATATTAAGTGGCCCTTTTAGTCAATATCCAGCTCTTGATGAGTTTAAAGATATGACCAGGGATATACCAAGGCCAGGTATCCATCAACAGACAGCTGTTTCGGGGTATTGCCCATCAGTGTGGAGTAGGATTCTGGCCAGGGCCTCCCTGACGAAGGCTATCACTGAAACGTGCATTGGATGGGACTTGGCGCCATTCCAGCAGTAAGTGCCGTTTGGACTAGCTTATGCCTGCCACAGTGTTTCACCCCTTATTACAGTGATTCGTATGCTATTATGCTTATATATATCTATGTGGGATTTACTCCTGTATCTGTATTTTGGGTTTTTTTTCTGTAGGCTTTCCTTGTAATCGGCATTTATATAGCTTTCTGCTGCTCTGGTATGCCACCTTGTGTACCTTTTCTGTAATTGCACCTCACCTTTTAATATATCTAATATATAAAGCTCAGTGTATGTGTGTGTGTATGTGTGTATGTCCGCTAAAGGAATTTGCACCGTCGCATTTACAATCACAAAATTTTGCACAGACACTCCATGTGACTCAGGGAACGTCATAGACTATGTTTGGGCAGGAAAATTTAACCCCGTGCTTTCCAGTTACTCTACAAAAATCCTGCAGCCATTAAACTGAATGGAGCTGGGAGCTATAGGCTATAAATAGCAACTGTCAGTGGTTGCTATAGGAACAAAATAAACTGTTAGTATAAGATAGGATAGACGGATAGAGAGAGACAGAAAAAGACAGACAGAGAGAGACAGCCGAGCAAAGAGACAGCCGGGCAAAGAGACAGCCTGGCAAAGAGACAGACCTGGAAAGAGACAGACCTGGAAAGAGACAGACCTGCAAAGAGACAGACGGTCAAAGAGACAGACGGGCAAAGAGACAGCCCGGCAAAGAGACAGCCCGGCAAAAAGACAGCCCGGCAAAGAAAGACGGGGAAAGAGACAGAGAGAGAGAGAGACAGACAGATACAGAGATTGAGACAGACTGATGCAAATACAGAGAGATAGAAACAGACAGACAAGTAAAGAGACAGACAGCGAGACAGACAGACAGCGACACACAGACAGAGACTGGGAGAGAGACAGAGAGACAGTTACTATCCCGGGCAATGCCCGGGTCTTACAGCTAGTCTAAGGCCGGAGTCACACTTGCGAGTGCCTCGCATATAACTTGCGCGAGTCTCTCATTGTATCACCCGGAACGGCCGCACACTCTCCTGACAAGAGTGTCTCTGCTGCATAGAGATACATGCAATCGACCAGCTCCTGTCAGGAGAGTGTGCGGCCGTTCCGGGTGATACTACGAGAGACTCGCGTGAGTTACACGCAAGGCACTCGCAAGTGTGACACCGGCCTAATATATAAAGCTGAGTGTATGTGTGTGTGTGTGTGTGTGTGTGTGTGTATGTATGTATGTGTGTATGTATGTATGTCCACTAAAGGAATTTGCACCGTCGCATTTACAATCACGAAATATTGCACAGACGCCCCATGTGACTCAGGGAACGTCATAGACTGTTTGGGTGGGAAAATTTAACCCCGTGCTTACCAGTTACTCTACAAAAAGCCTGCAGCCATTAAACTGAATGGAACTGGGAGCTGCAGGCTATAAATAGCAACTGTCAGTGGTTGCCGTAGGAACAAAATAAACTGTTAGTATAACAAGCTTATGTGTGAGGTAAAAAGATGTTGGTGGTGAGACGGATAAAGAGAGACAGAGACACAGACAGAGATAACCGGGGAAAGAGACAGCCCGGGGAAAGAGACAGCCCGGGGAAAGAGACAGCCCGGGGAAAGAGACAGCCCGGGGAAAGAGACAGCCCGGGGAAAGAGACAGCCCGGCGAAAGAGAGAGCCGGGGTAAGAGACAGCCAGGGGAAAGAGACAGCCGGGCAAAGAGACAGCCGGGCAAAGAGACAGATGGGCAAAGAGACAGACGAGCAAAGAGACAGCCGGACAAAGAGACAGCCAGACAAAGAGACAGCCGGACAAAGAGAAAGAGAGTGACAGACAGATACAGAGACTGAGACAGATATACTGATGCAAATACAGACAGAGAGATAAAAACAGACAGACAAGGAAAGAGACAGACAGCGAGACAGACAGACAGTGACACAAAGAGACTGGGAGAGAGACAGCGAGACAGTTACTATCGCGGGCAATGCCCGGGTACTACAGCTAGTATTACAATAAACATTATTTATTTTACAGACTGTTTCTGATCCCTTTTTTGTGAATTGGTCTACAGTAAAATCCTAGGTGGATGGATACCTGGGCTTGGTATATTTCTGGTCATATCTTTAAACTCGTCAAGAGCTGGACATGGACTAAAAGGGCCACTTAATATGGTGGTTATAGTGGTCTCTTAAAAAGAGCCACTCCTTGGCTAGGTCCTTCTCGGAGGGATATCTGGCTATTTTCCATGTCGAGGCTTCTAACAGTGGCTCCACGGACCGTTTTGATTTGCATATTTCCTAGAGGGCAATGCACCTAGGATTTCACTGTGTTGAGCGCTTTGCTGGCTGCCGGCCGTGTTTTCTCTGGCTGCTCTCCCCAAGATCAGTGATTGTTTTGTCTTGTGTACATAAAGCAAACACACAAAAACCTTAAGGATACACAAAGTTTTTGTAACAATGAACACTTTGTCTGTCTGAATCAACAGTATGTTATAGACGTTGCCACTAGAAGAGCGGAACCAGTGGCCGGAAAAGCTACCTGACCTAGTTGATATGTACAACAATATCCCTTCCAGCTCAACGGAATGCACCCCAGCATAACTGATGAGGGCTCGCCCCGGCCGGCTACCGGTGGATCTGGACATGGGGTTGGAAGCCCCGGAAGCACTCCCTTCAACAGCTGAATGGGACACTCAGCGGAGGGTGCAGTACCGACAAACCCAGGAGTACGTTGAAAAGAACTTGAGTCGGAGTCGGGAACAGCAGGAGCAGCGCTTCAATCAGAAGGCGTCTGCTGGTCCTTTCCAGCACAAGCTGGATTATCAGTGGGAGCAAACCCCATATGTCATACAGCCCACAGGATGGGAGAATGGGAAGGCTTACCAGATCAGTCGTGACCAGGGGGGAACTCTGGCCACAGTTTCCCGGGACCATTTAAAGAGGTGCCCACCAGCATTGAGGGTGGCAGCTGAAACTCCGGTTCCCAGACCGGCGGAGAAGGCAAAAGAGGTAATCCACACCATGATGGGTGATTTTCCAGCAGACTGGCCTACACAGAAAGGCGCGGTGATTCTTCCAGTGATATTATTCCCACAACCCGTGGATGAGGAAGTGATGGAAGTAGTCAACCATGAGCCAGTGCCCAGGGATGAACCTGTACCCAGCTCCCCTATGCCTCCGCCTGCCCCACACGATAGCAGGGAGGAGGAACTGATGATTCCCTCTGCCACACTGCCTGTCACCACTGACACCAGGCCCCGGAAGTCCACTCGTCCCAACCTAGGTAGACCCCCACTTAGGTACAGGGAAACTACTCTTTAGGGGGGGGAAATTTGTGTGTGTTGAAAGTACCGTTTGAAAGTGTTAACCAATGATAAGTAAATAATTATCGAAGTTTACCTGATTTCAAACCTGATTGAACCGGTCGTTGCCGGCAGCTGTTGTCCCCGTGGGGACTGTTTACATGTATGCGTAGAAACTACTACGGACAAGCCTGAGAACTGGCAGGGCAACCACGAACTTGTGGTTTGTAAATAAAAATGTTTTATGGCTAAACCGTTACCGCCTCCGGAGAGGCTGGTTTGGAGGATGGGCCTGGAGGGAAGTGATGGCCCAGGCCCGCCACTACCGCAACCGGTGGCGATCTTCCGGGGGTTTCAGGGTTTCCCCATGGACGTGGGTCCCCTGAAAAGGACAGAACCCGCTCGGGTAACTTGTGCTGGACTAGGGTCAAGGGGTGCTGCCCATTTGCTTAGGGGCAGCATCAGGGCCAGGTTGCTTGGGTGGGAGAGAGCGGAAGCCGAACCCGTTTAGTAACGTTTAAGAATATGCCTCCCGATGTGGGAAGAAGTTAATATAATTGTAACCTGTTTTACTGTTTATCTTTTCAGTTGTGAAAATAAAACCGGTGATGGACGGGCAGCCCGCGGACGGTCTGCATTTTACTAAGGGGGAATGTGGCGCCCTGGACAAGCCAGGTCGTCACAGAACAACACCAACACACCCCACACTCCCGGTCAGGCACACCGAAGTCAGACAAAAACCCTTGTTGCCTTCCTCCAGGGGCTGATGTTCACACCAGGGGGTGGGCCAGGCGGGTGATCCCACCCACCGAGGAGTTCACAGTCCTGGAGGCGGGAAAAGAGTCAGTTTCAGTTTGAGAGTGAAGTGGCAAAGGAGCAGACAGAAAGTGGTCCGGGTGTGTGGCCCGGACGGATCAGCAAGGTTGGCAGACGGTGGTGACCGCCTGCAGGAGAGGCCTATTGGAGCTAGCCGTAAGGACCGTGGATGGGCGGTGGCCCGGCAGTACCGGACCGGTACGCAAAGAGAAGCCAGCACCATCCGGCAGGGGCTTACGGACCCCGGCAAGGCTAGGAGTCGCCGTGAATTTGCCAAATCCGTTAGCGAAGGGAACCTCCTGGGTTTCCCAGCAGCCAAGTCCCGACAGAAGGCAACAGTCCAACCGAGAGAGGGAAACACAGTCACCGCCAAGGCTAAAGTTCCCAGGGCCAGAGCCTGCGGGCAAAAAGGGCTCCTTCAGCAACCTTCAAGCTGGGGAGCGGGTTACCGGTGGGAACCCATTGGAACCATTACACTACACAGGAGCAGGGAAAGGCAGTCACCATCAACCTGCCGGGAGGAGAAACACCGTAGCCGTCTGTGGGACCCCTCCATCCAGCCGTTTGTTTTACCGGAGACTCTGTGTACATCATTGGCTGAGTGAGTACCACCGTGCCGTGCGGCACAGCGCTGCCCTCGCGACCCTGCACCTCACCAGGCCCCGTAACCCGCCTGCAATCCATCCCTACCCCATCACCGGGCCCCGGGACAACCAACCCCCCTACCCACGGAGGGGAGAACTAACATCCAGGCTGCTCCCTGTCATCGCTCCCGGGATCCCCGTCCAGAGCAGTGGTGGTGTCACCAATCTCACCACAACCGTGGGTGGCGTCACGGACAATCTCAAATCCCCACAATCAATCCCCACCCTTTTCACTCACGGGCGAGGAACGCCGCTCGAGTCCCCGGGATCCGGCCCACCGCTCGAACCACCACCGAGCAGCAGCCGCAGCAGCAGCGGCCGGACCCGAGCAGTGGGAGAGCGCAGCGTCCCCTCCTCCATCCGCGACAAGTGCAGCAAAGCCCAGACAGATGTTAGTGGTAGGGGACTCTATAATTAGGCGGACAGACAAGGTCATTTGTCGCCGAGACCGTGAATGCCGAACAGTGTGTTGTCTGCCGGGTGCTCGGGTTCGGCATATTGCGGATCGGATAGACAGATTGCTGGGTGGGGCTGGGGAAAACCCAGCGGTCATGGTGCACATTGGTACTAATGACAAATTAGAGGCAGGTGGAAGGTCCTTAAAAATGATTACAGGGAACTAGGAGAGAAGCTGAAGTCCAGGACCTCCAAGGTGGTGTTTTCAGAAATACTACCGGTGCCACGAGCATCACTAGAAAGACAGCGGAAGCTTCGGGAGATAAATACGTGGCTTAGAAATTGGTGCAGGAAGGAAGGGTTTGGGTTCATGGAGAACTGGCCGACTTCTCAGTCGGCTACAGGCTCTACGGTAGGGACGGGCTGCACCTCAATGGGGAAGGTGCAGCTGTGCTGGGGGAGAAAATGGTCAGACGGATGGAGGAGCTTTTAAACTAGGATCTGGGGGGAGGGAGGGTAGTGGAGCAAAAAAGGGGATAGATAGAGCAGATAGAGACAGTGAGATGGTAGGGGTCAATGAAGGATTAGGGGGGGATGGGACATGCAAGGAACGTAGGGAGGCTAGGAGTAATAAAGGTGTTAATAGGATTAAATGTCTACTGGCAAATGCAAGAAGTCTTGCAAACAAAATGAATTAATTGGAGGCTCTTATGTCAACCATGGATTATGATGTGGTGGGCATTACGGAAACCTGGCTGGATGAAAGCCATGACTGGGTGACAAACATACAGGGTTATAGTACATTTAGGAGGGACAGGAAAGACAAAAAAGGTGGTGGGGTGTGTATATTTATCAAATCTAACCTAAAACCTATGTTGAATGATGACATTGGGGGGAACTGCAACAATGTAGAGTCGGTATGGGTAAATGTACATGGGGAGGAGAATAATGGAAAAATGCTAATTGGAGTTTGCTATAAGCCTCCTAACATACCTGAACAAATAGAGGGTGAAATGCTGGAACAAATTGAAAAGGCAGCTAATAATAATAATCGGGTTCTTATTATGGGGGATTTCAACTTTCCAGACATACAGTGGGACATAGAATCTTCTGGTTGTGCTAAAAGCTGTAAATTCTTATCTACCATTCAAGACCATTTCCTCTCTCAGATGGTAGATAAACCGACGAGGGGAGATAATTTGCTAGATTTGGTCCTGTCAAATAGACCGGATACAATTTCAGATCTACAGGTCCGGGAGCACTTGGGCACCAGCGATCATAATATGGTAAGCTTCAACGTAATATTCAATAGAACATTCCAAAGGGGAAATGCTAAAACCTGGAATTTTAGGAAAGCTGATTTTGTCAAGGGAGCAATTTGCGTTGAAGACTGCTAATGGAGTCCTCATTTGGGATATCCAGAGACGATGCCATATTAGCTGTATATCAGTGCCAATATATATATATCAATGTATATAAGACAAAGAACACAGACATGCTCTCTTTTCAGCCAGCGTCACCAACTGAACTAGTTTAATAAGATAGATCCAATTATACTGTAAGCATGAATAACCTTGAAACTAACAAAGGAGTGCTTTCACTCCCCTATTTCTCCCAGCATTTGTACAATACATCTGTTCATTAAAACATTCTTTCTGTGTGGACACTATTGATAAGAGTTTGTAGCTTCACATTTTGGCTTCATTATCTTTGGTTAACTCCTTCATGACTATACAACTTTGAATTATACTATAGGTCTGTGCAATTGCTACATAGACAGACAGATCATTTTGTATCTACATCTACATTTTGATTAGTTATATACACAGATATTCTTATTACGTTTAAACAAACATACTACAGCTCAGGTGACCTCCACAATTTCAACAAATTAAGGGAAGAGCTTAAATGTGTAGATTGGGACAAAGTCATGGTAACTGGGGATACTGAACATAAATGGGGAAATTTAAGGATATACTGCTAGAGTCCTGTAAAAAACTTATACCCTCTGGTAATAAAATGTCCCGGAATAAAAAGAAACCACTATGGATAAATAAGACTGTACAAAGTATAATAAAACAAAAACAAAGGGCGTTTAAAATCTTGAAGGCTGAGAATACAGAAATAGCATTTCAGGAGTATAAAGATATCAATAGGCAATGCAAAAAAGAAATCAAACAAGCAAAACTAGCTACTGAAAAAAAAATCGCCAATGACATTAAAATAAATCCCAAAATCTTTTATAAATACATTAATGCCAAAAGGAAAACAAAGGATAGTATTGGCCCCTTAAAATATAATAACAAGTTAGTTATAGAGGACAAACAAAAGACTGAGATATTAAATAGGCATTTCTCATCTGTGTTCACCAAGGAACTGACTGTACCAGGCATCATTCAACAAGTGAAAAATCAAAGTTCACCACCCGATATAATTAATTTAACACAAGAAGAAGTATGCCTACGTCTGAGTAAATTAAACATTGACAAATCCCCAGGGCCAGATGGCATTCATCCACGAATATTGAGGGAATTGAGCTCCGTAATTGACAGACCACTGTATCTCATCTTTTTAGACTCGCTTGTAACAGGGTTGGTGCCTCAGGATTGCAGGATTGCTGATGTGGTACCGATATTTCAGAAAGGTAAGAGGGTACATCCAGGCAACTACCGTCCAGTAAGCCTGACATCAGTAGTATGCAAAGTTTTTGAGGGCATTTTAAGGGATGACATGCAAAAATATGTTGCAGAAAATAATATAATAACTGACAGACAGCATGGATTCATGAAAGATAAATCGTGTCTAACCAACCTGTTGGGGTTCTATGAGGGGGTAAGTGCAAACCTGGATATTGGTAATGCAGCTGATGGGATTTATTTGGACTTTGCAAAGGCATTTGATACTGTACCACATAATAGCCTTATACTAAAGCTCCAGAAACAAGGACTAGGGGAAACTATATGCAACTGGGTAAGGAATTGGCTAAAAGATAGGAAACAAAGAGTAGTCATAAATGGAACATTCTCTAAATGGGCCATAGTCAGCAGTGGGGTACCGCAGGGATCTGTGCTAGGACCAATTCTTTTTAATCTCTTTATTAATGACCTTGTGGATGGGATTGATAGTAAAGTGTCAGTCTTTGCTGATGACACCAAACTATGTAGGATATTAAAAACTGACCTTGATAGTACAATATTACAAAAAGATCTGGATTAGATGTCAGAATGGGCAGATACTTGGCAAATGAGATTTAATGTTGATAAATGTAAAGTAATGCACCTAGGATGGAGTAATCCTATTACTGCGTATACATTAAATGGAAGAAAACTCGGGACTACAGAACAGGAGAAGGACTTGGGTATTCTCATTACAAATAAGCTGAGCAGCAGCACTCAATGTCAAGCAGCAGCTGCAAAAGCAAACAAGATTCTAGGGAGTATAAAAAGAGAGATTAGATCCCGTGATCCTAACGTATTGTTACCCCACTATAAATCACTTGTAAGGCCACATCAGGAATATGGGATTCAGTTTTGGGCTCCACATTTTAAAAAGGACATTCAGAAGTTAGAGTCAGTTCAAAGGCAGGCAACTAGACTACTACAAGGAATGGAAGGCCTCCGATATGATGAAAGGTTGAAAAAGTTATATATGTTTAGCTTAGAAAAAAGACGTCTCAGAGGAGATCTCATTTATATGTATAAATACATGTGTGGTCAATATAAAGGACTGGCACATGACTTATTTCTTCCGAAGACAATACTAAGGACCAGGGGGCATTCACTGCGAGTGGAAGAAAAGCGATTCCGACAGCTAAATAGGAAAGGGTTCTTTACAGTTAGAGCAGTCAGACTGTGGAATGCCCTACCACAAGAGGTAGTAATGGCAGATACTATAACAGCTTTCAAAAAAGGGCTGGATGATTTCCTCAGTACACACAACATTGTTGGTTATAAATGACTTTGTGACCAAATGTAGAACTGGTGGAGGAAGGTTGAACTAGATGGACCTAGGTCTTTTTTCAACCTTAGTAACTATGTAACTATGTAACTATGCAACTAGAACTATAGTTCTTTCAAGCTGGAGTTCCTGGCACTTGTATGGGCTGTGACGGAAAGGTTTAAGCACTACCTTGCTGCTGCGAAGTTTACCGTGTACACGGACAATAACCCGTTGGCTCACCTGGACATGGCGAAGCTGGGAGCTTTGGAACAGCGATGGGTTGCAAGGTTAGCAAGTTATGATTTTATAATAAAATACCGGGCTGGCCGTAGGAACACTAACGCTTATGCGCTGTCCAGGATGCCCCATCTGTTTGATGACGGGAGAGATGAAAATTACCTGTAAGAGATTGAATTGCCTGCATTCCATCAGCCCACTCCCGGGGAGCAGCCTCAGCCATATGCCCATCAACAAGAAATGACCTGTGATCCATTGCCCCATCACGGTTGGCAGTAGACTTCCAGTAGACTTAGAGATGGAGGTTGAGTTGCATGAAACCTACTTGCCTGGAGCGGATTGGGACTCACGTCGCCAGATCCAGTACAGACAGATTCAGAAGTGCGTTGAAGACAGTCTGAATCAAACTAGACCAGGGAAGGACCACAGCTACTGTCTCCCGAGACCATCTAAAAAGATGTCCAGAGCCCTTACGAGTAGCAGATGAGCCTCAGCCCCAACCTCAAGTGGTGGAAGGAAGGAAGAGAATGATCCGTACTATTCTAGGGGATTTTCCGGAAGATTGGCCTATGCAGAATGGAGCAGTAATAGTCCCTGTGTTAACATTCCCACAACCCGTGGAAGAACCAGAACAAGAAAGGCTTACTGACACTGCACCCACTTCAACATCTAGAATAGCACCTTTACCCTTGCCACGCACACGTAGAGTCCTATCAGCTACACCTAACATTGAGGGCAAGGAACCTGTAGGCGATCTGGCCATGTCACAAGAGGGGGATGAGGGTCTAGAACTGAGAAGGTCGACCTGGGCTAACTTCAGTCAGCCCCCACGAAGGTACAGGGAAGAATGCTAATGGTACCAGTAATATGCGAATGTTATTGCAGCGTGTTAGGTATCTGTGTTTCCTTTTTATTATTTTCTACAGTTTGTTGTTTTTCATATAGAGAAAATGTTAGAAGATAAGTGTTTAATCAACAAGGTTTAAATGAAAAGAGAAAAGCGATCTGATTAACGAGAAGATTTTTATAGTGTGTACCCCGGTGCATGGACTTCGGTTTATTTATGCACTAATATTTTGTAGTAGTAAACATGGACCATGGTCATAGGACTGGTTGTGACCAACACAGACTTGTGTTCTTGTAAATAGTTGTACCTCCTGTGCCCACCAGAGTCGTCTTTTACAACACCCGGGACCTTAACCTGGTCACAGACCCTCAATAGGTATGCAGAGGGTCAGGTTGTTTGGGTGGCGGGTTAACGGGATCCAGGACTGGACTGTCGCAGTAAGAGGCTGCAACGGAGCAGGTTGAGCCCCCGCTACTAGCCAAACCGGTAGCGTTCCACTGTTGAGATAACAAACTCTAAAGTTCAGTAACGTTCATGTACCCAGCTTCCCTAATGTGGGACGTATCTTGTAAATAAAAATGTTCCTTTTTCCATTTTTGCAGTTCTGAAAAAAAAAAATAAAACCTCTGATGTCCTGTAGCTCTAGGACGAGCTACGTTTAACCAAGGGGGAATGTGATGCCCCTGGACTATCAGGTCCTCACACGGTATTGTACAATCTGCTCACCCATGCGATATCCACATCCTTCTTGGTTATGGGTCCCCAACTACATGGTGTTGCCTACATCAGCTAATTAAAATCCTAGGTACACTCTGCACCACACCCACCAGACACACCAGTGGACGGCCTGAGTGGAATAGCGTCGCCCACTTGGGGGGTTGGTTAAGGGGAGGTCAGGAGTGTCAGGAGTAGTGGAGTAGTAGGAGAGTGAAGTGTTGAAAGTGAAGGAGAGAGGAGGTCAGGAGCCGGGCTCCTTGGAACATCTAGGTAGCAGACGGTGGTCTGGGCCTAGAAGGAGCTGGACCCCTAGTTGCAGGGGATCATGGCAAGGGGCACGGTACTGTCGAGGAGGACAGCCGGCGGCCTTGCACCATCACCGGGCTTGAGACCTGGGCACGACGGGGTACGTGGACCCTAGATCAGGGAGTAGCTTCAGGCAACCTGACAATTTACTCGATGAGAACAGAGCCTTCAAGATCCACTTTCCACCCACTCCAAAATCAGGGTACTAGCGCAATGAGGGGGATAGGACTTTCCATAAAAACGGTCCAGGAAATTCCAAGCGTGAACCCTGAGAGCAAGCTCCCACAGTAAGCCATACTGGGGAGCGGGACCCGACTAGTTCCATACTACCGGGACCAACAGAGAAGTGAACTTAGTGCCAGGAGGAAGGTCACGGATCACCAGGCAGCACCATTGGGGACGGAACCCGAATTAGCTATTACTAAAATATTATACAGGATAAATCATGCAATGTACAGCGGGTGAAATAAGTATTGAACGCTTCCGCTTCACTAATTTCCTAAGCAAATATATTTCTACCGGTGTTATTGACATGAATTTCTCACCAGGCGTCGGTAACAAGCCATCCAATTCAAATAAGAGAAAAAGGGAAATGCGCACAAATAGCACCAACAACCCAGTATAATAGAGAAAAATAAGGCCTGTATGTTAAAAAAAAAATGCAGAACACTATTTAGAAAATTACAAACCATGTGCAAATAGGTAAATTTATATAAAAGCAATCACATAACTCTTATGACATAAATAAGGCATTAAAAATAATAAAAGCAATGCTTCCTAGCAACCAAAGAAGAATGATAAGGCTAGAAGCAAATGTATAGCAATATGGCAATATATAGCCACAAGAATATCAATGCACTAAAGATATAAGATAAGTGTTTAATCAACAAGGTTTAAATGAAAAGAGAAAAGCTATCTGATTAACGAGAAGATTTTTATAGTGTGTACCCCGGTGCATGGACTTAGTTTTATTAATGCACTAATATTTTGTAGTAGTAAACATGGACCATGGTCATAGGACTGGTTGTGACCAACACAGACTTGTGTTCTTGTAAATAGTTGTACCTCCTGTGCCCACCAGAGTCGTCTTTTACAACACCTGGGACCTTACACTGTGCAGAATTATTAGGCAAATGAGTATTTTGATCACATGATACTTTTTATACATGTTGTCCTACTCCAAGCTGTATATGCTTGAGAGTCAACTACCAATTAAGTAAATCAGGTGATGTGCATCTCTGTAATAAGGAGGGGTGTGGTGTAATGACATTGTGGCGCCCCTTACCTGGTTAGGCACCACAGAATACTGCACCCATGCTGGGATAGTGCTTCCAGGTAATTCCAAAAGGCCAGAATGAGGTGTGTACATACAGATACATAGCAACCAGGTCTCCAACACCTTTAGAGGGGACCCTTGGGTAGCCTCTGAAGAGGTTAGCTTTCAATTCTCAGCAAGGGGTGTAGTGGAGGGGCTGGAAGCTAGGTTACAGAGGCTGTCAAGAAGGAGGAGGAGCAAGCCAGTCTGAGAGCAGTGTACAGAAGTTGCTGAAGGAAGCAGACGTGTGGACATTGTAGTCAGACCCTGCACTTGTGGTAGCTGCTAGCGGGGGAGTACAGTGACCGGAAAGTCAGTTTGAAAGACACCTGAGAAAGAGGCAGTCGAGTACGGGGACTGCTGGTGATTAAGCACGCACAGGGAACAGGTTCCTAGAGTGGACATCCATCTACTGATCTGCTAAACCTGCCGGTGAGGGGACTAGATTTTCCTCACCAAAAATGCAGAGTTCGAGCCTCAGCAGCAACTTGGGGACCCATAAGGAGATAGGGCCAGAAGCAATATCACCTGGTCCACGCTGCCGGCAAACGGGCCAGAAAGGGGAGGAAAGGCAGAAGCGACTTCCCTGGATAAATCCCACGATACTGCATGTCAGGGGTTTTCCGAAACAAAAGAAGTGCTAGGAAGGCGAGTTAACGGCTACCCTCAGTTTGGCCTGAAGGAGTTCCTGGTTCCACCTGGTTTAATCACAGCATCGCCCGGGTACCTCACAAACCAACTAAAAGTGAGTAAACAAGTTGAAAGACATCTGGACTGCGACTGAGTTATTCTGTGACCTTTTGTTCCAGACACCAGAGCCCCTGGGGCAAGCCTCACTCACGGGAGGCCATACCACCAGACTGCAGACACCATCAGCCCCAGACGCTCATTAAACCTGCAGTGGCGGTCACCCATAACCCTGACCGCAAACCGTGAGTGGCGTCACGACTCCCATGTAAATAAATCTGACATACCTGTTGCCAGCGGTAATCAAGTGGAGCCCCTGTGGCATCCCAGAAGGTGGAGTGACGTCCCCGAGGCGACCGCTACAGGTGGGCGACACATTTCTGGCGTCACAAACAGGATAAGGACTAGGCCTGTTTAGATAGGTGGCCGTGCACCTTGGAGGTCCGATCAGAAAATTTAGACCACCGCCATTTTGTTGATGTTAAAAGCGTGCGAAGTTGGAAGCTGCAGCCCCGCGCAAAAGAGAAGGGAACTGCTCACAAAGAGGTGTGGCTGCCACAGAATCCCCGGGGAGCGCTCTGACACAGTGACGGAGGGAAGATGGATGCCGAGGGTGATAATGCCCCCAGCCAGGGTGACGCAGCCCAAGCGATGCCAGGCCCCGGCGCGGTGAACGCAGCAGCGCCTAGCTCAAGTGCGTCGGTCGCAGCTGGGCCGGCTGAAGTCTCCCCGATAATGCCGATCTCCTTACCGTACATCCCAGGGGCGACCTGGCTGCCCCAATATGCTGGCAAAGCAGACACCCTGACCGGGTTCAAGAAGAAGATCAGCACCCTGCTGGACATGTACGCAATGACTGGTAAGCAGAGGGCCGCCGTGGTGCTGGGACAACTGACTGGAGCAGCAGAATTAGAGGCTGAGGCCTGGACCAGTGATGACCGGGGCTCTGTAGAAACCATTTTTGCCAAATTGAAAGCTGCCTTTGAAAACCGCACCGAGGCAGAGCTGAGAATGGGTTTCTATAACTGCCGCCAGAAGCCCCAAGACAGCATAAGAGACTATGCCCTCAGGCTGCAAGCCGCCCTGCGGGCTCTCAAGCTCGTAGACCCTGTCGGTGATCAGGAAGGAAACCGTATGATGACAGAACAGTTCTTGCAGGGCCTGCACTCCCCTGAGGAGAGGAAACAGATGAGGCTGTGGTACCTGGAACATAGTGATGTGGACTTTGCCATTCTGAGAGGCACGGCCGTGAAAGCACTGCTCCTAGCCCCACATTGCTGGCATCGGTGTACAACACAAAGGGTAGACTGTAATCAGGGTATGCTAGAATCTCTTCACCCGTCAAGGCCCCTTTCATTTGTCTGAAGGAGTGTTCTTCTGCTTCTCCCCAGGTGAACGGTGGGCCGGAGGTCTTTCCCTTCTTTGCTTGGCCTACCAGGAGCTGAGACTGAGACTGGGAGAGAAATAGTTACTATCTAGGGCAACACCAGATAGTACAGCTATCACGGCAATCAGCATATTTTTTAACCTGTAGATACAATCTAACAGTCTTATCTATATACCCTAGCAACTAACATATACAGTTATTTAATATTTAAAGGAGCAAGCAGATCAGCAGAGATTAACTCTTGCTAGCCTGCCTATGAATCAGTACACAGCAGATCGATGCCCAAGTCTGCATGTGTTGATCCCAGACACCAGAGAAACCATTGGGCGGAGCATCAGAATCTGCAATGTGAACAGAGCCGTACTCCGCCATGACATTCGGAGAAGTTTATTTTTTCCATTTCTAATCATAAAATATATTTTATTCATTACACTGGATTAGTGAGTTGGCTTCTTATCCTTTTTTGTTTATATACATTAGATACTGCGTATTTCTAATCCCATCCTGTGTGATACACTCCATTGAGCCTTGTGTGTAATCCCAGAGTGTGTTATCCTCTGCTTATCTAATCACAGCAAGTCATACAGTCTGCGTATGATACAGCGAATATCGCAAATTAGTCCAAAAAAACAGCTAAAGGCATGACACCCAAATACAATATCAGACAACAAATCCATTACACCAGTAAGACAATGAATACGGGAGATTCATGCAAAATTGAATATTTTATTGTGATTAATCAAAATAGAAAAATGTTATTAAAACAGAGAATTCCATTGAGAGACAAATTAGATGCTGCTGGGGAAAGCTGACATTTTTACAATTTACTTAAAAAAAGACACCAGGTAATATATAAATTCAATTAGAAAATTTTTATTTTTGTAACAATTCCTTACTACAGAAATTAATTTCCGCGGAAAAATATATATATGTAAACATATAGAGATATAATCCGCCATGCAAATAAAACTATATTAATATGTCACAAATTTACTGTATGTTTAGAAAAATATCATAAATAGAGCAATATAAACTATCACTATATTTAGTACAGTCGTTACATGTAGGTAGAATCAATAAGCAAAATTGTGCCTGCAAGAAGCAAATATAAACCTCAGGTGCCGCACAAAAGTTACACCTCACAAGATCGGTCCAAAAAAATCAAAAACATTAAAGATGGAACCTCAGCAAAAGGCATCACTCCATAATGATAATTGTCACGTAGCTAGGCAAAACCGGCATGGCTCTCAGCTATAATAAATTGCCGGATTTCAATGCTCATGTGAAACAACAGTAATGACAGAATGCTACATCACAGTATATTACTATTCTTAACCAGCCAATGACAATCCATATTATTATGTATGATATACGCAGCGGCAGATTTTATTATTTAACTAATGAGTATAGCTCATAGAAACTGCTGTATTAATTAATATTCATAAAGTGCACCGGCATTCAATCCACATCCACATATTTTTACATATATAATTTTTTTTCCGCGGAAATTAATTTCTGTAGCAAGGAATTGTTACAAAAACAAAAATTTTCTAATTGAATTTATATCTTACCTGGTGTCTTTTTTGAAGTAAATTGTAAAAATGTCAGCTTTCCCCAGCAGCATCTAATTTGTCTCTCAATGGATATCTCCGTTTTAATCACATTTTTCTATTTTGATTAATCACAATAAAATATTCAATTTTGCATGAATCTCCTGTATCCATTGTCTTACTGGTGTAATGGATTTGTTGTTTGGTATGATACAGCGAGCAGTACCAACTTAGTGCCTGTCCGCATGCTGCAGTTTTGTCATAGCCACAAAAATGCCCCCTGTGGCAAAAACAATGCATCTTGTGGCCAAAAAATGCAGAAAAAAAATCTGTTTTTGACCATGCATTTTTCTATGTGTTTTGTTAACACCAATGGGTGAAAAACGCAGGGAAAATGCA
Organism: Anomaloglossus baeobatrachus; assembly: GCF_048569485.1. Classification (NCBI taxonomy): domain Eukaryota; kingdom Metazoa; phylum Chordata; class Amphibia; order Anura; family Aromobatidae; genus Anomaloglossus; species Anomaloglossus baeobatrachus. The sequence goes on from NW_027441921.1 coordinate 37,100, forward strand.
AAAAGCATTGACATGCTCCACATTTGTTGTCACCACAAAACTGCAGACAAAAAAAAGCAACATGCACACAGCAAATCTGAAATTTGGAAAAGCGTGCAGTTTGTGGTGACTAAGGTTTCTCCACAAACTGCACCAAAAACGCAGTAAAAATTGCATTGTGCCCATGGGGCCTAACATTATTTGTGCTGTCAGCCATACTTAATGTCACTATCTATAGGTCAATATCACTTTACAGTCACCAACAAAATGGCTTACATTATGATACTAAACGCCACCCTCCCTTAAGGGCTCGTGCGCACATTGCGTAATATCATGCATTTACGCTGCATTTAGCACTGTACCGTAAATGCATGCGTCCTGCTTCCCCTGCACAATCTATGAAAATTGTGCATAATCCGTGCGCTCGATGCTTTTTTGAACGCAGCGATTTGGATGCTAAAATTTTGACCCAAATCAATGCGTTCAAAAATGCGGTATGTCAATTAACTCGTGCGTTTTGGATGCAGCTCCCACTCTGTTTATGGTGGGGGCAGCATCCATAGCGCATGAAATCGGCATGTTGTTACGTCCGGGTGGTGGAAACACTGGACCGTACACCGGATTCCCCTGGTGAGGCAGCCAGGCCGGTCACCCCGCCAGAGGGCCTTGATGCACGGCAGCCGAAGCACTACTGGTAGCAAGACAGTCCGTATGAGAGCTGGAAAGTAGATGTCCCTGGGAACACAGAGTTCTAGACGGTAGTCCGGGTGACGAGGCTCAGGGTCCGAGGCCGGGTTGTAGGGTCAGGCGGAATCCGGAACCAGCTGAGCGAGAGGACAGGTCATCAAACGGAGCCAGGGACCGGAGACTGGCGGAGCTGAAGAGGTGGTGGAACATCAGCCGAAGTCACCGTCAGGAGTACTGGAACGGACGTGGTCAGGACCGGCTGGCGTGGCAGGACAGGCTCTGCGAGACAGACAGGGGTTAATACTGGGCAAAGCAATACGGGGACCGGAACTCCTAGCTTACTAAACACGTAGAACAGGCCCCGCCCACCAGGAAAGAGAAGCCTAATATACCCTGTACCTGTCTATGTAATATCCTGTTTCTAGGTGCTGGCCCTTTAAGAGAGGGTCAATGACCGCACGCGCGCCCTAATGCGCATGCGCGAGGCCCGTGTGCCAGAAGCCAGTACAGGAAGCGGTGCAGAAGAAGCAGGAGTGCCCGGTAGTGTGTCCTGCGTCGCAGAGGAGTGCCGGGAGCGGGGAGCAGAACACATGGGGGGCGCAGGCGAGGGAGAGGAAGCCGGGACCGGAGTGGTGAGCAGGGGACGCCATCGGGAACCGGAGAGCGGGGCACGAGAAACGGGGAGCGGGCCACGGGGACCGGAGAGCGGGGCACGGGAACCGGGAAGCGTGACAGTACCCCCTCCCCCACGCCCCCCTCCTCGCAACCGGGACAGGAAGGCACGTATCAGAGGAGTGCCAACATTCTCCCGGGGCTCCCAGGACCTATCCTCAGGGCCATAACCCGCCCAGTCCACCAGGAAGTATCGCCGACCTCGCACGGTCTTCATGGCCACGATATCCCTTACCGCATAGATGTCATCATCAGCGATAGGAGGAGGAGCAGTACTGGCACCAGCGGAGAAGGGACCAAGGACAACAGGCTTGAGCAAGGAGACATGGAAGGAGTTGGGTATCCGCATCGTGGCCGGGAGCTGCAGCTTGTAGGAGACTGCATTGATCTTGCTGATGACTTTAAACAGCCCGATGTAACGAGGACCCAACTTGTACGATGGTAGCTTCAATCGGACATATTTGGAGGCAAGCCAGACCAGATCACCTGGAGAGAAACACGGGGGATCCAGGCGCCTCTTGTTCGCATGTCTCTTCATCTGCAAGGAAGCACGCTCTAGGGAAGTCTTGACAGAGTTCCATATAGCTGAGAAGTCCCGGACTAGAGCATCTGCAGCAGGGATATCTGAAGCCGAGGATACTGGTAACGGGACGGAAGGCTGAAGTCCGTAAACGACCTGGAAGGGAGAGCTGGAGGTGGACTCGCTGATGTGCTGGTTATGGGAGAATTCAGCCCAAGGAAGGAGCGTGGACCAATCGTCGTGATGGATGTTGACGTAGTGGCGCAGGAAGGAGGTCAGGATCTGATTGACTCGTTCCACTTGGCCATTCGACTGAGGGTGGTAGGCCGAAGAAAAGTCCAGGGATACTCCCACATGTTTGCAGAGGGCCCTCCAGAAGCGCGAGGTAAACTGAGTTCCTCTGTCAGACAAAATGTGTGCAGGAAAGCCATGCAATCGGAATATGTGTTGTATGAAGGAGTCAGCGAGCTCCTGGGCAGAGGGCAGCCCGCCCATGGGAACGAAGTGAGCCATCTTTGAGAAACGGTCCACCACAACCCATATGACCATGTGTCCGGAGGACAAGGGTAAGTCCGTAATAAAGTCCATTGCAATGTGTTGCCACGGAACGGAGGGAATGGGCAGAGGCAGAAGACGACCATATGGCAGGTGCTTGGGCGTCTTGTTCCGGGCACAGGATGGGCAGGCTGAGACGAAGGTTGCGACGTCTTTACGGAGGGAGGGCCACCAATAGTGACGGACAATCATACTCCAAGTCTTCTTCTGACCAGCATGGCCGGAGATTTTTGAGGCATGACCCCAGTGTAGGACTCTTTGTTTGTCAGTATCTGAGACATAGGTCTTCCCAGGGGGTATCTGAGCCAGAGTGACAGGGGCCACCGGAATAACTTTACTGGGCTGATGATGGGCTGGAACGTCTCCTCCTCCTGCTCCACGGGCACGAAGGACCTAGACAAGGCGTCTGCCCGCACGTTCTTATCCGCGGGCCGAAAATGGAGTTGGAAATCAAACCGAGCAAAAAACAAGGACCAGCGGGCTTGTCGCGGGTTCAGTCTTTGGGCTGACCGTAGGTACTCCAGGTTCTTGTGGTCCGTGTAGATGATCACAGGGTATACTGCTCCCTCCAGGAGGTAGAGCCATTCCTCCAAGGCCAGCTTGATGGCCAGTAGCTCTCGATCACCGATGGTGTAGTTGTGTTCGGGTGCCGAGAAGCTCTTGGAGAAGAATCCGCAAGTGACCATCTTCCCGGTGGAGGATTTCTTCATTAGCACTGCCCCGGCCCCTGAGGAGGAGGCATCCACCTCCAAGGTGAACTGTCGCTTCAATTCAGGGCGATGGAGAACCGGGGAAGAGGCAAACGCCTGTTTCAAAGAGCAGAATCAGGTGGCCAGTCCTTAGGATTAGCTCCCTTCTTGGTCAAGGCAGAGAGGGGCGCAGTCAGGGCGAGAAGTGCGGGATGAATTGACGATAATAGTTAGCAAAGCCGAAGAAGCGTTGGATGGCCTTCAGTCCGGAAGGAGGAGGCCAGTTGAGGAAGGAAGACACTTTCTCTGGGTCCATCTGCAGGCCAGTGTCAGAGATTACATAACCCAGGAAGGGAAGAGACGACTTTTCAAAGACGCACTTCTCGTACTTGGCGTACAGACGGTTTTCTCTAAGCCTCTGGAGTACTAGCTGCATGTTCTCTCTGTGGGTCTGTAGGTCCGGAGAGAAGACCAGGATGTCGTCCAGATACACCACGACACAGACATAGAGGAGGTCTCTGAACACGTCGTTCACCAGTTCTTGGAAGACTGCCGGAGCATTACACAGACCAAAGGGCATTACACAATACTCGTAGTGCCCATCCCGAGTGTTGAATGCGGTCTTCCATTCGTCTCCAGAGCGAATGCGAACCAGGTTATAGGCACCACGGAGATCCAACTTGGTGAATACACGAGCTCCTCGGAGCCGATCGAATAGTTTGGAGATGAGCGGCAGAGGGTATTTATTCTTCACGGTGATCTGGTTTAATCCCCGGTAGTCAATGCAGGGGCGCAGATCACCTTCCTTCTTCTTCACGTAGAAAAAACCTGCTCCGGCAGGGGACGAAGATTTCCGAATGAACCCCTTTGCCAGGCTCTCAGTGATATAGGCAGACATGGCCCGTGTTTCAGCAGGGGACAAGGGGTATATCCTTCCTCTAGGAGGTGTAGTTCCCGGCAGTAAGTCGATGGCACAGTCGTAGGGACGATGAGGTGGTAGTACCTCTGACTTCTTTTTATCAAAAACGTCCGTGAAGGACCAGTAGGCAGAAGGCAGTCCTGGTAGAGACTCTGGAACCGGAGGTCGTTGGATGGGCTGTATGGATTTCAGGCATCTCTCGTGACACGAGGAACCCCATCGGGTAATTTCACCTGAACTCCAGCTGACCGACGGTTCGTGTGCCCGTAACCATGGGAGTCCCAGCAGGATCTGATGTGACATGCGTGGGAGGACGTAGAAGGTGATTTTCTCGGTGTGCAGGGCACCGATCCATAATTCCACAGGCTTGGTGATCAACGAGACGGTGTCAGAGAGGGGTCTCCCATCTACAGAGGCGATCACCAGCGGTTTTTCTAGTGGGAGAACAAGCACCTGGTACTTATCCACCGTAGCCTGCTGGATGAAGTTGCCTGCTGCTCCGGAATCGAGATACGCCTCTGCCGTGAACCGGGTCTCTTCTGTAGTCACTTGAACAGTCCATGTAACGGAGTCTGAGAGAGTCCCAGCACCTAGGGTGGCCTCTCCTACCAAGCCTAGGCTTTGGAGTTTCCCGGCTTCTCGGGACAGGAGCGTAGCAGGTGTGTGCCATCTCCGCAGTAGAAGCAGGGAGCCTTTGCTAGTCCTTCTGCTCGGCGTTGCTCAGACTGCCTCAAGCGGTCGATCTGCATGGGCTCGTGGGCAGAAGCGCCAGATGACGCCGACTGGGGAGTGGTGGACTTCAGTGGTGGGGAGGAGTGCCGTATCGGACGCCTCTCGCGGGACACCTCTTTGGATCGTTCCTGAAAGGGAAGATCCACTCGGGTCACTAGAGCGATCAGGGCATCCAGGGTGAAAGGCACGTCACGACCAGCCAGCTCATCCTTAATACGGCCCGAGAGTCCCTCCCAGAAGGCGGCGGTTAGGGCCTCATTGTCCCACCCTAATTCTGAGCTCAAGGTGCGGAAGCGAATGGCATACTGGCCGACCGTCAAAGTCCCCTGACGTAGCCTGAGGAGCGATGAGGCGGACACGGAGGCGCGTCCGGGTTCGTCAAAGGTAATACGAAAAGCCTGCAGGAATTCCTGGATGTTGGTGGTTACCGGATCCTTCTTCTCCCACAAGGGGCTCATCCAGGCCAGTGCCTCTCCCTCTAGATGGGACATCACAAACGCGACCTTGGCTTGGTCAGAGGCAAAAAGGTGCGGCAGCAGCTTGAAATGGAGGGAGCACTGATTTATGAATCCCCTGCAGGTCTTGGGATCTCCGGCGTACCGGGGTAGTGAGGCCAAACGGAGTTTGGAAGTATCCGAGGAGGCTGCCACGGGAGCTGCGGACGTGGATTGAGTCGCCAGAGACGTGGCAGTCGCTTGCAGCGTATTCAGGCGGGTGTCCACGGATGTCATGAAGGCAAACATATCGGATTGGGTCTCACGTTGTCTTCCGAGTTCCTGCTGCAATCCAGCCAGCTGGGATGCTAGTGCTTCAGCGGGATCCATGGCCTGTTCTAGCTGTTACGTCCGGGTGGTGGAAACACTGGACCGTACACCGGATTCCCCTGGTGAGGCAGCCAGGCCGGTCACCCCGCCAGAGGGCCTTGATGCACGGCAGCCGAAGCACTACTGGTAGCAAGACAGTCCGTATGAGAGCTGGAAAGTAGATGTCCCTGGGAACACAGAGTTCTAGACGGTAGTCCGGGTGACGAGGCTCAGGGTCCGAGGCCGGGTTGTAGGGTCAGGCGGAATCCGGAACCAGCTGAGCGAGAGGACAGGTCATCAAACGGAGCCAGGGACCGGAGACTGGCGGAGCTGAAGAGGTGGTGGAACATCAGCCCAAGTCACCGTCAGGAGTACTGGAACGGACGTGGTCAGGACCGGCTGGCATGGCAGGACAGGCTCTGCGAGACAGACAGGGGTTAATACTGGGCAAAGCAATACGGGGACCTGAACTCCTAGCTTACTAAACACGTAGAACAGGCCCCGCCCACCAGGAAAGAGAAGCCTAATATACCCTGTACCTGTCTATGCAATATCCTGTGTCTAGGTGCTGGCCCTTTAAGAGAGGGTCAATGACCGCGCGCGCGCCCTAATGCGCATGCGCGAGGCCCGTGTGCCAGAAGCCAGTACAGGAAGCGGTGCAGAAGAAGCAGGAGTGCTCGGCAGTGTGACCTGCGTCGCAGAGGAGCGCCGGGAGCGGGGAGCAGGACACATGGGGGGTGCAGGCGAGGGAGAGGAAGCCGGGACCGGAGTGGTGAGCAGGGGACGCCGTCGGGAACCGGAGAGTGGGGCACGGGAACCGGGGAGCGGGCCACGGGGACCAGAGAGCGGGGCACGGGAACCGGGAAGCGTGACACATGTAATCTACAGACACACTGCATCCATTATGAGGTGTTTCTGAAGCGATTTGAAGCGCACATGCGCTGTCAAATCGCTGCAGAAATTTCGGCATGTACGTGCGCACGAGCCCTTATCCTTTTGCAGATGCCCAGATGGTTAGGAGAGTTATGATTTCAGACACATGTGAGCACATCCAGCCCACATTTACTACAGTTATAATACAAGATGGCAGTACAATAGGTTTTCATGGCAAATTTCTGTAGCTGCTCCCCGTAGTTTTCAAAAGTGGAAAATATAAAAAAAAATAATTAATATTTTACTCCATTAAATGACTAAAAAACACCAAAAACCTGAGCTGAAACAATGTTCAGTAAACATGCAACATTAAGCATGTGAATTGCAGCCTTAAGACTAGAAAAAAAACAGAGAAAAAATGTAGGAAAAATACCCTGACTATAAATAAATAAATTGCAAGTGCTTGATAACAGGGTACTTAGTGTATACATTTTTGTAAAAAGCTGTCTCACCTCGTCACGGTGTACCCATCTGAGACAGTCCCTAACCTACAGAAGTTAAAAACATTATCAATACCTGACTTGTGTCATGTCAAAACTCCAATATGAATGGTGGCAAGTGGTCAGCTGTGTCCCAGATTAAATACACAGCAAAGTGAGACGCAATTAGTTGTTCAGTCTCAGTATCAGGAGGGCTGCGCCCCCAACTTACAATAAAGCAAGATAACATACAAAAAACACCAAAAACCTGAGCTGAGACAATGTTCAGTAAACATGCAACATTAAGCATAACCTTGATAACAGGGTACTTTATTTATTTATAATCAGGGTATTTTTCCTACATTTTTTCTCTTTGTTTTTTTTCCATTAAATGAATGCTGATATTAAAAAAAAAAAAGTTAATAGTTTACATTTTTTTGAATTGTTGAAAACAGTTTTTTTGGGGGATGATTCCTTCCCTTAAAAGCCAAAATGTTTTGTACTCCAAAATGGTACCATGAAAGGCTTCCACCAAGTCCATAAAATCAAGCCCTCACTTAGGTCCATCATTTTGCAGCAGAAATAGTTTCCACATTGCAGACAGGAGAAAGGCGCTGTAAAAATGACGTTGCCTCTTCCAATTTAAAATCTGCGCGCTCCCAAATCCTAATGGCCCCATCCATTCTGAGCCACAATATGCTTAAACCTGCATTAATGTAGCAGGGAGAGCTCACTTATCAATTTACATGGTGTGTGCCACCAGAAGCTCAAGCTTGGCACAATGATTTGGGCACTGAAAAGGTATATTTGAAATTTTCATTGTAATATCAGCTGGGAGCTGGAAAACACTTGTGGATTAAAAACAGTTACAATGGTTATTCAGAGGGGTGTAATTTCCAAAATGGGGTTGCTTGTATAGGGCATGTCAGTGTATAACTGGATGCACCCTGACTGCTATGCCCGGGCAGTAAGGAGTTAAGGATCCTCTCATGTCCGATTTTACCTCCCCCTCCCTTCTGGGGTTGTTGGCTAATGGGAAGGTTCCCATAATCCCACTCTTTTCCCCTATAAATAGTCCCCTCTTCCTGTCTCTCCTCACCTTGTGAGATCCAGACGCTGCCGGTGAGAGATGGCTGACATGCTGGATCAGGCTGTCAGGGACAGAATCAGGAGGGAGGGGGACGTATGGCTTGCTGCTATTCTGGGTGAGCAGCTTTTCCCTCCTCCTGAGGCTCAGACGCAGACTCCGGGCGGCAGGCGGCTGCTTGTCTAATCCGCCCTCCGGAGCGTCTGAGTCCCTCGGGTAATGATTCTAGCGAGTGCGCCCCGCGCTGGAACGCCCACCCGCCCGACCCCACCATTACACGCGGCAGCCGCAAGCCTCACCTGTCCTACAGGCAAAGATGCACCACCTGCATTAGTAACGCAAATCCCTGCACACCAGGCATCACGCGTACCCCCATCCCTGCTACACCGGCCTACCCCTCCGGTTTTTATAACGGCCAATCCCACTGTCATGGGAGGCCGTAATAGCTGCAGCTCCTCCTCAGCAGGGGAGTCTGCTGTTAGTATGCAGCCCTCATGATCCACCACCTTCCCTCCTCTGTCACCACACTGCAGTACTTTAGAATTGTGCAGTGTGGGGGCTGCTGCCCCAGTCAATGCCATGCTATCCCCCAAATTGCTCCACAGACCACTGACCTGAGGGGGGGATGGCTTTGCCTCCTGCAGCAGCAGTGGTGATGGCTTTGCCCCCTGCAGTTCCTGTGGTGATGGCTTTGCCTCATGTGGTTCCTGCGGTGATGGCTTTGCCTCCTGCGGCTCCTGTGGTGATGGCATTGCCTCCGGCAGCACCTGCAATGATGGCTTCGCCTCCTGCAGCACCAGCAGTGATGGCTTTGCCCCCTGAGGTGCAGATCGTACCCCAGGTCCTCCATGTTTATGCAGCAGTGGGTGCTGGAAGCACGGCCCGCAGTAGGCGCCGCCACGGGCGTGGAAACCGCTCCGCTGCCTCCGCCTCCTCTTCATCACATTCTTGCAGCCCATATAGGCGCAGTCGTCCTAGTAGGGATCATGATCGTCGCTCTGCCTATTACGAGCATTGATCCAGGTCCTCTCGCAGAAGCCGTCGGTCCCGCTCATCTAGATGGCGTTCGCCATCAACCACGGCTGACTCATCTGACGAGTCTAGGATGTCCAGCAGGCACTCTCGTCGCAGGTCACGCCGTCAGAGAGATGCCGATCCCTATGTAGTCCAACAACATGCTGCCGAATCGGTGGCAGGTTCCACAGATACCTGTTAATCCCACGGATGCTCCAGTGGTCGGTGAGTACAATTATTCTGGGGCTTGAGGAGGTACCGATACTACAGCTATGTCATTAAAAACACTGTTATCTCATTTAAATACCACGGGTAATAAAATATTGCTTAATCCTTTATTACTGGGAAGTCAACCCGAGAAGAGATATGAGACCCTCCTAGGGCTGATATACATAAGGATACATTATTTTGTGGTATCTCCCCCTTGGGCTCTCACCTTGATCCAGAGACCGTTAATAAAATATGGGCTAATATGGGATTATATTGACATTTGGTCGCTTGTTTCTACGGATCATTTCATGGTCGACAAGGAACGACGTACTGCCGATCGGCCTTTTGACAAAAAAACCTAGGCTCGCCAAAACTATTAATAATTGGTTGCATTGCAAGCCTTTTTTGTTTTGGGATGTATCATGGGTCAGAAACACCTTGAACTTTGTTCCGAGCTTTTTATATACGTCGATTCCATATATAACGTGTACAAAGCGCACAGCAGGTCTGCGTGGTGGCGCTACGACGAAGATTTCAGGCGTCGATTGGCCCTACAACCCAAATTAGGGTGGGGGGGTCAAAGCTACGGATTCCTGGTTGCGTTTCATGATGACTCCTAAAGCCCCCTTTCATGCCGCGGCCCCTGGCAACTCTGCCGGTTCCGATTTCAGTGGCCGTGCGTAGACCCGGCACATGTTGGCTATTTAATGAAGGGCACTGCCGATTCTTTGGTCTCTGCAGATATAAGCATGAATGCTCTACTTGCGGAGGCCCCAATGCCGCAGCAAAATGCTCCTGCCCTTCCGCAAAATTGCCATCAAAGTCGTCAAATCCAACCGAAAATCGAGACCCCAGCGAGCGTACTCGCGATGGGGCCGTGGCTCGATCGGTACCCCAATAAGGAGGCGGCGGCGCAGCTGTGTTTCGGCTTCACTTTTGGATTCTTTATCCCTTTTAACCTTAACAGACAACCCCTTTTTGCCCGGAATCTGAAGTCTGCGACGGAACTTCATGATGTTTTGCTTGACAAGCTAAACAGTGAGTTAGAAAAGGGCAGGTTTAAAGTACCTTTTAATTCACTACCTTTTTTCAACCTACGTGTGTCTCCGCTCGGGGTCATACCAAAAAAAAGAACCTGGAAAATTCCGTTTAATTCACCACCTGTCTCACCCGAAAGGTTCTTCCGTCAATGATGGTATACTTGAGTCGGATGTGTCGGTTACATACGTATCTTTCAACAGAGCTGTTGCTTTAGTTAGGCAAGCCGGGGGTGCTGATGGCCAAGTCAGACATTGAGTCAGCTTTTCGCCTTCTTCCGGTCCACCTGGATTGCTACCATTTGTTGGGATGTTTTGTAGACGGTTTTTATTACTACGATACGTGCCTTCCTATGGGCTGCTTAATCTCATGTTCCTATTTTGAGCTTTTCAGTTCTTTCTTGGAATGGGTGGTAAAAGTTGAATCCCGGTCTCAAGCTGTCATTCATTATCTTGATGACTTCATGTTTGTTGGCTCCAAAGATTCCAACCATTGCCAATTTTTATTGGATAAGTTTTGCAGTTTGATGTGCAGATTTGGTGCTCCATTGTCAAAGGACAAAACAGTTGGTCATTCCCCAGTTCTTTCTTTTCTTGGTATAGAGATTGATTCCAACGCGATGGTTTTCCGTCTCCCAGATGACAAGGTGTTGAAGCTGCGCTCACTGATCATGGGGTTTTGTTCTGTCTGTAGCGTGACCCTCCATCAGATGCAATCTTTGCTGGGCCTTCTAGTATTCGCCTGTCGTATCATGCCAAAGGGACGAGTATTTTCCCGCAGATTATCCCTTGCTACAAAGGACGTTCGACTACAGCGGGCTATATACGCTATATACGCTGCGACATCGCTCAAGCGAACTCGTCGGGGTCACGGATGCCGTTGCGTGTGACACCTTTGACTGATTTTGCATTGTTGCAAAAACGTGCAAAATCATTCATCGGTGACATGGGGGTCCATTCTCAAATATCGTTGCTGCAGCAGTAAAGATGTTGTTCCTCGTTCCTGCGACAGCACCCATCGGTACGTGTGACGCTGCAGGAGCGAGGCTCCTCTCCTTACCTGCCACACGCCAGCAATGAGGAAGGAAGAAGGTGGGCGGGATGTTCGTCTCGCTCATCTCCGTCCCTCCGCTTCTATTGGATGGCGGTTCAGTGACGCAGCTGTGACGTCGCTGTGACGCTGAACGAACCGCCCCCTTAGAAAGGAGGCAGTTCGCCGGTCACAGCGACGTCGCAGGGCTGGTAAGTAGTGTGACGGGTGTGGGCGATGTTGTGCGCCACGGGCAGCGATTTGCCCATGTCGCACAACCGATTGGGGAGGGTACCCACGCTAGCGATATCGGTCACGATATCGCAGCGTGTAAAGCGGTCTTACCTCATCATCGTATCAGGATTACCTCCCGCCTAAGGGCTGATTTGTTTATTTGGAATGATTTCCTTTCCAGGTACAACGTTCAAACTTGTTTCCAGGATAACTTTGTCTCCAATAAAGAACTATCACTCTTTTCCGACGCATCTGGATTGTTGGGTTTTGGCGTTATTTTTGGTGATCAACGGTGCGCCGAGCATTGGCCTCAGTCCTGGCACGCCAATGGTTTAGTGTCCAATCTAACTCTCCTTGAGTTATTCCCAATTGTGACAGCTGTTTTGATTTGGGGCTCGTCCTTCAAAAATAAGCGGATCTTATTCTGGACAGACAACATGAATGTGGTGCATTCGATTAATCATCTGACTTCATCCTCTCTGCCAGTTATAAAATATCTTAGATTTCTAGTTTTGAAATGTTTGGAGCTCAACATTTGGTTCAGGGCTCGCCATGTTCCTGGCAGGTGTAACACTATCGCTGATTCTCTCTCCCATTTTCAATTTCAGAAATTCTGGCAGCTCTGTCCTCGCGCCAAAAGAGAGGGAATATCGTGCCCACACAGCATGTGGGATCTGTTGGAATGCAGCTGATGCCATTGGTGACATCTTCAGTGGCCCCGAGGACATAGCTCGTTTATGGTAAGGCATGGGCGGAATGGTTAGTTTTTGCAGCAAGTCACCCGGTGGCTACATCTGACTCTGCCAGATTGGATGTTACCTGCCAGTACCTGTTTCACCTGTATAATGAGGGGTTTTCCTGCGCGGTTGCTCGGAACCGGCTGTCTGGCCTTGCTTTCCATCTCAAACTACGAGGTTAGTTGGACATTACTAAGTTTTTTTTTATAGTCCAACTGGTCCCACTGGTGCCAAGCAAGGTCCACCACCTCTACATTCTACCCCCCCTGCCCATTTTTGCTATGCTATTTTTATAGCAAACAGTGCTGACACTTTGTGGCATACAAAAAGTGTCTGCTATAAAAACTTAGTGTCCCACTGGTGCCAAGCAAGGTCTACCACCTCTGCATTCTACCCCCCTGCCCATTTTTGCTACGCTCTTTATATAGCAAACAGTGTTGACAGTGTCTCCGCCTCACAGTGCATGCAGAAGCACTCACACCAGCCTGCTGCCATTGCTGACCTAGCTTGGCACTGCTGGTAGTCCGATCCCGCAGCTGAAACAGTTTTAAGATACGGTCCTGGCGTTTGTTGGTCCTTCTTGGGCGCCCTGGAGCCTTTTTGGTAACAATGTAAGCTCTCTCCTTGAAGTTCTTGATGATGCGATAGATTGTTGACTGAGGTGCAATCTTTGTAGCTGCGATACTTTTCCCTGCTGGCCATTTTTGTGCAGAGCAATGATGGCTGCACCTGTTTCTTTAGAGATAACCATGGTTAACTGAAGAGAAACAATGATACCATGCACCAGCCTCCTTTTAAAATGTCCAGTGGTGTCATTCTTACTTAATCATGACTGATTGATCGCCAGCCCTGTCCTCATCAACACCCATACCTGTGTTAATGGAACAATCACTAAAACAATGTTAGCTGCCCCTTTTAAGGCAGGAATGCAATGATGTTGAAATGTGTTTTGAGGGTTAAAGTTCATTTTCTTAGCCAATATTGACTTTGCAAGTAATTGCTGTTAAGCTGATCACTCTTTATGACATTCTGGAGTATATGCAAATTGCCATTAGAAAAACGTAAGCAGTAGACTTTGTAAAAATTAATATTTGTAGCATTCTCAAAACTTATCCCCCCAAAAAATAAAAAATATTATTAATAATAATAATAATTAAAAAAAAACGATCCCACCCATATATAAACAATTCTATATCCCTCTCATTTCCAAAAAAAGTCTTCATCTTGAACCGTGTGGTACTATAAAGATGATAATCAAATAAATTGGTCCTAGATCACATGTAAAGAAGATCAATATACTAGAATAAAAGAGAATAAATAAAATTTAATAACAAATCATAGTTCACAATAAAAATAAGACAATTAAAAACACAGACGAACCCCTTCCCTCCTCACCCAATGATAAAATACCGACCAAACTAAATATAAATATAAAGAGTTATAGAAATGCGCCAACAAACCCCATTGTTTCATTGAGACCTTGGGGGCTGAGAGTATCTAATCTAAAAATCAATCTACTTTCGGTTCTTGCCAGAATTTTGCCCAGATCTCCTCCCCTAATGCCCAGGACCACTTGATCAATAGCCTTAACTCTGAAAAGGCTCGAATTGCTATTGTGGAATTTTTTAAAATGCCTGGCTAAGATTTTCAGCCTGGCCACTTCTGTATTTTTAGCTTTTTCTTTGTCTGTACAATGCACTCTAACTTTAAGTTCACGAGTGGTGAGCCGTTCATATAATATTTTTGCAGGGACACTCTCCCAGATAAATGACCCCTTTTGAAGACCAAGAAACATGTTTCCTGATACAAAACTTTTTAGATCCATCGAAGTTTGAAAATGTCTTTGATATGCTCTGTTGTTTTGGGGGATTACCTGATATATCTCCAAATTCTTGTTTATATAATATTTTCCTTACACTGTGTGACCAAAAAATGTTTTGCACTTTTTGTTATGTATGTTTTTTTTGTTTTTTTTGTGTTTTTTTTTCTTGGAGTATTCTGTTAGGCTGCTTTCACACATCAGTTTTTGGCCATCAGGCACAATCCAGCAAAAAAATTGATGCGACGGATCCGGCGAAAAAACTGATCAGTTGCATCAGTTTTTTCCATCAGTTCCTTCAGTTTTTTAACAGATCCGTTGTGATACTGAGCATGCTCAGTTCAAAAAACGGATCCGGCGGCCGTAATCCGGTTTTTGCCGTATTACGCCGGATCCGGTGTCCATAGGCTTCCATTATAAAACATGCTGTACGGCGCCGGATCCGGCGCGATACGGTTTTTCGCCGGAAACAAAAAACGTTCACCTCAACATTCCATCCGGCCGCCGGACAAGCAAATTTTGCCTGATCCGGCGAAAGCCGGATAGAACGCAAGACCATCCGGCGCAATCCGGTGCTAATAGAAGTCTACGGGGGAAAAAACACATCCGGCGTCAACAGACGCCGGCTGCGTTTTGTCATGTTTCTGCCGGATTGCGACTGATGGCCAAAAACTGATGTGTGAAAGCAGCCTAAGTGTCATCCTGGGTTGGCTATTATGTATGGTCCAATATACTATCGTTGACCATTGTTTTATCCCATTTTTTTATATCATTTACCACCCCAGGAGCTTTCAGTTATCTGGTTGTCCCTAGGGACCGTATTAGTCTTTTAATGTATTTTTATTAAAAGTTATATTTTAGTCATTTGCTTTTTTCCCAATAATCCTGTATGATTTATGTGACCTATACCTTGGTATTTGTGCTATTCTAACTAATTTAGTCTGAGAGATATGGCAGGCTTCCTCTCATGGGCTTCAATATGAAGCCAGTGGCTGACTGAGGTGAGAGATGTTTTATCTGAAAAAAAATTCTCCCAAAAGATATATACTTCATCCTATGGAGCAGCATTTAGAGAAGTAACACAGGTCTATAGAGATCAAATAGATTCATGGTGGGAGGTGCAGTCCCTAGAAAGCTATTTAAGGGCGGGCATTGTTCCACATGACTATACAGTACAGTGGTACCTCACTTAACGAGTAACCCACTGAACGAGTATTTCGCTGTACAAGAAATGCTTTCTGTAAATTTGTAACCCGCTTTATGAGAAATCTTTGCTGTACGAGCGAAATTCTCACCGCACACATTTCCGGTTTCGTCCATCCACCACACTCTGACCCACACTTGCAGTCCACATAAACACACACATGCATGCACAAACACACACAAACACACACAAGCACGCACAAACACACACAAACACACACACATGCACACACATACATACAGTATTATGCTCACCTTACCTTCCGTTCCACTGCCGGTCTCATGGTTCTTGTAGTTCCCGGGTACATCGCGACGTCCTCGCGGCGAACTACAAGACCCAGGAGGCCGGCGATGGAACAGAAGGTAAGGTGAGCATATAATATAACGTAATATGTTTACCTTCCGTTTCATCGCCGGCCTCCTGGGTGCTGTAGTGCGCCGCTGTGTTCCAGTCCACGCTGTGTATCGGCATCCATAGCGACGAGGGAGGAACTTCCTGTCACCGCTAATGAAAGGCAGAGCGCTGGCCAATCAGAGGCAAGCGGCTCTGCCTTTGACGTCAGCGCTCTGGCCAGGAAGTTCCTGCCTCGTCGTTATGGTAACGCGATACACAGCCCGGCCCCGTACCAGAGAACAGCAAGTCCCAGCAGACCGGCGATGGAACGGAAGGTAAGGTGAGCATATAATATGTGTGCGTGCATGTGTGTTTGTGTGACTTTGTGTGAGTTTGTGTGTGTTTGTGTGTGGTTGTGTATGTTTGTGCATGTGTGGAATGGCAGTGTAGGGGACCAGGATGGGACATTTTAGAAGTTGTGGAACGGATCGTCAGCATTGTAATGATTTCCTATGGGAAACCTTGCTCTGCTGAACGAGTACCTTGATGAACAAGCACAGTCCCAGAACGGATTGTTCTCGTTAAGCAAGGTACCACTGTACTTTGTTCCGAATAGCGAGTACAATGCAAGTCAATGGGAAATGCGAGAAATTTTCTGCTGGACCCAACAAAGAGGTCTGGGGGCCTGAGGAAAAGGCTGAAATGGATAGGAAAGTAATGAAACTGAATGGGGAGAGCCTGGAGAATGTGCCTGCATGCATTTCTGACTCACATGTGGTTTCTGGAATCCCCTGAAGTCACATGGAAGAAGTTCCATGTGGCTTCAGTCTATCAGTGCCCCTGCAGTGTATGTCGCACTGTCGTGGCCAGCCCTGCAGTGACTCACACAGCAGCGTGTAAGCAGCTGCGGGATGATGAGCTCATTACCAGCTGTGATGATCAGGGCCAGCCTTAGGCCCCCTTCACACGTCCGTGTCTCCGGTACATGCTAGGTCCGTGCCCGTATGTACCAGAGAGACGGGCACACGTATACCCATTAAAATCAATGGATATATGTGCACAAACGTGTTCTGCCAGTGGCCCGTGCCTCCGTGTGGAGCAGGCGTGTGCCGTCTGCTCCACACGGATGCATGTCTGTTTTTCTCCGGTAGCACGGGTGTCATGTGACCCGCACACGTACCACATGGAAGTAGTGTGGATGTGGGTGCACGTGACACGCGCCGGAGAAACACATGTGGCATTGTAATAAATAAAAAAAACACATACTCACCTTCACCGTCCCTGCAGTCTCTGCCGCGGTTGTCTCCTGCATCCGTCCCCCAGTGAATTTAAACAACGCGTCTTCTTCACTGGGGGCCGGAAGCAGCATCAGCGGGGCGTGGCCTGTGCCGGAGACTGTCATTCAGCACCACAGACAGCTCCGGAAGAATCAGGTAAGGCGGGGCTTTCCGTTCTCCGTGTGTTATTACGTATAACACACGGTGAACAGGAATGTGCCACAAACATGGCACACCACCACCTTTAACCACCCCTTTAACACGTACGTGAAAAAACGGATCGTTTTTTTCACGGACGTGTGAAGGTGGCCTTAGGCTGAATGGTGCCCTGTGCAAAGTTGCCCTTTGGTGCCCCAACCCTATTGTTTGTTTACTCAGAACACATGAGCGAGCATGTTTGTACATATGTTCATGGTCTGCATATCTTTTGACTGCCACAGGATCTGTGAGCAGCTGAACATGGGAGGTGACAGGTGGCAGACCCAAAAACAGTCCAATACTGTTGACCAATCCAAAGTATAAGTAATCACCGTCAATATCTAACACTGGACATCCCTTTAAAGATCATTGATTCTGCCTTTTGATAAGAAAATGTAAAATACCTGCCTTCTGCTGGGTGTAATCCCTAATTTCATGTGTGATACTGTTTGCTTTCCTAGCCTAGCTTGCATGAAACTGCTTTCTGAGCTTTTAGGGGTACTTTGCACACTACGACATCGCAGCTGCGATGTCGGTGGGGTCAAATCGAAAGTGACACACATCCGGCCTCGCTATCGATATCGTAGTGTGTAAATCCTTTTTGATACGATTAACGAGCGCAAAAGCATCGTAATCGTATCTTCAGTGTAGTGTCCGACATTTTCATAATTTCGCTGCAGCAACGGTACGGTGTTGTTCCTCGTTCCTGCGGCAGCACACATCGCTGTGTGAGAAGCCGCAGGAGTGAGGAACATCAGCTTACCTACGTCACCGCGGCTCACGCCGGCTATGCGGAAGGACGGAGGTGGGCGGGATGTTTACGTCCCGCTCATCTCCGCCCCTCCGCTTCTATTGGCCGCCTGCCGTGTGACGTCACTGTGATGCCGCACGACCCGCCCCCTTAGGAAAGAGGCGGGTCGCCGGCCAGAGCGACGTCGCAGGGCAGTTAAGTCCATGTGAAGCTGCCGTAGCGATAATGTTCGATATGGCAGCTATCACAAGATATCGCTGCTGCGACGGGGGCGGGGACTATCGCGCTCGGCATCGCATGCATCGGCTTGCGATGTCGTAGTGTGCAAAGTACCCCTTAATCTCTTACATACACCATCAATAGCAAAATATTGGACATCAGCTCAAATATTCATAATGTAGCCATAGGGATAGCCTCATAAATTTATAGTAAATGTGGTTCCACATTTATTTATTTATTTATTAACTTAGCTTACAGATATTAACTCTGTTCCCATTGGGTATCAAAATCTACCTTCACAATCAGTATATCTTTGTAGGGTGGGAGGAAATCAGAGGAAACACATGCAAACATAGGGAGAGCATACAAACTCTTTGCAGATGAACTTTGTTGGATTTCAACACCGTGTTGCCATCTATCTCAATAATGGAGTAATGTGATATGATGTGCTGCTGTCAGTGAGTAGGTGGTCAGATCTCCTAGAAATAGCTGTCCCCTTTAACATCCCCATACACAGGAACGCCCAGAACAGCTGACAAAAGATTCTCAACATGCTGAATTAGTCTCACCCAACATTGTCTCTTGGTTCAATTTTCATCAGTACAGGCATATATCACCAGAACAATCATCAATATGTGACTATATCACCAGAACCACCATCAGTACATGAATACAGTACCATAAATACTATCATCAGTACATGTATACAGATATACATATATACATCTTAGAGTTGGTATTTTATATACATAGCAAAATGAATAGTTGTTAGTGAATAGCACTCAGCAATACCTTTAGCAGAACGTAAGTTACCTCCAGTGATCATATATTTACATATTGCTAACTATAGCACTAAAATGCCCTTTTCAAAGGCTTATACAGTGGGTAAAATAAGTATTGAACACGTCTCCAATTTTCTAAGTAAATGAGATTTCTAAAGGTGCTACTGAAATGAATTTCCCACAAGATGTCAGTAACAACACATCCAAACCACACAGGTTAAAAAAAGAAAAAAATATCAATCCATAGATGTCCATAAATTAAGTTATCTGTAATAATGAGAAATGACACAGGGAAAACATATTTAACACATGTGGAAAGGGAGGAAAAAAGCCATGGACAGTCCTGACACCAGCTGAAATCCATCAGTAATTACAAAGCAATCCTGTCATTTAGTCTAAAGCTGTGTGTGTGTGTGTGTGTGTGTGTGTGTGTGTGTGTGTGTGTCCAATAAGGGAATTCGCACCGTCGCATGTACAATTACAAAATTTTGCACAGGCGCCTCATTTGACTCAGGGAATGTCACAGAATATGTTTTGAGGGGAAATTTTTAACCCCACGCTTTACAGTTACTCTCCAAAAGACCTGCTTCCATTAAAGTCAATGGACCTGGGAGCCAGAACTTCAGAAGAATGTTGGCATGTCACAATGCAGCTAGGGAAAGAGAGAGAGACAGACAGGGAAAGAGACAGACAGGGAAGGAGAGAGACAGACAGGGAAGGAGAGAGACAGACAGGCAAGAAGAGAGACAGACCATTAACCCCTTAAGGACGGAGCCAGTTTTGTCCTTAATGCCCAGGCCATTTTTTGCAATTCTGATCAGTGTCACTTTATGAGGCTATAACTCTGGAACGCTTCAACGGATCCCGGTGATTCTGACATTGTTTTTTCATGACATATTGTACTTCATGATAGTTATAAATTTAGAACGATATTTTTTGCTTTTATTTGTGAAAAAATTGGAAATTTGATGAAAATTTTGAAAATTTTGCAATTTTCAAACTTTTAATTTTTATGCCCTTAACCCAGAGAGTTATGTCACACAAAACAGTTAATAAATAACATTTCCCACATGTCTACTTTACATTACCGCAATTTCTGAAACAAAATGTTTTGGGGTTAGGAAGTTAGAAGGGGTCAAAGTTCATCTGCAATTTCCCATTTTTTCAACAAAATTCACAAAACCATTTTTTTAGGGACCACATCACATTTGAAGTGACTTTGAGAGGCCTAAGTGACAGAAAATACCTAAAAGTGACACCATTCTCAAAACAGCACCCCTCAAAGTACTCAAAACCACATCCAAGAAGTTTATTAACCCTTCAGGTGCTTCACAGGAACTAAAGCAAAGTGGAATGAAAAAAAGGAAAAAATAAAATTTTACCTAAAATGTTGCTCTACCCCAAATTTATTCACTTTTAGAAGAAATAACACAACAAAATGAACCCCAAAACTTGTTACCCACTTTCTTATGAACGCGCCAACACCCCACATGTGGTCAGAAACCTTTGTTTGGACAAATGGGAGGGCTCGGAACAGAAGGAGCAATATTTGAATTTTGGAAAGCAAATTTGGCTGAAATAGATTGCGGGCACCATGTTGCATTTACAGGTCCGCTAAGGTACCTAAACAGAAGAAACCCCTCACAAGTGACGCCAATTTGGAAAGTGGACCCCTCAAGGCTTCTATCTAGGGGTATAGTGAGCATTTTGGATCCACAGGTACTTCACAGATTTTGATAACGTTACATTGTCACATTGAAAATTTTCATTTTTTTCTCAAAAATGTTGCTTTAGCATCAATTTTTTCACTTTTTCAAGAGGTAATTCCAAAAATTTCACCCCAATGTTTGGTACCCACTTTTTTATGAGCGCGGTGATACCTCACTTGTGGTCTGAAACCTTTGTTTGGAGAATTGGGAGGGCTTGGAACGGAAGGAGCAATATTTGAATTTTGGAAAGGAAATTTGGCTGAAAAAGATTGCGGACACCATGTCACATTTGGAGGACCCCTAAGGTATGTAAACAGCAAAAAACCACCACAAGTGACCCCATATTGGAAACTAGGCCCCTCAAGGAATTTATCTAGATGTTTGGTGAGTACCCTGAACCTCCAGGTGCTTTACAGAAGTTTATAATGTTGAGCCATGAAAATAAAAAAATAAAATTTTACCACAAAATTGTTACTTCAACCAGGTAGTTTTTTTTTTCACAAGGGTAACAGGAAAAAAATCACCATGAAATTTATTGCGCAATTTCTCCTGAGTTTGGTGATATCTTGTACGTGGTGGAAATCAACTGTTTGGGCACACTGCAGGGCTCGGAAGAGAAGGAGTGCAACTTGACTGCAAAATTGGCTGGAATCAATAGCGGACGCCATGTTGCATTAGGAGAGCCCCTGAGGTGCCTAAGCAGTGGAGGTCCCCCACAAGTGACCCCATTCTGGAAAATAGACCCCACAAGGAATTTATCTAGATGTTTGGCGAGTACCCTGAACCCCCAGGTGCTTCACAAAAGTTTATAATGTTGAGCTGTGAAAATAAAAAAAATATATTTTTACCACAAAATTGTTACTTCAACCAGATAGCTTTTTTTTAACAAGAGTACACGGAAAACTATCAGCATAAAATTTATTGTGCAATTTCTCCTGAGTATGCTGATACCTTATGTGTGGTGGAAATCAACTGTTTGGGTGCACAGCAGGGCTCGGAAGGGAAAAAGTGCCATTTGACTGAACAATTGGCTGGAATAATTAGCGGACGCTATGTCACATTTGGAAAGCCCCTAAGGTGCCTAAACAGTGGAGGTCCCCCACAAGTGACCCCATTCTGGAAACAAGACACCTCAAGGCTTTTATCGAGGTGTATATTGAGCATTTTGAATCCACGAATACTTCACAGAATTTGATAAGCTTAGGTTGCCATATTGAAATTTTCATTTTTTTCACAAAAATGTTGATTTAGCGACACATTTCTCACTTTTTCAAGAGGCAACAACAAAACGTGTACTCCACAGGTTGTTATCTAATTTCTTGTGAGCGCAGGGATACCCCACATGTGGCCAAAAACCTTTGTTTGGATAAATGGGAGGGCTTGGAATGGAAGGAGCACCATTTGAATTTTGGAAAAGTTGAAGTAAATTGCGCGCACCATGTCACATTAGCAGGGCCCCTTGGGTACCTATACATCAGAAACCCCCCACAAGTGACCTCATTTTGGAAACTAGACCCCTCAAGGATTTTATTCAGGAGTATAGTAAGCATTTTGAATCCACAGATACTTCACAAAAATGTTGCTAGTACACAGTGTCAGCCTTCCTGCAGAGATGTGAGTGTTGTCAACGGGAGAACGCAGCTGCCCATGCCCACGATTTGGGTTCAGGCTGCTGTGGACTTTGGCTCTATTCTACCTGCAGAAAACACTCATCTCCGCAGCATAAATTGACATGCTGAGGCTCGGGAAGCTGCGCCACAGGTCGGTTTATGCTGCAGAGAAAAGAAACACAGTGGGCACGGGATTTCTAAAAATCCTTCCACTGTGCTTCTACTGCACAACGCAGCGTTATGGACGCAGGGAAAACACTCTGCGCCCAAAACGCTGCAAACCCTGATTGTGGGCACAGCGTAAAATGCTACAATGGATGAATGGATAGATGTCAAACATATATATAATGTCCACCCCCCTCTGCAGATTCTAAGCTGGCGCCCTTTAGTGCCTTTCATGTGACACTAAAGGGTGCCTAGCCTTGAATTTAGCCCAAAAGAAAAAAAAATAATTAAAATAAATGACGTGGGGTCCCCCCTATTTTTGATAGCCAGCTAGGGTAAAGCAGACAGCTGTAGCCTGCAAACCACAGCTGACCGCTTCATCTTGTCTGGTGATCAATTTGGAGGGCTCCCCAAGCTGTTTTTTTTTTAATTATTTATAAATAAATAATTAAAAAAAACAAAACAAACGTGGGGTCCCCCCAAATTAGATCACCAGCCAAGGTGAAGCTGACAGCTGGGGTCTGGTATTCTCAGTATGGGAAGAGCCATGGTTATTGGACTCTTCCCAGCCTAAAAATAGCAGGCCGCAGCCGCCCCAGAAATGGCGCATCCATTAGATGCGCCAATTCTGGCGCTTCGCCCCAGCTCATCCCGCGCTCTGGTGCGTTGGCAAACGGGGTAATAAATGGGGTTGATACCAGATGTGTAATGTCACCTGGCATCAAGCCCAGCAATTAGTTATGTCACGGCATCTATCAGATACCCGACATAACTAATTGACAGTAATAAAAAAAAAATTGACAACAAAAAAAAATTTATTTGAAAAAACACTCCCCAAAACATTCCCTGATTAGCCAATTTATTGAAAAGAAAAAAAAAATCCGCTGTAATCCATTTGAACGTCCCACGTCGACTCTGGACCTTCTAGAATATGGGGGACACGTTCAGGGAACGTATCCCCCATTTTCTAGGTGTGAGGACCCTCCATTTGAGGAGAGTGGGTGCAATGAATCTGCACCCACCCTCCCTGGGTCACAGCTGCAGTGTGCCGAGCAGCAGCAGCAGCCAGCGTCCTGAACACAGGAAGCTGTCAGCCGCGCTCTGCACATGTGACCGGCGTCTGCTGTGAAGGAGCCGGAGGAGGGGGCCGCGGGGGATCAGCGCTCCGACAGGTATGTAGGACACCGGGGAACACCGGGGTGGGGATAGGGGGTGACTTGGCAGGGCCTGGGGAGCAGGTTTCTGTCGTATGTGTTATGGCACATACGACAGAAACCATAGGAACAGTGTGAATGTGACCGGCGCGCTGCTGTGCTCGGCGGTGCGCGCGGCCATCTTGGATTTTTGGGAGGGGGTTGGGGGTCGGGGGGGGCACTTTGGGGACACCGGGGGACTGGAGGGAACCGAGAAAGAGATTTATCTCCCATCTGACATGTTTGATCATGCCAGATGGGAGATAAATCATTTTTTACCGGCGCGGTCATTTACTATAACTTGATGATCGGTATACGGTGTATACCGGTCATCACGTGACTGGGGACCGGAAAAACCGGCCCGAATCATGATCTCCAGGGTCTCAGCTACCCCCGGCAGCTGAAACCCCGGAGATTTTCTGACGCAGGGGGGCGCTATACACTTTTTTCTGCCCGCCGTTTTAAAACGGCAGAAAGGAATAAGTACCCTTTTTTGGTGCCGTTTTAAAACGTAACGCGGTCGTAATGGGGTTAAAGAGAGAGACAGACAGGGAAAGAGAGAGAGAGACAGGGAAAGAGAGAGACAGACATGGAAAGAGAGACAGAGAGAGTCAGACAAGGAAAGAGAGAGACAGACAGTTAAAGAGAGACAGAGAGAGACAGATAGGGAAAGAGAGGGTCAGGGAAAGAGACAGACAGGGAAAGAGATAGAGAGACAGACAGAGAGGGAGACAGACAGAGACTGGGAGAGAGACAGTTACTATCCCACACAACGCCGGATACTACAGCTAGTTATAAATAATATCAGCTGGTCCAACTAATGACCGATAAAAAGGTGTCTCATTACCAAGGTGCCACACAAGAAACAGCTCATGATGGGTAAAACCACTGAGCTATCCCAAGACCTTCACAACATTACTGTTATAAAACATACGGATGACATTGGTTACAGAATTATAAACTACCAAATGTTCCAGTGAGCACTATTGGGGCTACAATCTGTAAATGGAAAGAACATAATTTCACAATATACCTGCCATGACCAGGTGCTCCTAGCAAGATTTCAGACAGAGGAGTGAAAAGAATTATCAGAAGAGTTGTCCAAGAGCCAAAGTCACCTGTGGAGAACTACAGAAATACCTGGAATCATCAGGTACCATTGTTTGCCTAAAACACACTTCCGGAAACGGAGAAAGCCTCAATCATCAATATAAAATAATAAACTTTATTGTATCATAAATATTAGATATTAGAAAAACACACCCAGTGATTGTGAACACACACAGGGGCATACAAGGATTTTTTAGAGAAGGGAATCCCCAGCTCCTACAATTTGAGGAGTCGGGATCAAACAGGCGTAAAAACCTAAATGATACCCAGATAATAAACCTCTCCCCACTCACTCTCACAAATGATATGTTATCTGTCCTAAGAAGGGGTCTGTCTTTTGTGCCGACACAGTCATTTGACAGATTCTCTTGGACTAAAGACATTAATTTGTTTTGTAGGAAACTTAAATGGAAATTTTTTTTAAAAACAACGATAGTGAGAGATGTAAACAACTGGGGATTGAGGTTTCGGACTTAGAGGGAGTAAACATCCTAACGGAACTCCTGGAGGAAGGGGAACGAGACAGAAGTCGTGGTCCTTTCACAGAGTTGAGCAACAAGAGTCAGAGATTACCTCCATTAAGTGAGCTATCAAGTATTGATATATTCCTTAAGTTGGTAGAGGATGATATTGCAAGATTACAGGGTGGTTTTAATTCTAGTAATCTTACTGAGGGTGAAAGGGAGGCCCTTGGACTACTTAAAAATAATCAGATGATTATAGTGAAACCATCAGATAAAGGTGGAAACCTTGTTGTCATGGACCACGATGTATATAGGGGTATGTGCAAGTGTCTCCTGGAGGATAAAACAACCTATGGGGTTCTTGAGACCGACCCCACGAGTATGTATTTGGTAGAGCTTACAGTGATTTTGGACCAGGCCCTTGAGACACATTTAATTTCCAAGAAGGAATATGAATTTATGTTACCAATTAAACCGTCAGTGGCCACTTTCTACACACTCCCGAAAATGCATAAGGGGTATCCCCCACTTAAGGGACGTCCAATAGTATCGGGAGTGGGGTCAATTACCCAAAATGTTGGCATCTACATTGATGTGATCCTCAAACCTTTCGTCCTTGCCCTACCATCCTATATCCGTGATACCTCTGATCTCCTTTTGAAAACAGATGGGGTCTTGGTCGAATCAGAGATGTTCCTTGCATCAATTGATGTGGAAGCCCTATATAGCTCCATACCACATGCTAGGGGTGTTGAAGCAGTACGTCATTATCTCCGGTCTAGAGCAGTGTACTTGCAACCCCATAACAATTTGGTATTGGAGCTCCTGACATACACCTTGACGCACAATTATTTTGTTTTTGACGGTAAGTACTTCCACCAGCGCAGGGGCACTGCGATGGGGAGTTCTTGTGCCCCATCGTATGCCAACTTGCTCCTGGGCTGGTGGGAGGAAACCGTCATTTTTTCCGATGACTCCCCCTGGTGGGTCAAATTGATCCACTTTTGGGGGAGGTTCATCGATGATATTTTTTTGATTTGGTCAGGCAGCAAGGTAGACTTCCATAGATTCATCAAGGAGATTAACACTAATGATTTTGGTCTGTCGTTTACAAGCGAAATAGAGTCATCATCACTGGCTTTCCTGGATATTGTTTTTTTGGTGGATAATCAGGGACATCTTTCCTCTCGAACTTATAGGAAACCAACGTCAACAAATAACCTCTTAAGATGGGATAGTTTCCATCTGATCCCTCTAAAACGTGGAATACCTAAAGGACAATATCTCCGTATGAGGAGAAATTGCTCTAAGAGAAATGATTTTTTTGAGCAGTCTAGGGACCTACAAGAGCGTTTTAGACAAAGAGGTTATCCGGATGACGTGTTGTGAGGAGCTTTTAAGCATGCCCTTAATAGGGATAGGGATTCTCTTTTACAACCTCGGGTAAGAGCAAACGATGAGGAAGTCATTAGAGTTATTGGAACATTTGACTGCCAGTCAGAAAGAATCTATGGCATACTCCGAAAACACTGGGGAATTTTCTGTGCAGATCCAGACATTTGTAACAATATTGCGACCCGCCCATCCATTACTTACAGACGTGGAACTTCGCTTAGGGACCAACTAGTCCATAGCCATTATCAGAGACCAGTTCCTCCAGGCACTTGGCTTGATAGGAAACCTTTAGGATGCTTCCGGTGTGGGGACTGCAAATATTGTAATTGGGTTGTCAAATCAAAAATTTTTCGCAGTGCCAGTGCCGGTAAAAAATATGTTATCAATGATTTTTGCAATTGCAAGACAAGCAGGGTGGTCTATATGGCTACTTGTAGCTGTCCCTTAAATTATGTAGGTAAGACTACAAGGGAGCTACGCAGACGTATCGGAGAGCATCTAGGGGACATTAGACACAAGAGGGATACCCCCCTGGCCCGTCATGTCTGGGAATTCCATCAGGGTGTTAGCAAGTCCATCTCGTTTGTTATTATTGAAGTGGTTAAACCAAGCCCTAGGGGTGGTGATCTGGATAAGAGGATTCTACAGAGAGAATGTAGGTGGATTTATTTTCTAAAAACACAAGTGCTGCTAGGTCTAAATGATAGGCTAACTTATTCCCCATTCCTATAACAAATAAAAAAAAAAAAAATTTCATATGCAATATAACTTTCCTCCTCTCTCATTTACTTCAATTGGTCTCTTAAAAAAATTAAAAAATAAAAATAATAATGAAAAATAAAAATATACCTTTGTCCCGATAGTCATATACCCAACCCGTCATTGCCCCGAGAAAGGGGATTTACGGGCATTAGTTCTATACACCTTTATAATCTTAAGGTGTTCAAAATCACTGGCGTTGATAAATTGTTATTGGTTGCTGCCTTTAAAATTTAAGCCCCTTTTTCATCATATCCTAATTGGGTTTTCTCTTCCCCCCCCCTCCTCTTTCCTTTATTTTTATCAATTGCGCTGTTATTAGACAGTATGTGATATCCCTTTAAATTTCATCTAATCACCTTTGAACCCTGTAAGGGTTAAATATTGTGTCTTTTGCTCCACAGAAGCTGCTGTGTCTCCGCGCGTGCGCGGCTGTGTTTCTGGCATCTGATCAGACGCAGTAATGGGACGCTTCTGTGAAGCCGGGATTCCATCGCGCATGCGCGATGGAGTCTTCTCATTGATATATCGGGGATGCCGGCGTCCTGGCGCGCATGCGCGGTGACGTCAATCTAGATGCATGTTCTGGTTGGATGGCTGGGAGGCGTCCTTGCTGGTGACGTGGACGTTGCAGATTGGACTAGATGCAGTTGCCCTTATGATTGGAGGGTTTCCCGAACCGCAGCATCTGATTGGGTGCTGCGAGTATTGAGATATGTTATGCCGGAAGTTCAGCGTGCAGGCACGATTGTGTCATTTCACCCAGGATTTAGGGTGTAAAGTTGTTAAATATAGATATTTAGAATCGACACGCTACAGTATATAGTATCTTGATTAGGCAGAGCGTATGTGTCATATAAGCATCGCTCAATCCTAATATCATTTATGGGGGATGGCGATTGTGTGTGTCTGGGGGTGGATTACATCTGGATGTTTTAAGGGAATAAGGGCGGCACTGGTTTAGTCGCCGCACCTGTCTGAAACTGCATACAACTACACAGCGCCTGCGTACATATAGGTGGCATGTGCAGTGAAATCAGCAGAGACAAATTAGCCAGTGATTTTGATTGGCCGACATCTCCATGTGACCTAATGGCGCCGGCTTTTAAACCCTGCACACTCTGTGATCAGGGCACACAGCCATGGATCACCACATCTGACAGCTAGGATTCTTTCTGCCTCCTGATGATCCTTGAATCTAAAATGAAGGGGAAACGCGTCGATGCGGTATGAAAACATTCATCTAAAGGGAAGTAGTTGGAATTTAACAATTCCCTCTTTGAGTGCTAAATTGTTGCATTTTTGATGTGTTGTTTTGCTTCTTAACATGTAGGATTATCCTAAAACAAAATGCACGATTGATGAATCTGCTTATCTTCATGACTATCTAAGTGCATCTTGATATACCTGCATAGTTTGAAGTTTTTGTGTGTTTCCATGCATAATGGTTACAAACGTACGGATTTAAGAAATAGCATATTGATTATTGTTTATAATCCTGGTGAGAAGGGATATCTATGCTATCAAATTACAGGTTGTGGGTTCATAACTCCATCATCTTGAATCACGTATGAGTGTTGTGCCATTTTTTAGTATTAACTCACTTCTAGTCAGGGCGCATTAAGGGCAAGCCGACGTGGAACGGGGGCGCCCAAAACAGTTACGGCGTCACACCCTCCGTTGGTAGGTAGGAGTGAGGTTTCATAGGGTGAGATAGGGACCCCATAGAGAATGTCTTCTCCCCTCTCCTCCATCTCCCTGCCCCGTTAGTGGCTAATACTTTTTATTGAGGGTGCATTGAGAAAAATTGATTCTGAAAGGGGGCGCCCAGAGAAAAGCACGGCGCTATGTGTATATATATGTGTACATCACCCCGTAGGATAGATAGGAGCTTGACCTCTTAAAGAGAATATAAGGGTCCCATTTAGGTTGCTCCTATAATCTCCTTGTATGCCCCTGTGTGTGTTCACAATCACTGGGTGTGTTTTTCTAATATCTAATATTTATGATACAATAAAGTTTATTATTTTATATTGATGATTGAGGCTTTCTCCGTTTCTGGTTCCAAAACTCAATTCAATTGAACCGTTTTTTGATAATTACTAAAACACGCTTCCGCATAAAAAACATACGTGTCTCCCATTCCGTTTTTTGGGTCTGTGTTCTGGTTTTTATGGGAGTTTCTCCGGTACGTGTGACATGCGTGTGATGGCGTATGCTTGCCGTGTGTGCGTGTGGAATGGCTGTGTATGCGTACGTGTAATGTCCATGTGAAATGTTCTGTGTGTGATGCTCAATGTTGTTGATAACCGTCGGCTGACAGCAGACAGAGTCGCGCGAGGAGAATGAACTCTGGTGAACTTCACCCGACTTCATTGTCATACCGCGGCTCTGTCTGGGTGTCGCGTACTGATTAGCGGTCACCCGTGAAGGACTCACGGGTGACTGCTAATCGCCTGAGTGACTGAAGTGAGCAGTGCGATTAGCGCTGCCGTCACTCAGGCTACCCGCGGCAAGCTAGAGTCCTCCCCCCGAGACCGCAACTCACCTGTGACTTCTTCGCTGTCACTTGGGTGACTTGTGTTCACAGTTGGAGGATCCAGCGGTGGCCGCGAGTTACCTGAGTGACGTCATCGCTGATCGTGCTACTCACCTCAGTTGCTGAGTGGAGCTGACAGGAGCGGCGGAGTTCTTCGGCAGCTCTAGTCAGCTTCATGTAGCAGAGCTGGAAGCGACACGGGACCTCTGTGGATTACACCGGACATGGATGGGTTTTTGGGGCTTAATAAAGTGGTGAACGAGGGTATTTGTTAGTGTTTATTATTGGAAATAAAGGATTTTTACAGGTGTATGTGTTGAATTACTTTAACTTACAGATTACTCATGGAAGGTATCTCGGGGAGACGCCTGCCATGATTAATCTTGGACTTAGTGGCAGCTATGGGTTGTTGCCATTAACTCCTTACTACCCCGATTGCCAACGCACCAGGGCAATTCGGGATGAGCCGGGTACAATTCCGGAACTGTCGCATCTAATGGATGCGGCAATTCTGTGCGGCTGCTGGCTGATATTTTTAGGCTATGGGGTTCCCCATAACGTGGAGCTCCCCATCCTGAGAATACCAGCTTTCAGCCGTATGGCTTTACCCTGGCTAGTATCAAAATTGGGGGGGACCGCACATCGTTTTTATTTAATTAATTATTTATTTAACTGCACAGTATTTACCCGCCCACCAGTGGCTGTGATTGATTGCAGTGAGACAGCTGTCACTCAGCGTGTGGGCGTGTCTAACTGCAACCAATCATAGGCGCCTGTGGGCGGGGGAAGCAGGGAATAGTAGATTGATTAATGAGCGGCCGGCATTTTCAAATTAATTAAAGCCGCGTATCTTTGGTACAGCTGTTCTTCGCCGCGCTGATGATCGGGAATCAGTGAGTATGCGACAGGGGAAGATACAGACCGAGCGCCAAAGGGATGATGACTGAGAACAGCAGAAAAAAAGGTAAGTAGACTGACATTTAACAAAAAAAAACCCTGACATCGCTCTTTTAAAAATGCACACGGACGGTACGTGTAGCACACGGACATGCTACGTGTGCCGTCTGTGCAGGTACGGACCCATTGACTTTAGCGGGTCCGTGCCTGCGTGCTGATGGCTAAAAACGGACATGTCGGTCGTGTGGAAAAACGCACACACGCACTAACCACACGGACACACGTTCCGTGTGGTTTTACGTGTGTGTGCCTTCTAGCATAGGGTAACATTTGTCAACGTATCTCCGTGCCGCCGGTACGCGCAAAAACGTACCAAACACATACCGGGGGCACGGATGTGTGTCGCAGGCCTAAAAGAAAGCAATAACTAATTCACCATGTTCTGTATGCACGCTCCTGTATGCACACTCACCATGTAAGACTCCATTGCTGAACAAAAAGCAGGTTCAAGTGTGTTTAAAGTTTGCTGAACAGTTACACATATCTGTAAAATATTGGAGATTATAGTCTGGTAAGATGAGACCAACATTGAACACTATGTTTGGAGACTAAAAGACAAATCACCCCAAAAACACCAACACCAGTGATGTGTGGAGGTGGGAATATCATGGTGTGTGGCTGTTTTTCAACAGACAACACTGGCAAACTTCATACAATACATGGAAGGATGAATAGTAGAGAAAGAAAATAAATCTGCTAGACTGGCCAAGCCGATCACCGGAGCTGTATCCAAGAGAAAATGTCTGCAAGGAACTAAAGCTCAGAGTTCATAGAAGGAGGCGGGACCTGCAGGATGTGAGGAGTGTGTATGTGGAAGAATGGACCAAAAATCACACCTAAGCAATGCAGGCGACTAGTGTCTCCATACAGGAGGCTTCTGGAAGCTTCATCAACAACAAAGGAGAATCTACCAAGTTTTAACCCCTTCACGACTAGTGAGCCGGCAGTAATCCCCACACATGTCTGCTGATTTGAACAGCAGGCATGTGGGGCTAACAGGCAAGGGTGGATTTGTGATCCCCCCGCTCCTCCTTGCCACTTAGATCGCACTGTCACATATAAATGGCTGTGGCGAGGATCATACTGTTCCCCACTGCCGCCCGTGCCCAGAGCTGATTGATCTCATGGTAGTGACAGGTTATGTGATGACGCCGGTCATTATCATGACGTATTTTCTGTCCGACAGAGCGCCGGCTCACACAGGAATGCTGCATTTCTGCTGACCAGAGCTGTGCAGCCCAGGGGCTTGGAGCGGAATCTCAGCCAGGGTACCAAACTGCGGAGGGGGACACCCTAAAAATAGGACTCTCACTCTCTCTCTCTCAAAACACTGGTGGTGACTCCTTACCGCATCTGGAATTGACCGGAGCCCATCACGGCAGTGACCAGTAACAACGGGCTGGCAGCTGAAGTTGTGAGTAAACTTCACCCTGAACCCGCAGAGGCTGTGTTGGCTCGTCCTTACCGGAGCTGTCGCCCAGTGCTTAGGCACCAACGGCCATTACAACTCTCCCGGCTGCCATAATGCCTACCCTGGTGAGGATCCAGGCAGCGGCGGCTACTCCCTGGCCGCATACCACGGGTGGCGTCACAACAAACTTTCCCTAATACCCCACTATTTAATGCACACCTCGGGGCAACGGAACTGGGCAAGGCCACACCATGACAATGCCTAACTCGACCTGAAAAGGCCCGGCAACGAGTAGGTTTACCACCTGCCCCGTGGGGCGCTGCATTTGGCATCACGAACAAGATATTGTGCCCATTAAACCGGGTACTGTGCGCCTACAGAACTGTGTTAAACCAGATAATTTGGTACTGAACCGCTCAATTGGAAAAGAACAGTCGGCATTAACAATTCCGCGCGGGAAGAAAAGGGGGCGTGCCATTGTGGGCAGCACCCCGAAAAGCGCGCGAACAAAGGATCTCTTGCCGGAGGTGGAGTCTAGCACCCAGGATGACCAGTTGAAGAAGGAAGAAAAGGACTTATTTGTTTGGGATGAGATCAAGGATGCCCCAGACACTACAACTATGAGCCTCGAGAAGCAGGACTTAAAACCTGGCACCTTGAAAGTTGATGAGGCTCCGCAGTGTGCAGAGAAATTGCAACCACTGACTGCTGGCAGAAATGGATCCAGGAACCCGACCGGTGTGCACTGCCTAGCTGAGACTTATACGCTGATATGCTTAGTCTACCTGGGTCTTGGTGGGGTGCACTGCTAGCAGATTCATCGCCCGACACATCATGATGGGACTGCGAGTGAGGTAGTAATGATCTAACCCTTGAAACAAGGGGTTCTGGGAGGTCGCTTGAGCACCGTTCAGGAAGGGGACTCTGACGCTGACCCCGCCGGTTTTCTCATTCCCGTTTGCTGTCATTGCAAGCGAGTCGGGCATTATGCCAGAGGATGTCCAGTGATCGTGTCAAACCAGGGGGTCGGGACCAGCCCTCTGGAAATACCAAAAACTAAACAAGAATAATTGCTAATGTTTTTCATATGCAGAATGTTTTCTCATTGCTGATATTTTCTGACTTGAAATGTTTTGATGACCTGTGACCGGTACTGTTGAACATATTTTAAACGTTTTGAAATTGTTGATGCCTTCCACAAAGGGAAGGATGTTGCTTGTTAGCCTGTTACATGCATATACAAAAATTGCAGTGTTACCTGTGTTTTCTTGCAGCCCAGGAGTGGTGCCATTTGCCGTGGGGGAATATGGCGCCCCTGAGGCTATGGTCAAAAAAAGGGATCACCAATGCAATAAAAATAAGTGAAAAACAAGATTTTTTATTATTATTAAAACACTGTGGACATATCACGGCTCCAGGGACAAGCAGGAGCACACAAACAATTAAAAACATTTAAAAAGCCCAGAGAGGCATAAATCCCCAACACGCCAGCCTTCAATATGTTATAACAATAATATAAAGTAACCCTCACAGAAAATAAGAGTAGACAATCTCCACAGATGGTAATGTATAAGTAACACGTTTCAGGGCAAGGCGGATTTAGATCAAGGATAAACATGCATAAATATGCAAAAATAAATATTATAGGCCATATATCAACAGATATTGATGTAAAGTAGAATAGACCCTGATAAAACCTTCTAGGTACAGCCAGTGATGTGTCAGAGGTTTAATATATTCATAAATAGTTAGGATGACCACAAAGGGCTAGCTGGTAAAATCCGTGGAGCATAAAGCACACCATAGGTTCTGGATGTGCTGGTAATACACTGTTCGATTGCAAGTATATACCTGACGTACCCCTCACAGAAAATAAGAGTAGACAATCTCCACAAATGGCAATATAGAGGTAGCATGCTTCAGGGCAAGGCAGATTTAGATCAAAAATAAATATACATAAATATGCAGAAAATACCAAAAATACATATTATAAGCCATATTTCAACAGGTATTGATATGAAATAAGATAGACCCTGATAAGTCCTACTAGATACAACCAGTGATGTGTCAGAGGTTTACTATATCAATATACACTGGTCAAGCTATTGTGTGATGGCAGATCTAAGTCACAGGCCCCTGGTGATAAGTAAGCGATCACCTAAAGTGCATTAGGAAGTTTAGGTAGTAGACTAAGATAATGCAAAGTCTGGATCAGGAGTATGGATAGCCTGGACGGTCATCCAGATAGGTAACAAGACCATACTCACACCTGACAGACACAGCGATACCAGGGAGAGGGAGGAGGGTAGGTACAGAGAGGGGAGGCGAACGGCGTGTGTCCCCACACTATCGCCACTAAACGTGTGTACACGTTCTCTCCCCTGAGGAAACCACACGTTTAGTGGCGATACGCGTGGGGACACACGCTGTTCGCCTCCCCTCTCTGTACCTACCCTCCTCCCTCTCCCTGGTATCGCTGTGTCTGTCAGGTGTGAGTATGGTCTTGTTACCTATCTGGATGACCGTCCAGGCTATCTATACTCCTGATCCAGACTTTGCATTATCTTAGTCTACTACCTAAACTTCCTAATGCACTTTAGGTGATCGCTTACTTATCACCAGGGGCCTGTGTCGCTTACTTATCACCAGGGGCCTGTGACTTAGATCTGCCATCACACCATAGCTTGACCAGTGTATATTGATACAGTAAACCTCTGACACATCACTGGTTGTATCTAGTAGGACTTACCAGGGTCTATCTTATTTCATATCAATACCTGTTGATATATGGCTTATAATATGTATTTTTGGTATTTTCTGCATATTTATGTATATTTATTTTTGATCTAAATCTGCCTTGCCCTGAAGCGTGCTACCTCTATATTGCCATTTGTGGAGATTGTCTACTCTTATTTTCTGTGAGGGGTACGTCAGGTATATACTTGCAATCGAACAGTGTATTACCAGCACATCCAGAACCTATGGTGTGCTTTATGCTCCACGGGTTTTACCAGCTAGCCCTTTGTGGTCATCCTAACTATTTATGGATATAGTAAACCTCTGACACATCACTGGCTGTACCTGGAAGGTTTTATCAGGGTCTATTCTACTTTACATCAATATCTGTTGATATATGGCCTATAATATTTATTTTTGCATATTTATGCATGTTTATCCTTGATCTAAATCCGCCTTGCCCTGAAGCGTGTTACTTATACATTACCATCTGTGGAGATTGTCTACTCTTATTTTCTGTGAGGGTTACTTTATATTATTGTTATAACATATTGGAGGCTGGTGTGTTGGGGATTTATGCCTCTCTGGGCTTTTTAAATGTTTTTAAGTGTTTTAATAATAATAAAAAATCTTGTTTTTCACTTATTTTGATCGCATTGGTGATCCCTTTTTTTGGTATATCTTTCTTCTTTTTTTGCATATTCTCTTCCATATACCTGGAGATCCCATTGGGTGGTGCCCTTCCTATCGTCTTGTTGCCTGAGGCTATGGTCATCACAGGCTACTGCACCTCAATTGAGGTGCGGTATCTATCTCAGGTAAGGTGGGGGTTAATCACCGGTGTTCCACATTCACATACTACATGTAGCTTAGGAGCCTTCTCACAGAGTGGATAAAAACAAAAAAGTGAGCCGGAGTATGAGATGGTATACATGGAGCTTGTGAGCTCATGTTCACACTGACCATTAGACAAAGAGAAACCAAGGGAAAAATTGTGAAAACATACCCTGCTGTAACTAAATAAAAGCATAGTGCATATATGAGCTCACAAGCTCCATGTATACCATCTCATACTCCGGCTCACTTTTTTGTTTTTATGTAGTTTTTTTTTTTTTTTTTTTTTTTTTGTATTCAGTACAAATGGGGTGTGGCCCTCCCTCTTGGTGAGCTGGACATTTCATTCTGTGAATCCCCCTGACTGTGTGTGTCCTGTTGGGACCCGGTCGCTCTCAGCCCTTAGCCACATTGAGGCCTATTTTAGACCCATGGTAAGGTTTTAATATTAGAGAGTGTAGGTACTATCCCAACTGGGTACACCTTGGCGTTGGTGGGATAGCTTTATGCTTTTTTTGATCAAAAACAGTGTTTACTAAGTACCCTATGTTTATATGCACTATGCTTTTATTTAGTTACAGCAGGGTATGTTTTCACAATTTTTCCCTTG
The DNA here is from genome assembly GCF_048569485.1 of Anomaloglossus baeobatrachus. Taxonomy (NCBI): domain Eukaryota; kingdom Metazoa; phylum Chordata; class Amphibia; order Anura; family Aromobatidae; genus Anomaloglossus; species Anomaloglossus baeobatrachus. The sequence continues at coordinate 73,432 of NW_027441921.1, forward strand.
GTTTCTCTTTGTCTAATGGCCAGTGTGAACATGAGCTCACAAGCTCCATGTATACCATCTCATACTCCGGCTCACTTTTTTGTTTTTATGTAGTTTTTTTTTTTTTTTGTATTCAGTACAAATGGGGTGTGGCCCTCCCTCTTGGTGAGCTGGACATTTCATTCTGTGAATCCCCCTGACTGTGTGTGTCCTGTTGGGACCCGGTCGCTCTCAGCCCTTAGCCACATTGAGGCCTATTTTAGACCCATGGTAAGGTTTTAATATTAGAGAGTGTAGGTACTATCCCAACTGGGTACACCTTGGCGTTGGTGGGATAGCTTTATGCTTTTTTTGATCAAAAACAGTGTTTACTAAGTACCCTATGTTTATATGCACTATGCTTTTATTTAGTTACAGCAGGGTATGTTTTCACAATTTTTCCCTTGGTTTCTCTTTGTCTAATGGCCAGTGTGAACATGAGCTCACAAGCTCCATGTATACCATCTCATACTCCGGCTCACTTTTTTGTTTTTATGTAGTTTTTTTTTTGTATTCAGTACAAATGGGGTGTGGCCCTCCCTCTTGGTGAGCTGGACATTTCATTCTGTGAATCCCCCTGACTGTGTGTGTCCTGTTGGGACCCGGTCGCTCTCAGCCCTTAGCCACATTGAGGCCTATTTTAGACCCATGGTAAGGTTTTAATATTAGAGAGTGTAGGTACTATCCCAACTGGGTACACCTTGGCGTTGGTGGGATAGCTTTATGCTTTTTTTGATCAAAAACAGTGTTTACTAAGTACCCTATGTTTATATGCACTATGCTTTTATTTAGTTACAGCAGGGTATGTTTTCACAATTTTTCCCTTGGTTTCTCTTTGTCTAATGGCCAGTGTGAACATGAGCTCACAAGCTCCATGTATACCATCTCATACTCCGGCTCACTTTTTTGTTTTTATGTAGTTTTTTTTTTTTTTTGTATTCAGTACAAATGGGGTGTGGCCCTCCCTCTTGGTGAGCTGGACATTTCATTCTGTGAATCCCCCTGACTGTGTGTGTCCTGTTGGGACCCGGTCGCTCTCAGCCCTTAGCCACATTGAGGCCTATTTTAGACCCATGGTAAGGTTTTAATATTAGAGAGTGTAGGTACTATCCCAACTGGGTACACCTTGGCGTTGGTGGGATAGCTTTATGCTTTTTTTGATCAAAAACAGTGTTTACTAAGTACCCTATGTTTATATGCACTATGCTTTTATTTAGTTACAGCAGGGTATGTTTTCACAATTTTTCCCTTGGTTTCTCTTTGTCTAATGGCCAGTGTGAACATGAGCTCACAAGCTCCATGTATACCATCTCATACTCCGGCTCACTTTTTTGTTTTTATGTAGTTTTTTTTTTTGTATTCAGTACAAATGGGGTGTGGCCCTCCCTCTTGGTGAGCTGGACATTTCATTCTGTGAATCCCCCTGACTGTGTGTGTCCTGTTGGGACCCGGTCGCTCTCAGCCCTTAGCCACATTGAGGCCTATTTTAGACCCATGGTAAGGTTTTAATATTAGAGAGTGTAGGTACTATCCCAACTGGGTACACCTTGGCGTTGGTGGGATAGCTTTATGCTTTTTTTGATCAAAAACAGTGTTTACTAAGTACCCTATGTTTATATGCACTATGCTTTTATTTAGTTACAGCAGGGTATGTTTTCACAATTTTTCTCACAGAGTGGGTTGGCTCATGGTAGGCAGGGTGGTGGCCATACGAACATGGACTTCCCGGTCACTGAAGCCAGTCACCTGGGTGGCGGGTTCCACTTGGGGTAGAAATAGGCACAACACACGCACATCAAAAACAGATCCGTCAGGACCATAGTTTTGGCAAGAGATCTCTGGAGAACTTGGACTTTATTGGGCCCAGGAGCTTGAAGCGGGAGCTCAGCCAGGGTACCAAACTGCGGAGGGGGATACCCTAGAAATAGAACTCTCAATCCTTCTCTCTCAAAACACCGGTAATGACCCCTTACCGGATCTGGGATTGACCGGAGCCCATCACGGTAGTGACCAGTATGACCGAGCTGGCAGCTGAAGTTGTGAGTAAACTTCACCCTGAACCTGCAGAGACTGTGTTGGCTCATTCTTAGCGGCGCTGCCGCCCAGCGCTTAGGCGCCAACGGCCATTACAACCCTCAACATCCACCCGGGGCCCTCTCTGCCTGTGGGGAGAGACACCATCCCGGCTGCCATAACACCTACCCGGTGAGGAACCAGGCAGCAACAGCTACTCCCTGGCTGCATACCACAGGTGGCGTCACAACAAACCTTCCCTAATACCCCGCTTTCCCCACCATTTACTGCACGCCTCGGGGCAACAGAACCAGGCAAGGCCACCCTATGACAATGCCTGACCTGACCCGAAAAGGCCCGGCAGCGAGTAGGTTAACCACCTGCCCCGTGGGGCGCTGAAAATGTCCTTAATAGACTCCTCCAATTTTTAAAGTTTTACATGTTCATATTGACAATCAATCTGATAAGATTCAAAGAACACTGAATTAACACAGAATTCCATTCTTTAGTGAAATAACCCTCATACGTGGTTGTACATTTCTTAGCGAGTCTGAGACCCCTCGGAATCATCTCCAGATCTAGATATTTTTGGAGAGTTGTAGCGTCCCACCACGTACAGAGATTTAATATGATCATCAGAGGCAGACATATCCATATGATCCCTAGAAAAAATCTTACTTGCCTTGGTGGACTTCGTGAAATCATCCATGGTTCCAGAAAGGAAGTCCTTGTCCATCAGAGGTAATGGCAAAAATCCGTAGTAGCTTAGGGAATTAATTAAACAAGCAAATGCACAGTCCTGTAGCACATATGCCAGAGAAAGATAAATGTGAAGATGCAAACAGCTCACCAGACTGTTGAATGAGGCTAAGGTGCCCGGAAACCTGACTAGCAGTCAGGTGGAACTTGAGAAAAAAATGAAGGAAAATACAGCATCCGCATTCTAAAATTAAAACATGGCTTTATTGAAAAAATTAAAAACTAGAAAAAACCATGACAAAATTCCAAGTAGACTAGATAGCCCATCTACGTGTTTCGAAAAGTTAACCTGTTCTTTATCATGACAACATTAAATGCAAACACATTCAAGGGGTATTGAACGAGTGAATAAGCCACCTAGAGGGGGGGACTGGATTTATTTATTACGCAAAAGGGATGCATTTTGGATACAAATTGGGAACACGGTATCCTAAGAACTTGAATTACAAGACGGATCTATTTTATCTTTATTAATAACTAGATTGATTGGCCATTAGGTGTTATAAATGTGTTGCTCTCGTTGTAACCATATATGATTATGCTTCCCAATACCAAATCCTTTCCCGTGTAGGGTTTGAGTAATTTAAATAGGAAACAGCTACCATAGATGTTGGGATCTTGATGAAAATCCGATAAATTGCGATTGGAGATGTGTTTTTGCGAATTATTATTTATTTTATGTTACAATATTCTAATTATATATCAATTTGTAAAATCACAATTATTTATATCTACCGTATACTGCATTCTGTATATGATGATAATTTTTATTAATATATTTTCTATTCTGACATTTTGATGGCGATATAAATGATTGTGATTACTGATGCTGGTTTTGAAGTAAGCATTAGAGTTGAGCGCGGTTCGTGGTTCGTGGTTCTCCAGTTCGCGGCTCGAGTGATTTTGGGGCATGTTCTAGATCGAACTAGAACTCGAGCTTTTTGCAAAAGCTCGGTAGTTCTAGAAACGTTCGAGAACGGTTCTAGCAGCCAAAAAACAGCTAAATCATAGCTTGGTTTCTGCTGTAATAGTGTAAGTCACTCTGTGAATCAAACTATTATCACATTTCAGTGTATAGTGTGCGTGAACAGCGCCTTCAGATCACTGCTGTTTCTATAATGGCGATCGCCATTTTTTTTTTTTTTTTTTCTTGTCTTCCTTCCCTAAGTGCGCGCGTCTTGTGGGGCGGGCCAGCATGTCAGCCAATCCCAGACACACACACAGCTAAGTGGACTTTGAGCCAGAGAAGCAACGGCATGTGTGATAGGATCTGCATGTCACATGTCCCTGCATTATAAAACCGGACATTTTCTTCACGGACGCCATTATCTGCCTTCTGCGTCTTTGGTGTCAGACATCACTGTCGCAGCTCCGTCTTCCTGAGTCCTATAGCCGATACAGCTGTATGCGCTGCATACACAGCGTTAGACAGCTTAGGGAGAGCACTTTATAGCAGTCCTTTTAAGGGCTCCAACCGGCAGGGTCAGAGAGCCATAGGTGACAGGTCCTGCAAACAGCAACAGCGTCTGTGTAGCCCAGGTCAGGGATTTCCTACCTGCATTTCACCATTAGGAGGGAATAGAAAGGCAGTCTTCCATTCCTCTACCCAGAGCACCACAATCCTGCCACTGTACCCTCTTGTCCTCTGCACACTCCAACTGATAACTAAGCCATTATACTAGCAAACACTCAGTGTACCTAGTGGCATCCTATACGTGGCTATTGGACTTTGCTATAGTCCCACTAGTGCAAAGACATTTGCAGAGCGCGTCTGCCTGCATTGCACACTACAACTCATTCTAACCAAGCCATTATACTAGCAAACACTCAGTGTACCTAGTGGCATCCTATACGTGGCTATTGGACTTTGCTATAGTCCCACTAGTGCAAAGACATTTGCAGAGCGCGTCTGCCTGCGTTGCACACTACAACTCATTCTAACCAAGCCATTATACTAGCAAACACTCAGTGTACCTAGTGGCATCCTATACGTGGCTATTGGACTTTGCTATAGTCCCACTAGTGCAAAGACATTTGCAGAGCGCGTCTGCCTGCGTTGCACACTACAACTCATTCTAACCAAGCCATTATACTAGCAAACACTCAGTGTACCTAGTGGCATCCTATACGTGGCTATTGGACTTTGCTATAGTCCCACTAGTGCAAAGACATTTGCAGAGCGCGTCTGCCTGCGTTGCACACTACAACTCATTCTAACCAAGCCATTATACTAGCAAACACTCAGTGTACCTAGTGGCATCCTATACGTGGCTATTGGACTTTGCTATAGTCCCACTAGTGCAAAGACATTTGCAGAGCGCGTCTGCCTGCGTTGCACACTACAACTCATTCTAACCAAGCCATTATACTAGCAAACACTCAGTGTACCTAGTGGCATCCTATACGTGGCTATTGGACTTTGCTATAGTCCCACTAGTGCAAAGACATTTGCAGAGCGCGTCTGCCTGCGTTGCACACTACAACTCATTCTAACCAAGCCATTATACTAGCAAACACTCAGTGTACCTAGTGGCATCCTATACGTGGCTATTGGACTTTGCTATAGTCCCACTAGTGCAAAGACATTTGCAGAGCGCGTCTGCCTGCGTTGCACACTACAACTCATTCTAACCAAGCCATTATACTAGCAAACACTCAGTGTACCTAGTGGCATCCTATACGTGGCTATTGGACTTTGCTATAGTCCCACTAGTGCAAAGACATTTGCAGAGCGCGTCTGCCTGCGTTGCACACTACAACTCATTCTAACCAAGCCATTATACTAGCAAACACTCAGTGTACCTAGTGGCATCCTATACGTGGCTATTGGACTTTGCTATAGTCCCACTAGTGCAAAGACATTTGCAGAGCGCGTCTGCCTGCGTTGCACAGTACAACTCATTCTAACCAAGCCATTATACTAGCAAACACTCAGTGTACCTAGTGGCATCCTATACGTGGCTATTGGACTTTGCTATAGTCCCACTAGTGCAAAGACATTTGCAGAGCGCGTCTGCCTGCGTTGCACACTACAACTCATTCTAACCAAGCCATTATACTAGCAAACACTCAGTGTACCTAGTGGCATCCTATACGTGGCTATTGGACTTTGCTATAGTCCCACTAGTGCAAAGACATTTGCAGAGCGCGTCTGCCTGCGTTGCACACTACAACTCATTCTAACCAAGCCATTATACTAGCAAACACTCAGTGTACCTAGTGGCATCCTATACGTGGCTATTGGACTTTGCTATAGTCCCACTAGTGCAAAGACATTTGCAGAGTGCGTCTGCCTGCGTTGCACACTACAACTCATTCTAACCAAGCCATTATACTAGCAAACACTCAGTGTACCTAGTGGCATCCTATACGTGGCTATTGGACTTTGCTATAGTCCCACTAGTGCAAAGACATTTGCAGAGCGCGTCTGCCTGCGTTGCACACTACAACTCATTCTAACCAAGCCATTATACTAGCAAACACTCAGTGTACCTAGTGGCATCCTATACGTGGCTATTGGACTTTGCTATAGTCCCACTAGTGCAAAGACATTTGCAGAGCGCGTCTGCCTGCGTTGCACACTACAACTCATTCTAACCAAGCCATTATACTAGCAAACACTCAGTGTACCTAGTGGCATCCTATACGTGGCTATTGGACTTTGCTATAGTCCCACTAGTGCAAAGACATTTGCAGAGCGCGTCTGCCTGCGTTGCACACTACAACTCATTCTAACCAAGCCATTATACTAGCAAACACTCAGTGTACCTAGTGGCATCCTATACGTGGCTATTGGACTTTGCTATAGTCCCACTAGTGCAAAGACATTTGCAGAGCGCGTCTGCCTGCGTTGCACACTACAACTCATTCTAACCAAGCCATTATACTAGCAAACACTCAGTGTACCTAGTGGCATCCTATACGTGGCTATTGGACTTTGCTATAGTCCCACTAGTGCAAAGACATTTGCAGAGCGCGTCTGCCTGCGTTGCACACTACAACTCATTCTAACCAAGCCATTATACTAGCAAACACTCAGTGTACCTAGTGGCATCCTATACGTGGCTATTGGACTTTGCTATAGTCCCACTAGTGCAAAGACATTTGCAGAGCGCGTCTGCCTGCGTTGCACACTACAACTCATTCTAACCAAGCCATTATACTAGCAAACACTCAGTGTACCTAGTGGCATCCTATACGTGGCTATTGGACTTTGCTATAGTCCCACTAGTGCAAAGACATTTGCAGAGCGCGTCTGCCTGCGTTGCACACTACAACTCATTCTAACCAAGCCATTATACTAGCAAACACTCAGTGTACCTAGTGGCATCCTATACGTGGCTATTGGACTTTGCTATAGTCCCACTAGTGCAAAGACATTTGCAGAGCGCGTCTGCCTGCGTTGCACACTACAACTCATTCTAACCAAGCCATTATACTAGCAAACACTCAGTGTACCTAGTGGCATCCTATACGTGGCTATTGGACTTTGCTATAGTCCCACTAGTGCAAAGACATTTGCAGAGCGCGTCTGCCTGCGTTGCACACTACAACTCATTCTAACCAAGCCATTATACTAGCAAACACTCAGTGTACCTAGTGGCATCCTATACGTGGCTATTGGACTTTGCTATAGTCCCACTAGTGCAAAGACATTTGCAGAGCGCGTCTGCCTGCGTTGCACAGTACAACTCATTCTAACCAAGCCATTATACTAGCAAACACTCAGTGTACCTAGTGGCATCCTATACGTGGCTATTGGACTTTGCTATAGTCCCACTAGTGCAAAGACATTTGCAGAGCGCGTCTGCCTGCGTTGCACACTACAACTCATTCTAACCAAGCCATTATACTAGCAAACACTCAGTGTACCTAGTGGCATCCTATACGTGGCTATTGGACTTTGCTATAGTCCCACTAGTGCAAAGACATTTGCAGAGCGCGTCTGCCTGCGTTGCACACTACAACTCATTCTAACCAAGCCATTATACTAGCAAACACTCAGTGTACCTAGTGGCATCCTATACGTGGCTATTGGACTTTGCTATAGTCCCACTAGTGCAAAGACATTTGCAGAGCGCGTCTGCCTGCGTTGCACACTACAACTCATTCTAACCAAGCCATTATACTAGCAAACACTCAGTGTACCTAGTGGCATCCTATACGTGGCTATTGGACTTTGCTATAGTCCCACTAGTGCAAAGACATTTGCAGAGCGCGTCTGCCTGCGTTGCACACTACAACTCATTCTAACCAAGCCATTATACTAGCAAACACTCAGTGTACCTAGTGGCATCCTATACGTGGCTATTGGACTTTGCTATAGTCCCACTAGTGCAAAGACATTTGCAGAGCGCGTCTGCCTGCGTTGCACACTACAACTCATTCTAACCAAGCCATTATACTAGCAAACACTCAGTGTACCTAGTGGCATCCTATACGTGGCTATTGGACTTTGCTATAGTCCCACTAGTGCAAAGACATTTGCAGAGCGCGTCTGCCTGCGTTGCACACTACAACTCATTCTAACCAAGCCATTATACTAGCAAACACTCAGTGTACCTAGTGGCATCCTATACGTGGCTATTGGACTTTGCTATAGTCCCACTAGTGCAAAGACATTTGCAGAGCGCGTCTGCCTGCGTTGCACACTACAACTCATTCTAACCAAGCCATTATACTAGCAAACACTCAGTGTACCTAGTGGCATCCTATACGTGGCTATTGGACTTTGCTATAGTCCCACTAGTGCAAAGACATTTGCAGAGCGCGTCTGCCTGCGTTGCACACTACAACTCATTCTAACCAAGCCATTATACTAGCAAACACTCAGTGTACCTAGTGGCATCCTATACGTGGCTATTGGACTTTGCTATAGTCCCACTAGTGCAAAGACATTTGCAGAGCGCGTCTGCCTGCGTTGCACACTACAACTCATTCTAACCAAGCCATTATACTAGCAAACACTCAGTGTACCTAGTGGCATCCTATACGTGGCTATTGGACTTTGCTATAGTCCCACTAGTGCAAAGACATTTGCAGAGCGCGTCTGCCTGCGTTGCACACTACAACTCATTCTAACCAAGCCATTATACTAGCAAACACTCAGTGTACCTAGTGGCATCCTATACGTGGCTATTGGACTTTGCTATAGTCCCACTAGTGCAAAGACATTTGCAGAGCGCGTCTGCCTGCGTTGCACACTACAACTCATTCTAACCAAGCCATTATACTAGCAAACACTCAGTGTACCTAGTGGCATCCTATACGTGGCTATTGGACTTTGCTATAGTCCCACTAGTGCAAAGACATTTGCAGAGCGCGTCTGCCTGCGTTGCACACTACAACTCATTCTAACCAAGCCATTATACTAGCAAACACTCAGTGTACCTAGTGGCATCCTATACGTGGCTATTGGACTTTGCTATAGTCCCACTAGTGCAAAGACATTTGCAGAGCGCGTCTGCCTGCGTTGCACACTACAACTCATTCTAACCAAGCCATTATACTAGCAAACACTCAGTGTACCTAGTGGCATCCTATACGTGGCTATTGGACTTTGCTATAGTCCCACTAGTGCCAAGACATTTGCAGAGCGCGTCTGCCTGCGTTGCACACTACAACTCATTCTAACCAAGCCATTATACTAGCAAACACTCAGTGTACCTAGTGGCATCCTATACGTGGCTATTGGACTTTGCTATAGTCCCACTAGTGCAAAGACATTTGCAGAGCGCGTCTGCCTGCGTTGCACAGTACAACTCATTCTAACCAAGCCATTATACTAGCAAACACTCAGTGTACCTAGTGGCATCCTATACGTGGCTATTGGACTTTGCTATAGTCCCACTAGTGCCAAGACATTTGCAGAGCGCGTCTGCCTGCGTTGCACACTACAACTCATTCTAACCAAGCCATTATACTAGCAAACACTCAGTGTACCTAGTGGCATCCTATACGTGGCTATTGGACTTTGCTATAGTCCCACTAGTGCAAAGACATTTGCAGAGCGCGTCTGCCTGCGTTGCACACTACAACTCATTCTAACCAAGCCATTATACTAGCAAACACTCAGTGTACCTAGTGGCATCCTATACGTGGCTATTGGACTTTGCTATAGTCCCACTAGTGCAAAGACATTTGCAGAGCGCGTCTGCCTGCGTTGCACACTACAACTCATTCTAACCAAGCCATTATACTAGCAAACACTCAGTGTACCTAGTGGCATCCTATACGTGGCTATTGGACTTTGCTATAGTCCCACTAGTGCAAAGACATTTGCAGAGCGCGTCTGCCTGCGTTGCACACTACAACTCATTCTAACCAAGCCATTATACTAGCAAACACTCAGTGTACCTAGTGGCATCCTATACGTGGCTATTGGACTTTGCTATAGTCCCACTAGTGCAAAGACATTTGCAGAGCGCGTCTGCCTGCGTTGCACACTACAACTCATTCTAACCAAGCCATTATACTAGCAAACACTCAGTGTACCTAGTGGCATCCTATACGTGGCTATTGGACTTTGCTATAGTCCCACTAGTGCAAAGACATTTGCAGAGCGCGTCTGCCTGCGTTGCACACTACAACTCATTCTAACCAAGCCATTATACTAGCAAACACTCAGTGTACCTAGTGGCATCCTATACGTGGCTATTGGACTTTGCTATAGTCCCACTAGTGCAAAGACATTTGCAGAGCGCGTCTGCCTGCGTTGCACAGTACAACTCATTCTAACCAAGCCATTATACTAGCAAACACTCAGTGTACCTAGTGGCATCCTATACGTGGCTATTGGACTTTGCTATAGTCCCACTAGTGCAAAGACATTTGCAGAGCGCGTCTGCCTGCGTTGCACACTACAACTCATTCTAACCAAGCCATTATACTAGCAAACACTCAGTGTACCTAGTGGCATCCTATACGTGGCTATTGGACTTTGCTATAGTCCCACTAGTGCAAAGACATTTGCAGAGCGCGTCTGCCTGCGTTGCACACTACAACTCATTCTAACCAAGCCATTATACTAGCAAACACTCAGTGTACCTAGTGGCATCCTATACGTGGCTATTGGACTTTGCTATAGTCCCACTAGTGCAAAGACATTTGCAGAGCGCGTCTGCCTGCGTTGCACACTACAACTCATTCTAACCAAGCCATTATACTAGCAAACACTCAGTGTACCTAGTGGCATCCTATACGTGGCTATTGGACTTTGCTATAGTCCCACTAGTGCAAAGACATTTGCAGAGCGCGTCTGCCTGCGTTGCACACTACAACTCATTCTAACCAAGCCATTATACTAGCAAACACTCAGTGTACCTAGTGGCATCCTATACGTGGCTATTGGACTTTGCTATAGTCCCACTAGTGCAAAGACATTTGCAGAGCGCGTCTGCCTGCGTTGCACACTACAACTCATTCTAACCAAGCCATTATACTAGCAAACACTCAGTGTACCTAGTGGCATCCTATACGTGGCTATTGGACTTTGCTATAGTCCCACTAGTGCAAAGACATTTGCAGAGCGCGTCTGCCTGCGTTGCACACTACAACTCATTCTAACCAAGCCATTATACTAGCAAACACTCAGTGTACCTAGTGGCATCCTATACGTGGCTATTGGACTTTGCTATAGTCCCACTAGTGCAAAGACATTTGCAGAGCGCGTCTGCCTGCGTTGCACACTACAACTCATTCTAACCAAGCCATTATACTAGCAAACACTCAGTGTACCTAGTGGCATCCTATACGTGGCTATTGGACTTTGCTATAGTCCCACTAGTGCAAAGACATTTGCAGAGCGCGTCTGCCTGCGTTGCACACTACAACTCATTCTAACCAAGCCATTATACTAGCAAACACTCAGTGTACCTAGTGGCATCCTATACGTGGCTATTGGACTTTGCTATAGTCCCACTAGTGCAAAGACATTTGCAGAGCGCGTCTGCCTGCGTTGCACACTACAACTCATTCTAACCAAGCCATTATACTAGCAAACACTCAGTGTACCTAGTGGCATCCTATACGTGGCTATTGGACTTTGCTATAGTCCCACTAGTGCAAAGACATTTGCAGAGCGCATCTGCCTGCGTTGCACACTCCAACTAATTATAACTAAGCCATTATACTAGCAAACACTCAGTGTACCTAGTGGCATCCTATACGTGGCTATTGGACTTTGCTATAGTCCCACTAGTGCCAAGACATTTGCAGAGCGCATCTGCCTGCGTTGCACACTCCAACTAATTATAACTAAGCCATTATACTAGCAAACACTCAGTGTACCTAGTGGCATCCTATACGTGGCTATTGGACTTTGCTATAGTCCCACTAGTGCAAAGACATTTGCAGAGCGCGTCTGCCTGCGTTGCACACTACAACTCATTCTAACCAAGCCATTATACTAGCAAACACTCAGTGTACCTAGTGGCATCCTATACGTGGCTATTGGACTTTGCTATAGTCCCACTAGTGCAAAGACATTTGCAGCACGTCTGCCTGCGTTGCACACTCCAACTAATTATAACTAAGTTGCATTGTCAGGGATATTTATTCTTTATTATTCTGCTGTTAATAAAGCTAGACCACCACTGCAATCTTCACCACCTCTCAATTTTTACTACCACATTTTCAGTCCACAATCTTGTCGCAATCAACATGAGTGGCAAAATGACAGATGCTGGTGGAAAGGGGAAGAGGCGTGGTGGAAAAGGCAAAAAAGGTTTTGTCCGTGGGGAAGGTGGCAAAGCTCCATTATCATCTGCTGAAGATAGACCATCTACCAGCAAAAGTAAGATGTCTACTACTTACCGTGGACAATCCGATGTGCTCCCTTTGTTACGGACACGAACAACAGGAACAAAGGATTATGATGGGCAAAAAAGGAAAATGCTTGAATGGATCTCAAGTGGTCCAACAAGTGCCCTCTCTGCCACTTCAAGTACCGCATCCAAAAAACACCAGTCCTCTGAGTTGTCATCCCAATCAAACTTGCTTTCTCCCAGCTCTGAAGTCTCCATCAGCCCTGCACAGTATGGTGGAACTGAGATGGCTGAGTCTGCAGAGCTGTTCAGTCACACTATAGCCTGGGAATCAGAGGTCTGCTCCCAAGCTACAGTGAGTACAGAACAGGAAATGGTCTGCAGTGATGCCCAGAACCTTTGTGACTCAGATTCAGGCCGTGAGGACCAAGTTTCTGAGCATAATGTTGACCCTTTGTCACAAACTGTAACACCTGTGGTTATAGACAATGAGGAACATACTGATGAAGATGAGACGCAGATACCCGATTGGGATGACAACTTAAATATTCCGTCAGGGCAAGAAGAGGCTCGGTCTGAGGGGGAGGGGAGTGCAAACACAACAATTGATGATGACGTTCTAGATCCCACCTACTGTCAACCCCCAGTCAGGCACTCGAGGAGGTCAACAGAGGCGGTGGAGGAGGATGCAACCGACGACGAAGTTACCTTGCGCCTTCCTGGACAGAGTCGGAGCACTGGTAGCACGTCTACAACTGCATCCTCAGCCACCACTCTGCCTATGAGCATTATTCGGGGTGGATCAACAGGTCGCATGGCCTCTAAGCCTTGCCTAGCCTGGTCCTTTTTTCACATCGAAAAAGATCGCCCAACTCATGTGATATGTAACATTTGTCATGATTCTGTTAGTAGAGGTCAAAACCTCAGCAGTTTGACAACTTCTTCCATGAATCGTCACATGACTAAATATCATAAGTCCCGGTGGGAAGCTCACCGTGCTGCAATGCGGCCTAGTGGAGCGAACCATCCACCGCCCGCCCCTTCCACTGCATCCGCGCGCTCTTCATCTTCTAGGACTGTGGGGACAGCTGCCACACCTGTTTTTCCACGCAAAACTTCCACCACTGTAACCGCAACAGGCAGTTTGCTTGTAAGGTCGTCAGTTGGTTTGGAAGGGGAAACAAGTGAGTGTGTACAGCTCTCTCAGACATCGATAGCACCAACGTTGGATGAAGGCAACATCATGTCTCCGCCTGCACTTTCCTCACAAACCTGCATTTTTCAAGGGACACCCTACTCAACACCGTCTACACACAGCAGCCAGATCTCTGTCCCTCAGATGTGGTCAAATAAAAGGCCACTTCCTCCGACCCATGACAAAGCTAAGAGGTTGACTCTATCCCTCTGTAAGCTGTTGGCTACCGAAATGCTGCCTTTCCGCCTAGTGGACACACAGGATTTTAGAGACCTTATGTCTGTCGCTGTGCCCCAGTACCAGATGCCTAGTCGCCACTACTTCTCTAAGAAAGGTGTGCCCGCGCTACACCAGCATGTCGCACACAACATCACCGCTTCCTTGAGAAACTCTGTGTGTGAACGGGTGCATTTCACCACCGATACTTGGACCAGTAAGCATGGACAGGGACGTTACATGTCGCTGACTGGGCACTGGGTAACTATGGTGATAGATGGTGAAGGGTCTGCTGCACAAGTCTTGCCGTCCCCACGACTTGTGTGTCAATCCTCTGTCTGTCCAAGTTCCGCCACTGCTTCTGCATCCTCCACCTCATCTGGGTCCTCCACCTCCGCCCCAAGCCTGCCTGGTCAGGCCACCAGCGTTCTCACTGCGCAGAAGGAATCACGCACCCCTCATTACTATGCTGGCAGCAGAGCGCAACGACATCAGGCGGTCTTTAGCTTGACATGTCTTGGTAATAAGAGTCACACAGCTGAGGAGTTGTGGTCAGCTTTGCGGTCCGAGTTTAATAAATGGTTGTCTCCACTCAAACTGCAGCCTGGTAAGGCCGTGTGCGACAATGCTGCAAACCTGGGTGCGGCACTTCGCCTGGGCAAGGTGACACACGTACCTTGTATGGCTCACGTGTTGAACCTTGTCGTGCAGCAATTTTTAACACACTATCCCGGCCTAGATGGCCTTCTGAACAGGGCACGAAAACTGTCAGCTCACTTCCGCCGTTCAAGCGCCGCAGCAGAGCGACTTGCATCGCTCCAGAAGTCTTTCGGCCTGCCGGTTCATCGCCTGAAATGCGATGTGGCGACACGCTGGAATTCAACTCTCCACATGTTACAGCGACTGTGGCAGCACCGCAGAGCCCTGGTGCAATACGTCATGACGTATAGCCTGGGCCAACGAGATGCAGAGGTGGGGCAGATCACCCTGATGGAGTGGTCTCAGATCAAGGACCTATGCACCCTTCTGCACAGTTTCGACATGGCGACGAATATGTTTAGCTCTGACAATGCCATTATCAGCATGACGATTCCAGTCATTTACATGCTGGAGCACACGCTAAACACTATTCGGAGTCAGGGGGTGGGACAACATGAAGGGGAGGAACTACAGGAGGATTCATATGCGCAAGGGACAACAACATCACGAAGGTCCAGACGTTCATCATCACCAACGCAGCAGGCATGGGACCATGGGGGACAGGGATCGACAAGGGCGCATAGTAGCAGGCGAAATGTTGAGCAAGGTGCAGGAGAACATGAAGAAATGGAGGACGAACTGTCCATGGACATGGAAGACTCAGCGGATGAGGGAGACCTTGGTCAAATTTCAGTTGAAAGAGGTTGGGGTCAGATGTCAGAGGAAGAAAGAACGGGTAGCACCTCTATGCCACAAACACAGCATGGACTTGGTCCGCATGGCTGCGCAAGACACATGAGTGCCTTTTTGTTGCACTACCTCCAACATGACAGTCGTATTGTCAAAATTAGAAGTGATGATGACTACTGGATTGCCACACTATTAGATCCCCGGTACAAGTCCAAATTTTGTGACATAATTCCAGCCATAGAAAGGGACGCACGTATGCAGGAGTATCAGCAGAAGCTGTTACTAGATCTTAGCTCGGCTTTTCCACCAAACAACCGTGCAGGTGCAGGGAGTGAATCTCCCAGTTGTAACTTGACAAACATGGGACGGTCTCGTCATCTTCAACAGTCTACCCGTACCAGTAGGACCTTTTCTGGTGCCGGTAACAGCAATTTTATGGAATCTTTTCATAATTTTTTTAGACCCTCTTTTGCAAGGCCACCAGAGACAACAAGTCTGACACATAGTCAACGGCTGGAGAGGATGATACAGGAGTATCTCCAAATGAACATCGATGCCATGACTGTGCAACTGGAGCCTTGCTCCTTTTGGGCTTCAAACCTACAAAAATGGCCAGAGCTCGCAACTTACGCCTTGGAGATTTTGTCGTGTCCAGCTGCCAGCGTTGTCTCTGAACGTGTATTCAGTGCTGCTGGGTGTGTGCTGACAGATAAGCGCACGCGTCTGTCCAGTGACAATGTGGACAGACTGACGTTCATCAGAATGAACAAGTCATGGATCCAGAAGGAATTTACTACCCCTGTGTCATCCTGGGGAGAGTAAATGCTTGTGGATTTGGAATGTGCTTGATGCAAATCAAAACATCCTGTTTGCAACTAGGGCCCAAGTGCTGCCACTGATGGGGTGGGTGTCTGTGTGGCCCAATTTTTGGAAAAAAGGGAGACTCCGCTTGGAGTAACCCTTGCTTGCTGTGTTTTTAAAAGAAGCCAAGATGAACAGAGCTGGGATCAGGAAAGACTTTGCTACCTACCCCGGTGTCATCCTGTGGACGGCTAAGAATAGCGTATTTTTGAATGTGCTTGATGCAAATCAAAACATCCTGTTTGCAACTAGGGCCCAAGTGCTGCCACTGATGGGGTGGGTGTCTGTGTGGCCCAATTTTTGGAAAAAAGGGAGACTCCGCTTGGAGTAACCCTTGCTTACATTGTTTTTAAAAGAAGCCAAGATGAACAAGTCATGGGTCAGCAAAGACTTTGCTACCTACCCCGGTGTCATCCTGGGGACGGCTAAGAATAGCGTATTTTTGAATGTGCTTGATGCAAATCAAAACATCCTGTTTGCAACTAGGGCCCAAGTGCTGCCACTGATGGGGTGGGTGTCTGTGTGGCCCAATTTTTGGAAAAAAGGGAGACTCCGCTTGGAGTAACCCTTGCTTGCTGTGTTTTTAAAAGAAGCCAAGATGAACAGAGCTGGGATCAGGAAAGACTTTGCTACCTACCCCGGTGTCATCCTGGGGACGGTTAAGAATAGCGTATTTTTGAATGTGCTTGATGCAAATCTAGCTGTGAAGTGTACAACTGGGGCCCAAGTGCTGCCACTGAAGGGGTGGGTGTGTGTGGGGCCCAATTTTTGGAAAAAAGGGAGACTCCGCTTGGAGTAACCCTTGCTTGCTGTGTTTTTAAAAGAAGCCAAGATGAACAGAGCTGGGATCAGGAAAGACTTTGCTACCTACCCCGGTGTCATCCTGGGGACGGATAAGAATGGCGTATTTTTGAATGTGCTTGATGCAAATCTAGCTGTGAAGTGTACAACTGGGGCACAACTGCTGCCACTGAAGGGGTGGGTGTGTGGGGCCCAATTTTTGGAAAAAAGGGAGACTCCGCTTGGAGTCACCTTGCGGTGTTTTACATGACTTTAGAAGGGCGTGCCATGCCTATATCTGTGTGTCCTCCTCTTTTTCCTTGTCCAGCTGTTTTGTTTTCGCATGAGTACATGTCCTTGTCACTTTCCCATGTGTTTGTGTTGTGTTGTGAGTTGTTTGTCACCTTTTGGACACCTTTGAGGGTGTTTTCTAGGTGTTTTACTGTGTTTGTGATTGCCTGCCATTGTTTCCTATGGGCTCGAGTTCGGTTCGTCGAACGTTCGACGAGCCGAACTCGAGCCAGACCCCCCGTTCGGCGAACCGCCTCGAGCCGAACCGGGACCGGTTCGCTCATCTCTAGTAAGCATACAATCTATACTATCAACATTGTGATTATATATCAATCTATGAAGATCATGTTTCTTGGTGGTCTTTTTTTTGTGCATTTTGCGTAGATCAGTTCCAAGTGTTTTCCATATTGGTTGATTTCTGTGGCGCTGCACCTCACTTGGTGTAGGGATATATGTTCTGTGTTTGCATTTAATGTTGTCATGATTAAGAACAGGTTAACTTCGAAACGCGTAAACGGACTATCTAGTCTACTTGGAATTTTTTCATGGTATTTTCTACTTTTTAATTTTTTCAGTAAAGCCATGTTTTAATTTTATATGCGGATGCTGGATTTTCCTTAACTTTTTTCTCAACTCTGTTTGGGGATGATAGATTGATGTGCATAACTGTTTGACATTTAATAACTTGCTGAGTTCCTTTATGATCTTTGACGTAAATGGGATTCCCTGGTCAGTTAGGATCACTTTAGGAATCCCCACCCTAGAGAACATGCCAATAAGGTCTTTGGCTATGAGATTAGCTGACATATGACGCAGAGGTACCGCTTCCCGATATCGGGTTGCATAATCAAGAACGACAAGTATATATTGGTGTTCCCTTACAGACTTATTTACTGGACCCACCAGGTTCATGGCCACCCTTTTGAACGGTACCCCTATAATCAGCTGTGGTACAAAGGGGCTTCGAAAGTGTGGCTGGGGACTGGTCATCTGACATACTGGACAGGAATCACAAATCGTTTTACCCCTTTGTGCACACAGGGCCAGTAAATCCACTGCAGTATATGTTCTAAGGTTTTCTTATGGCTCAAGTGTCCGCCAAGTATGTTAGGATGGGTCAGGTTCATTACCAACATGCGATAGGCCTGTGGCACCAACAATTGTACAACCCTGTATTTTGACAACTCAATACAACAGGTCATGGGTCACCTCAAACCTGTTATCCGTCCCAGGTTGTTGGGGTTTCCCCATCAACAATTAACAAATCTTCCCTGGCCCGGGACAAATTAGGGTATCGGAGTTGTGCCATACCAAAATTGTCACTCGAGACATTTAAGTCTGACAATTCAGGAGCCGGCGGCGAGTCCTCTACTTCCCCGGCCATTATTTCCATGAGGTTCGTCTCCCCCTCCTCAACCCGATTGGAGGTTACTCCTACAGCTGGCACCTCCTCCTCAGGACCATTAGGCTCCTGCACTCATTCCGTAGAACCTTCTGTGGACTTTACCAGCCCTGACTCCAGTTCCTCAAGAAGCATAACTGTTGGCCATAAAGTCATGAATAGTGGAAAATCCCTTCCAACAATCAGTTCATCACAGCCACTTCATGGCATAGTCTTTTGGCAGGTGTATTTATTACCCATAGAGCAGTGGGATGGTCTTATAAGTCCCTGTGAATGCACAATACACCAAATTTCCTGCAGGTAAGCTCGGTGGGTTGCAGCAGGCTATCACGCACCAAGGTCACGAGACTCCCTGAGTCCAGTTATGCCACTGCTGGACTGCCCTCCACCTCAACCCAATACAGATGTCCATCACTGAGATCCTTTGGGGTGCCAGTCGCACAAACCAGTTTAGAAAAAAGGGACTGACAGAACCCAAAGTTAGTGTTCATAGGTTCAACCAGTTGAGGGCAGTCAGCTCTTACATGGCCTGGATCCTGACATCACCAGCAGACAACGGGGTCCCTCCCTGGAGATCTTTGGTAGCCCCATATCGCTCTAAAATGTCCACGATCTGGAGCATATTATTGGGAGTTGCTTTTCCCACCCAGCATTGGAGGGGTAAAGTAAGGCCCTCCAGAACTTATCAGCTACAATGCGGTCCACCATAGCAGTGGGTGACAGTATCTAGGGCTGCAACCATTTCTGTATCCAGTGAACCTTGGGACCTGGCTGGTTTAGAAGAGTCATACTCTGACTCATATACCCGTTGGGCCTGAACTAGCACATTTACACCCAGTCGTGCCAGGATCTCACCCCTGACTACTGCGTAGTCCTTTGTTGCTTGTCCGGCAGGTCACGATAGGCCTTCTGGGGTCCTGCTGCCAGAAATGGAGCACCTATTTCTGAACATTGGTCCCGAGGTAGTCCGTCTCTCTCGGCCACTCTTTCAAAAATATCCAGGTAGGACTCAACGTCATCGTTGGCCTCAATTTTCGGCATCACTGCACAAACTGCTTCCCTGGAATCACAAATTATCGATTATCAGTGGAGCTCCTGCTGCCTGTGACAACATCACGAGCTGTATCAGCAGATGGTTAGTCTCCTGCTGCTTTTGCATATCCTCCTCCTGCTGCCGAGTAGTCTTGTAGCACCCCCAAGCCACTCAGGGCACTACAGGGAACTGCATCCTCTTGGCGATGCAGGACCTACCCCCTGGGACCTGGAGTAACAGTGCCGATACCACAAAGCACACCCAAAATCCTATTTCTCCACTCCACACCGGGCATAGAGGGTTAACCATGTAGGGGATGGTCGCCATGGAAAGGAACGAGTCCCGGGGTTAGCCAGCCTGGTGGGAGGGGTCAGCAGTCAGTCAAGTGTCGAGAGAAGTGTGGCGCGCAGGGAGGTGTGCGGACATGCCTGAGCTGGGTCCATGCAACGGTGATGTGACCCTGGAGGCATGGGAGAGAGGTCACCAGGTCGGGTACGGAGAGATACCGCTGGGACCAGAGCATGAACTGGGCACAGGGTCCTAGATCAGGCGCCAGTTCTACACGGCTTCATAAATACCTGCCCGGTGATCACACCTTCATGGACTTCACCAAACCAAATAATCCAGGGGCATCAGCAGTAAACTAGGATCGGATTCAGACACTTACCTCCCCACAGGGTCCGCACTACCCGCCGTACGGAGGAGACTGTTACCCCAAAAGGGATAATCGGGCCTAAGCGCTCCAAGCTACGGGGACCCAACCAACAGAGAGTGTCGGGGACAGAGCAACCTGGGTCACTACATTGGCACTGATACTCCATGGGACCTGAACCAGCAATCCCTGGGTCCGAGTAAGTAGAGACTGTTAAAGACAACCTGTTGTGGTCTCCTGTCACATCTTCCAGGCACGACCCTACCTTCGGAAGGGCCTAACACCATTGCTGCAACCACCACCAGCTCTGGAAGTACCCACATTCTTCAGCAGCGACGGTTCTCCATCTTTAACCGCAACCCGCAGGTTACATGAACATTAACTCTTATCTCCCCTGTAAATACTCCCCTTTTACAAAAGAAGCCCCAGGGCACAAGACCGGGCAACGGCCACCAGAGTGACATTCCCATTTGCAACCGCCCGGGACCGAGTATCCCCTTTCCTTGGCGCGACAGCTTCTTTTTCTGGCGTCACGAACAGGATACGGACAAGGCCCGTTAACACGGGTGACGTGTGCCTTAAGGAACTGTATTTAATGGACTGTTTGTGCAAAGACTGTCGCCATCTTTAATTGTGAAAAACGGGCTGTGCCATCACTGTGCCCAAAAGGGCGCAAAACTGCAAAAGCGCGCAAATAGAAGCCCCGCCCACGAGTCCTGAGAGCGTGGGCGGAAGTCGGCAGTAACTGGACCCGGAAGCTCCCAGTGTGCCCCAGTCCCTACGAGACTGGTGAGAAATGACCGAGGGGCAACAAAGGACGCAGGCACCGGATGACGGGAGCGCTGCGGGGCCTTCCCAGGCCATGCAAGGCAATGACAACGCGGTGGGATCTGCTCCGGTAAACAAGCAGCAGCACCTGTAGCCGCGGCGGTCGCCCTGATAGTGCCGATTACCTTACCGTATGTACTCGGCGCAGCCTGGCTGCCCCAATATGATGGCAAACTCGACGCCTTACCGGGATTTAAAAAGAAAATTTGCATTGTACTGGACATGTACACGATTACCGGCAGGCAGCGGGCGTCTGTGGTGTTAGGACATAAGGAACCTTGCGTTATACTACCTTCAAACTTTGATAATCAGAAAACTTGCCTAATCAGTTAAGACTAGGGAAGAACAACATCCACTGTTTCACGTGACCACTTGAAAAAATGCCCAGAACTGCTGAAGCCAAGAGAAGAAATACCAAACCAACCGCAAGCAGAAGAGAAGAAAGAAAAAGTGATCCATACTATCTTGAGAGACTTTCCAGAGAATTGGCATCAGTATAATGTATAATGTTATCATTGTGCCAGTCCTTACATTTCCACAAGCTGCATAGGAACTAGTTCCAGAAGAGCCCTCAGACCATACACTAGTAGGCTTACGAAGAACACGTAGACAATTGCCTACCCCACCTTCAGACAGTAGGGCGACACCTGCCATTAGGTGTTATACAGTGTGTCCACCCATATCCTATCCACTGCCATTAACTTGAGAATGGCGGCAGCTATAGGCATAGAAGTGGTGTCTAGGTATAGTAAGGTAGCCATGCTCTACGCAATGAATCCACCTATAGCGCCACCTGGTGGAAAACAACGTAGTTAGCATTCTTATTTCGAATACACACAAAAACCACAAAGGTAAATATTGAGGTAGTTATTATATCAAAATACCACCACTAGGACTACTCTCATAAAAATATATTTTATTAATAAATATTAAAAAAAGAACATGTGTGGTGTTCTTATCTTTCAATTTCGTACATCACATAGACATATATATACAAGTGCAAGTGTAAACCATGGTTAAACCCACGCCTGAGCGCAGCTATAGACAGTGGTTTATAGAGAGGGGGACAGATGTTAGTACGTCACTGTCCGGCTAGTAGTTGTTTAATGTACACTGTATCTACCTCCTTGTTTGTAGATGTATATGTTGATTATACTCTACTAAAAGGTATATAGCTCTCACTGTCCTTGTCAGCCTCCAGCAGGGATAACCACCACCAGAAAAGTGATAAAAGTGCAAACAAATGAACCATAGACAAACAAACAGTGGCAATGCGTTAGCTGTCCAGGGTTCTCATATTAGGCATAATTTCCCTAATCAAAGGTTGCTGGATAGTTTAGGTAGGAGCCTGGAGTTCCACTTAACTAATGGATCCCCCTGCTCTCCTGACGCGTTTCACCCCCCCTAACGCAGTAAAAGGGGATCATCAGAGGATTTTTTGTGAGTCACTTCTCAAGAAAGGACACCTAGAAAGATGAACGAAAAAATGTTGTAAGTATATAGATAAACGACTGCATTGTTCTAGGCACATATAGCTATATAGGTACACTTACAGGGGACCAGTCCTCTTTTTTAGAGTGCTAATAAGTGTTCCCTCTTAATATGTGGTTACATGAGCGGACTGTTCAAACGTCCAGGATAAGGATGAAGCTTATTTAGTAGTTGGTCCCTGTAGAAATGTATAGGAAAAGTGGGCGGGTAATTCCATATTATTCATATGCTCAGGCAAAATTTATCATACACATAAAGTCTGGATTTCTACCTGTATATAGATGTAGTGGTGTATACACTTTTTAGTCAATAAAGAGGCAGTTTTTTATCCACTATAATTCTCCAGGAGACGTATGGTCCTATGATTATAATAGGTTGTATATTCGTCCCTCCTGTAGGGATAATAAGATGCGTATACATGATTATACATGTCCTCCGTTTGGGGTATACTATAGAGACACACATTTTATGGTTTTTTATATTACCTCTTGACGGGACCAGAGTGGGTTTTTCAACCTTCAAATCACTCAGGAAATTGAATATATAGGTGACCTCTTTTCAGGCGAATGTATAGGATATGACAGATAATTTGTCCTGTAAAGGAATAGCATCATTGATTTACTACCTTTATTGAAAACCGTGCATATGCGTTACTTACTGGCACTCAGGGGTATACCTGTAAGGGCAATCAGCGGTGTGTAGGCAAAACCAAAACCCTACCACAGGGATATAAATTGGTGAGTCACTTCATGTATTAACTGCAAAAAAACCAACATAACGGATACTTGTATTTCTGGTTTCACTATCAGCCCAAGAAGCATAATCGTAACCATTGTCCAGTCTTATGCATCTATATATGACAGTTATCCTGCAGTCGCTGTTAAAGCAGCAATAGTCCCCCATCATATAGGTATGATAATGGCCCATTGCAGCTACACACTGTGGCAGAGGTCCCAGAATATTATTAAGTATATTAGAGGTCAGTTCACCTTGCCTGTAAGGGGGAAGTTTCCTATGGTATAGCATTCCCATAAGGTTGAATCACAAAGATGTATATCTTCTGTGAGACTGCACATAAATATATACAGTGCCATAAGAACTATTTTATACATAAGGGTGTCTGGCTCCTGATTATAGGGGCCACTGTCTGCAACACAAGGGATCAGTGTACTTAGATAGTCCCCCTATGAACGGTTAAAGAGCATACCTTGTTCCTGGAGCTCTACCAGTAAGGACTGTGAGTCCCGAGTGACATACACTCTAGCACACTGGGAGCTCACAAATGACCCGTGCCGTCTCGGTCTGTGCCTGCTGTCTGGACTGGTGACCTGCACGGTCTGCGGGCCTTTTATTAATGGAGTCCCGGAGGTAAGTTTCCTCCGTCCGAAAACCGGAAGTAGCGCGTGGCCGGAAGTGATGTATCGGCATTTTCTCGTTCCCATGTCACAGACTAGATCATGTGATCCGTACTGGGCGGGGTTTAGGGAAACAACTTCCTCCAGTAATATCTGTAGTGTGGAACGCATCTGCGTTCCACAGGCACATCAGTGTTGGAAATATAGCGATATTAATGTAGGACTCACGTACAATAAGCAATTCAGAGCGCTGCTTATAGAAGCGAAATTCCTATAGACGATGTATATATATATAGTGACCGGCCATGATGTATTCATATATACATTTCATTTTATATGCCTATATCACAGAACAGATCATGTGATCTGTACTAGATGGATACATATGATGTGTCATCCTTGGTGGTATGACATACATATATATAGGGCATTACAGAGGGGGACTTGTAATATATGTAAGTGGTAGTGCTAGCCATATTGGGAGCATAATAATAGTGCTGGCCATATCCAGGGCATTCATTCCTATATATAAAAACGTGTTAAATAGGGCACCAGTTTCGTGGTGGTAATAACCATCTTAAAGGACAGAGATTATGCTAGATCTATGTGCATCTCGGTAGGGATATATCAGCGCCCCCATGTTTATGGTATATCGCAAGATGCTTGATATCCAAGTGTTATTATATACATAGAGATATATTTCAGAGCCTTAGATACGTAAAAAGGGCTCATATCATAATGCGAGAAGCACCTGGTTACATAATTTCTTTGCACTGTTCTCTATAGACCACATTCCTCCTGAGGGTGTGAAGGTGGAGAGAGCATATAGGTATATATGTACTCATTGCTGAATACAGGGTACATGCTTGCCACTATATCCAATACATAGAGTTGTAATTTCTACATTCCAACGTATAAGCGTACATCCAACTAAATGTATGTGCTATTACACTAGTGTGGCACCCCAGGGTTGCCACAGTAACAACACAAAGGGTTAACTCCCCACACACAACACCAAGACCTCCTGGCCAGAAGGGGGAGACCAAGCTGCTTCCCTAGATATTCTGGTGGAGGGAGGAAATGGTCAGGAGTAGTTTCAGTTTGGAAGTTCAGTGCAGAGCACTGAGGAGAAAGGATCTCTGAAGGTTGGAAGCTGGCTTTAGCTCACCTCAGGATCCACTGACCAATTCCAGGCCTAGCTGAGGGTCTGAGGAAAGGAGAAAGCGTACACAGAGGAACATTCCTGGGAGGCAGAGCATTGCTGAGCTCATCCCAGTGGAGCACACAAGAACGGATGCTGGATCCGAGACTGCAGGTTACATACTGCACAGTTACCACCAGAGAAGTGAAGATTCCAGATCTTTCACCTGTACCACAGACACAAGCAACAAGCGCAGAGTTCAGGAACATACTAGTAAGGACTCGAGTTGCCTGTCAGGTCGGTACCTAGGAGCAGAGCAGAGCAGAGCCAGCTGCCTAGTTCACACAGCGGCAGGGCCACAGACACACAGTGCAGGCAAGGAAGCCAAAACGGCCCGGCTGGGTGGGAGAAACCCTGAACCCCTCACAGACTCCGTGGACAGTACTCTGCTGAATACCATCATCAGTAAAGGACAAAGAAACTGCAAAACCGTGAGTCTGCCTGTTTATTGTGCTCATGTCCTGTACTCAACCCATAGACTAACACACTGCCCCGGGGAAAAGGCTTTACCCGTGGGGAGCCGTCCCATCTCAAGCTGCCTTCCATCACCCCCGGAGGTTCTGCAGCAGCGGTGGTCATCTCTGATCACATTCCACGGGTGGCGTCACGAACATAACCCCCCTTTTTATTGTGGAACCAGGGAGCACAGACTGGGTCACGACACCGTGATCGCCTTTCCAGAAGCAACCCCTTGGCCCGGTTCTGGGTATCCCCTTAACCCCTGGTGACACAACTTTGGCGTCACGAACAGGATGCGGACTGGACCCGGCTGCAACCCGGGTGACGTGCGCCTGTAAAGACTTGTTGCATCGCATAAAAGACTTGCACTGTGAATTGTTGCAACAAAGAACGGACTTTAAACTTTGCAAAGATACCTGGAAAAATCCAAAAACATCATTGGTAAAATTTTCCAGGCGCCATCTTTAATCGCGCCATTAGCTGCTACGCGCGGGAGAACAGCGCGCCTAAACTAAGACTCCGCCCACCGCTTGCAGAGGAGGTGCGCTCGGTGCTGCGACCCGAACGAAAACGCAGAAAAGTGTCCCAGGCTTGCTGTCAAGAAGACTGGTGAAATTAATTAAGGGGGCGCAAAGATGTCGCAGCAGGGAGACGCTGTTGTACCCGGCGGTTCAGCGGCACCTATCATGCCGTTCCTGATGCCGTACACCCCGGGTGCAGTGTGGCTGCCGCAGTACTCAGGTGAGCCCAACACACTTAATGACTTTATCGGAAAGCTAAAAATCTACTACAGCATGTACCCCCTGACAGAAGCTCAGCGTGTTGGTATGCTTATGGGACAGTTAACTGGCAATGCCCAGCGGGAGGCTACATCCTGGCCGGACGATGCAAAGGACACTGTAGAGCATATAATAGCTGGACTAAAAGCAGCTTTTGAATCCACTGCCGGCAGCCGGGCTAAAATGAGGTTCTTTGGATGCAAGCAAAAACCTAGAGAGAGCACAAGAGACTTTGCCTTAAACTTACAGGAGGCGCTCAGAGCACTTAAATTAGCAGAACCTGCCTTAGCCCCTGGAGCAGATAAGCTGCTGATAGACCAATTCCTGGATGGACTCTCATCCCCTTCCCACCGGGGACAACTGAGCATGATGGTGATCCAGGATCCAGGACTAACATTTGCCCAGCTAAAGGATAGAGCCATCCGCCTCCAGCAGGTGGAGGAGCCGCAGGATATAGACTCTGTTCAACACCTTACAGTGGCACCCCAGCAGCCAGTAGTGCCGGTGACATCGGCCATGTCAGCGGCTGCTGCTAACCACCTGGAGCCGATCACTAATGAGGCTCTACATCAAAAGCTTGAAGCCCTTACAGACACTGTTGCTTCCATGGCTAGAATCGTCCAGGAGCTGCGTGGATCCAAGTCTGCACCCAAGATTGAGCTGGCGACCAGCAAGGAGGATGTCCCATGGATGAGGCCTAGGAGATACCAAGCGACGAGAGGACGACCCAGCGACCGCTACCAGCCGGATGGACAGCCCATTTGCCGCCGTTGCAATGAGCCAGGTCACTTTGCCCGTGAATGTGCTTTAAATGGGGATCCCCTGGGGAGGCGGGCCGCTCCTCAGGAATGAACTCTCAAGGTCCTTCACCCTGGCACGACAAGTATGTGGGGGGACGTCCAGTCATCCCCATCGTGCTGGATGGCATTCCGCTCAACGCCTTGCTGGACACTGGTTCCCAAATAACATCAATTCCGCATGTCCTTTATAAGAGGTACTGGGCTGATTCTGACGTTAGCAGTGGTCCATCTAATGTTGCATTGAATATATGGGCTAGCAATGGTGAATTAGTACCACAGGTTGGTTTCAGAGAAATGACCATTAAGATTGGGAGAGTAGAATTGCAGAATCAGGGTATTATCATTGTTGATGTTGACCGACGAGAACGTGAACCAACTATGCTGCTAGGAATGAATGTAATTGAAAATTGTTTTGCAGAGGTAATTACTGTCTTGCAGCAGATCGTCGAGACTGCCAAACCTGGGCAACAGAGACTCCTGCAGAAGGAAATTAAAGCCTTGATGCTGAAGCAGCAGGTAGAAATGTCAGGAGGTGAAATTGGCAGTGCAAGGGTAAGTGACCCAATACCTATTGTAATTCCTCCCAAAACTGAAATGCTGGTCTGGTGTAGAGCCGCAATAGGCATCAGAGGGCGAGACTATCAGGCCCTGGTAGAACCTGTGTACTCAGACAGTAGGCCCACTGTATTGACGGCCAGAGGAATAGTTGAGGTACACAGGGGGAGAGTGCCAATACGCCTTCTAAATTGTGGGGAAGATGAGGTCACCCTACCTAAGTATGCTACCATGGCTAAGCTATATACGGTTGACAACAACGCCATCACCACCGTTGAGCCCTTGAAGCCGTCAAGTCAGGCGGAAGACAATGGCTCAGAGGGAAAGCTGGAGGATTGGTGCCAAAAGCTACATGTAGGTACCAATTCTACACCCTCCCATCAAAAGCATGGAGTATACAGGGTAGTGAAAGAATATGAACAAATATTCAGCAAACACCCATTAGACTTTGGGCAGATCAAAGGGGTAGAGCACACTATACCCACAGGTAACCATCCACCCATAAAGGAGAGGTATAGACCAGTACCACCAGCTCACTACCAATGCGCCAAAGACATGCTCAAAGAAATGAAAGAAGCAGGGGTGATAAGAGACAGTTGTAGCCCCTGGGCAGCCCCACTAGTGCTAGTTAAGAAAAAAGATGGGACCATGAGGATGTGTGTAGACTACAGACAGATCAACCGCATTACACACAAGGATGCATACCCATTACCTAGGATAGAAGAGTCATTGGCTGCATTAAAATCCGCTACTTACTTTTCCACCCTAGATCTGACTAGTGGGTATTGGCAAGTTCCTGTGGCAGAGGCTGATAAGGAGAAGACAGCATTCACCACGCCGATGGGCCTCTGTGAGTTCAATTGTATGCCGTTTGGACTCTGCAACGCGCCTGGTACCTTCCAGCGAATGATGGAGTGCTGCCTAGGACATAAGAACTTTGAAACTGTCCTCCTGTACCTGGATGACGTCATAGTCTACTCCAAGACCTATGAACAGCATCTACAAGACCTGGCGGAAGTGTTTGAAGCCTTATCCGGATACGGCATGAAAATCAAGCCATCCAAGTGTCACCTTCTAAAGCCAAGGGTACAGTACCTGGGACATGTCGTGAGCTCAGAAGGGGTAGCACCAGATCCTGAAAAAGTTACCGTGATCAGAGATTGGCCGAGACCCACCAGCGTGAAAGAGGTGAGGCAATTCCTGGGACTGGTAGGCTACTATAGAAGATTTATAAAAGGGTTCACGAAGCTAGCAGCTCCCCTACAAGACATCCTGGTAGGACAGTCAAAGAAGTCTGCAGCCCGAAATCCTCCTTTCCAGTGGAGTGATGAGAGGGAAGAGTCCTTTAAGAAGTTGAAGTGGGCACTGACAGGAGAAGAGATCCTGGCATATCCAGATTACCATCAACCCTTCATTTTGTACACGGATGCCAGTAACGTGGGACTAGGAGCAGTATTGTCTCAAAAGCAGGAAGGCAAAGAGAAAGTTATTGCCTTTGCAAGCAGGAAGCTCCGGCCTACAGAAAGAAACCCTGAGAATTACAGCTCCTTCAAGTTAGAACTACTGGCAGTAGTTTGGGCTGTAACAGAGCGTTTCAAACACTACCTGGCAGCTGCAGAATTTACCATCTTTACTGACAACAATCCGTTGACCCACCTGGATTCTGCAAAACTAGGTGCGCTGGAACAGCGATGGATAGCCCGACTGTCAAACTACAACTTTGTCATCAAGTACAGGGCAGGCCACAAGAATGGGAATGCAGATGCCTTATCCCGGATGCCACACTCGGGGGACGTGGAAGAGGAACCGGAGGGACTGGAAGAAATTGAGCTGCCGGCCTTTCACCATCCTAAGGTGGGACAGTATCAACCGAGTGTCTACCAAAAACAACAGCAGGCAACTCTCAACCCATTAGCACACCACGGATGGGCTGACACACAAGACAGCGATCCAGCTGTGAAGCTAGTGAAAGAACTGCTTACACAACAAGGTGCATACCCTAATCAGAATGCCCCAGCTGAGACACAACATCTCTGGAAAGAGAGAGGTAAATTGTTCCTGTACCAAGGGAAGCTCTGTAGAAGGCACACCAATCCAAAAACACATGAGTTGGTCTGGCAGATCATCGTGCCCAAGAGAGACGTCAAGATGGTTCTGGAAGCTTACCACGACGGTGCTGGTCATTTTGGTTGGAAAAAGTTGGAAGTGCTCTTAAGAGAAAGATTCTACTGGGTTGGCATGAGAAAATCAATTGAAGATTGGTGTAGAAAATGCGGACCGTGCAACCTCAGAAGAAAGGATCAACAGAACCAGAGAGCTCCACTCCAGTCCATAGTAACCAAGCAACCACTCGAGCTAGTTGCATTAGACCACGTCAAGTTGTCACCAAGCCGGTCTGGCTATGTCTATGCCTTAACCATCGTGGACCATTACTCACGCTTCTTAGTGGTGGTACCCGTGAAAGACCTTACAGCTAGAACAGCAGCTAAAGCATTCCAGACGTCCTTTTGCAGACCCCATGGTTACCCAGAACAAGTCCTTGCAGATCAAGGTCCAGCTTTTGAATCACAGATTTTCCAAGAATTCTGCAACATGTATGGCTGTAAGAAGATCCGCACAACAGCATACCATCCCCAAACAAATGGCTTATGTGAGAAGATGAACCATATTGTGATTGACCTGTTGAAGACCTTACCAGAGTCGGAAAGAAATCAATGGCCAGAGAAATTGCCAGACTTGGTGGACTTGTACAATCATGTCCCGGTGAGTTCTACAAACTGCACCCCCGCTTACCTTATGCGTGCAAGGCCCGGTAAACTGCCAATTGATTTAGATATGGGAATTCTGAAGCCAGATGCGGAAGCTCAAGAATCCAATTGGGATACCCTA
This sequence comes from Anomaloglossus baeobatrachus, assembly GCF_048569485.1. Lineage (NCBI taxonomy): Eukaryota > Metazoa > Chordata > Amphibia > Anura > Aromobatidae > Anomaloglossus > Anomaloglossus baeobatrachus. The sequence continues at coordinate 104,162 of NW_027441921.1, forward strand.
CGTCAGCAGCAGTATCGCCAAGTACAAGAGTGCGTAGAGAAAAGTCTCCAACAAGCTAGGGGAAGACAGGAGAGAACCTTCAACCAGCATGCTCTAGCAACCCCATTGCAACCTGGTGACCAAGTTCTCAAGAGGAAACGGCGCACAAACAAATTGGATAATCAGTGGGAAACCACCCCATATACAGTCTTACCATCCAGTATGGATAATCCCAAAGTGTGTCTAATCAGTAAGGATGAAGGAAGGACATCAGCTGTCGTGTCAAGAGATCAACTCAAACCGTGTCCTGAAACCCTGAAGACACCAGAAGTCACCTTACCCATACAGGTACAACCTGTCAAGAAGGAAGAAGATGTATTCCATACAGTCTTAGGAGATTTCCCAAAAACATGGCCAAATTACTATGGAGCAGTAGTAGTCCCAATGATCGCCTTCCCTCAAGTGGTGGAACCACCATCAGAACCCATACCACAAGAAGTCCCAATACATGAAGAACTGGAAGTTGAAACCGTAGAGGAAGAACAGATTCCTGGTCCCAGTGAGCTTGCCAGTCCTACAGTCAGTCCACCATCCTCACAAGTACCAGAAACACCAAATAGGTACACTTCCACCCACACCATTATGCTAAGTACACCCAGTACACCAGCAGTACGCAGGTCACAGCGTAGTACTCAGGGTCAGATACCAGCAAGATATAAAGACTAATGTGAAATTGCATATAAAATGTACATATGTTATAATGTTTATATGAAAAACCGTAACAGTTTATTGTACAGAAAAGGTGAGAGAAGAGTGGTGTAAGGTGGCAGCCCGGAGAGTTACAACTTGATCACATGTTGGTGGCCCGAGGGCCGTGAGGCCTACTGCACTTATGACCAGAGTAGAGACACCTTTAAGAAGTGTTTGTTGATTGAAATGTTTATTTAATTGCAACGTTAAGACCAAAAGCCCAGTACCTACAGAGACTATACTGTATGAACACTTATATATTTTTGAACATTTTGGACTCTTTTTGAGCTTTAAGGTTTTTGTATTTTTTCCTTTTGAGACTCTGTATTTATATATACACTTGTTGTTCATAACTTGTTTGTTTGTTTCACAGTCCCGGAGTACTGTTCTTCACTAAGGGGGAATGTGGCACCCCAGGGTTGCCACAGTAACAACACAAAGGGTTAACTCCCCACACACAACACCAAGACCTCCTGGCCAGAAGGGGGAGACCAAGCTGCTTCCCTAGATATTCTGGTGGAGGGAGGAAATGGTCAGGAGTAGTTTCAGTTTGGAAGTTCAGTGCAGAGCACTGAGGAGAAAGGATCTCTGAAGGTTGGAAGCTGGCTTTAGCTCACCTCAGGATCCACTGACCAATTCCAGGCCTAGCTGAGGGTCTGAGGAAAGGAGAAAGCGTACACAGAGGAACATTCCTGGGAGGCAGAGCATTGCTGAGCTCATCCCAGTGGAGCACACAAGAACGGATGCTGGATCCGAGACTGCAGGTTACATACTGCACAGTTACCACCAGAGAAGTGAAGATTCCAGATCTTTCACCTGTACCACAGACACAAGCAACAAGCGCAGAGTTCAGGAACATACTAGTAAGGACTCGAGTTGCCTGTCAGGTCGGTACCTAGGAGCAGAGCAGAGCAGAGCCAGCTGCCTAGTTCACACAGCGGCAGGGCCACAGACACACAGTGCAGGCAAGGAAGCCAAAACGGCCCGGCTGGGTGGGAGAAACCCTGAACCCCTCACAGACTCCGTGGACAGTACTCTGCTGAATACCATCATCAGTAAAGGACAAAGAAACTGCAAAACCGTGAGTCTGCCTGTTTATTGTGCTCATGTCCTGTACTCCCCCCATAGACTAACACACTGCCCCGGGGAAAAGGCTTTACCCGTGGGGAGCCGTCCCATCTCAAGCTGCCTTCCATCACCCCCGGAGGTTCTGCAGCAGCGGTGGTCATCTCTGATCACATTCCACGGGTGGCGTCACGAACATAACCCCCCTTTTTATTGTGGAACCAGGGAGCACAGACTGGGTCACGACACCGTGATCGCCTTTCCAGAAGCAACCCCTTGGCCCGGTTCTGGGTATCCCCTTAACCCCTGGTGACACACTAGTGCAGTCTCAACAAGGTATATATTTTACATGGTAAAAATGACCATGTGCGGGGCATATAGTATATGCACAAAACTTATGCCTATCAGTATCAATATCGACAACCCGGGAGTGGATATTGACACTGATAGGCATAAGTTTTGTGCATATACTATATGCCCCGCACATGGTCATTTTTACCATGTAAAATATATACCTTGTTGAGACTGCACTAGTGTAATAGCACATACATTTAGTTGGATGTACGCTTATACGTTGGAATGTAGAAATTACAACTCTATGTATTGGATATAGTGGCAAGCATGTACCCTGTATTCAGCAATGAGTACATATATACCTATATGCTCTCTCCACCATCACACCCTCAGGAGGAATGTGGTCTATAGAGAACAGTGCAAAGAAATTATGTAACCAGGTGCTTCTCGCATTATGATATGAGCCCTTTTTACGTATCTAAGGCTCTGAAATATATCTCTATGTATATAATAACACTTGGATATCAAGCATCTTGCGATATACCATAAACATGGGGGCGCTGATATATCCCTACCGAGATGCACATAGATCTAGCATAATCTCTGTCCTTTAAGATGGTTATTACCACCACGAAACTGGTGCCCTATTTAACACGTTTTTATATATAGGAATGAATGCCCTGGATATGGCCAGCACTATTATTATGCCCCCAATATGGCTAGCACTACCACTTACATATATTACAAGTCCCCCTCTGTAATGCCCTATATATATGTATGTCATACCACCAAGGATGACACATCATATGTATCCATCTAGTACAGATCACATGATCTGTTCTGTGATATAGGCATATAAAATGAAATGTATATATGAATACATCATGGCCGGTCACTATATATATATACATCGTCTATAGGAATTTCGCTTCTATAAGCAGCGCTCTGAATTGCTTATTGTACGTGAGTCCTACATTAATATCGCTATATTTCCAACACTGATGTGCCTGTGGAACGCAGATGCGTTCCACACTACAGATATTACTGGAGGAAGTTGTTTCCCTAAACCCCGCCCAGTACGGATCACATGATCTAGTCTGTGACATGGGAACGAGAAAATGCCGATACATCACTTCCGGCCACGCGCTACTTCCGGTTTTCGGACGGAGGAAACTTACCTCCGGGACTCCATTAATAAAAGGCCCGCAGACCGTGCAGGTCACCAGTCCAGACAGCAGGCACAGACCGAGACGGCAGGGTCATTTGTGAGCTCCCAGTGTGCTAGAGTGTATGTCACTCGGGACTCACAGTCCTTACTGGTAGAGCTCCAGGAACAAGGTATGCTCTTTAACCGTTCATAGGGGGACTATCTAAGTACACTGATCCCTTGTGTTGCAGACAGTGGCCCCTATAATCAGGAGCCAGACACCCTTATGTATAAAATAGTTCTTATGGCACTGTATATATTTATGTGCAGTCTCACAGAAGATATACATCTTTGTGATTCAACCTTATGGGAATGCTATACCATAGGAAAATTCCCCCTTACAGGCAAGGTGAACTGACCTCTAATATACTTAATAATATTCTGGGACCTCTGCCACAGTGTGTAGCTGCAATGGGCCATTATCATACCTATATGATGGGGGACTATTGCTGCTTTAACAGCGACTGCAGGATAACTGTCATATATAGATGCATAAGACTGGACAATGGTTACGATTATGCTTCTTGGGCTGATAGTGAAACCAGAAATACAAGTATCCGTTATGTTGGTTTTTTTGCAGTTAATACATGAAGTGACTCACCAATTTATATCCCTGTGGTAGGGTTTTGGTTTTGCCTACACACCGCTGATTGCCCTTACAGGTATACCCCTGAGTGCCAGTAAGTAACGCATATGCACGGTTTTCAATAAAGGTAGTAAATCAATGATGCTATTCCTTTACAGGACAAATTATCTGTCATATCCTATACATTCGCCTGAAAAGAGGTCACCTATATATTCAATTTCCTGAGTGATTTGAAGGTTGAAAAACCCACTCTGGTCCCGTCAAGAGGTAATATAAAAAACCATAAAATGTGTGTCTCTATAGTATACCCCAAACGGAGGACATGTATAATCATGTATACGCATCTTATTATCCCTACAGGAGGGACGAATATACAACCTATTATAATCATAGGACCATACGTCTCCTGGAGAATTATAGTGGATAAAAAACTGCCTCTTTATTGACTAAAAAGTGTATACACCACTACATCTATATACAGGTAGAAATCCAGACTTTATGTGTATGATAAATTTTGCCTGAGCATATGAATAATATGGAATTACCCGCCCACTTTTCCTATACATTTCTACAGGGACCAACTACTAAATAAGCTTCATCCTTATCCTGGACGTTTGAACAGTCCGCTCATGTAACCACATATTAAGAGGGAACACTTATTAGCACTCTAAAAAAGAGGACTGGTCCCCTGTAAGTGTACCTATATAGCTATATGTGCCTAGAACAATGCAGTCGTTTATCTATATACTTACAACATTTTTTCGTTCATCTTTCTAGGTGTCCTTTCTTGAGAAGTGACTCACAAAAAATCCTCTGATGATCCCCTTTTACTGCGTTAGGGGGGGTGAAACGCGTCAGGAGAGCAGGGGGATCCATTAGTTAAGTGGAACTCCAGGCTCCTACCTAAACTATCCAGCAACCTTTGATTAGGGAAATTATGCCTAATATGAGAACCCTGGACAGCTAACGCATTGCCACTGTTTGTTTGTCTATGGTTCATTTGTTTGCACTTTTATCACTTTTCTGGTGGTGGTTATCCCTGCTGGAGGCTGACAAGGACAGTGAGAGCTATATACCTTTTAGTAGAGTATAATCAACATATACATCTACAAACAAGGAGGTAGATACAGTGTACATTAAACAACTACTAGCCGGACAGTGACGTACTAACATCTGTCCCCCTCTCTATAAACCACTGTCTATAGCTGCGCTCAGGCGTGGGTTTAACCATGGTTTACACTTGCACTTGTATATATATGTCTATGTGATGTACGAAATTGAAAGATAAGAACACCACACATGTTCTTTTTTTAATATTTATTAATAAAATATATTTTTATGAGAGTAGTCCTAGTGGTGGTATTTTGATATAATAACTACCTCAATATTTACCTTTGTGGTTTTTGTGAGAATCTATATGGCGGGCTTCCTATCAGGACCCCTTAATACGACGAAATGGCTGGACGATGCGGATGAGGTTTTCTCGGAAAGGACACCAGTAGGACTAGACAGTACTAAAAACACCTTAAGAAATACCTTTTCGGACCTCCTGTTAGCGTATAAACTAAACATAAAATCGTGGTGGGAGGTACAGTCTCTTGAACAATACGTTAAACAGAGAATTGTACCTAGAGGGCTTAGGATTAATTTGATCCCCGCTGAACGGTCTAGGACAGATAGTTTAATTAAGAAGTGGGAAGAGGAACTGACCAACTCGTCTATAAGACTAATGACCATTCTGGTGGAGGAGGAGAAAATTACGCTAGAGAAATCTTCAAAAGATCTCCAGGCACTTAGGGAAGAAGCCCTTAAATTTAAAGGAGACCCTGAGTTTGACAATAAAGAAATAGCCCTTCAACTGGCAGTTGACAAATATCAACAGAATCTTAAGACAAGAAAACATAAACACTTTTTGAGAGATCTGGGAGATTTCTCAGGCAGCAATAAAAGCTCAGTGGCACCCATAGGTGGTTTGCCAGCTGACCTTTCCTCATCAGACCTGTCCGACACGGAATTCCAAGGCCAGCAGAATAGAAGTAGGAGTAGAGGTAGGAAAAACTTTAGGAATAGGAATAATTGGAATAGATCCAACTATAAACCCAGATCATGGAATCAAGAGCAGCCTCGATCTACCTTACCCTCATTCTTTGGATTGCCGGCACAGGGGACTGGTCAGCAGACTGCACCAATCTTTCAAACGGGCCCCACTCCCTCTCTATTACCTCCGACACCGTCACTACCTCCTCCAGTACCATCATCCTCTTTTTTAGGGGACAGAGACCCATACAATTTAAGGAATCAGATACAACGAAATCAAAAGAGAAGATAGCCCCATCGGAACCTGCGGGACACCAGGTAATTAACCTGTCACACCATATACTTACGGATATTGAAAAACGTGTATTAAGCTATGGTCTATCCTTTGTACCAACAACTAGGTTTGATCCTTTTAATTGGGTGAAAGATGTGGAGCTATTTCTAAGGAAACTTAGGTGGAAGAAGTTTTTCAAACATAACGATAAGGCAGAATGTGCAAGATTGGGGATACCTGTGGAAATGTTAGAGGACGTTAGATTGCTGGCAGACCTATCCACAGAAGATAGGAACCATACAGGAAAAGGCCCGTTTACTAATCTAAAACCTAAAAGCACTAGGATGCCCCCGGTGACAGATTGTAGCAGCCTTGATATTTTTTCAAAACTTGTTACCCAAGATCTGTGTGCCATTCAACCTAAAATAAGATCTACCAAACCAAACCTCACACTAGGGGAATGGGAAGCACTTATTGGACTGGAAAAAAACAATAATCTCACTATTAAACCATCAGATAAAGGTGGGAATATAGTAATAATGGACACAGACACCTATCCCATCATGTGTCAAAGGATATTGTCGGATACGACCACCTATGAGACATTGCCCGCAGATCCCACAAATGAATACCTAGATGTGTTGAGAAACATCTTGGAGAGAGCTCTAGATTTGAGGCTGATCTCGGAGAAAGAATCAGACTTTCTTCTACTAAAATTCCCAGTAATTGCCACCTTCTATGCCACCCCAAAAATTCATAAGGGCCTGTCACCCCTAAAAGGTCGTTCCATAGTCTCTGGGAGAGACGCACTGGGCCAAAATGCGAGCATCTACTTAGACCAAATCCTCCGCCCATTTGTGGTGAGTCTACCATCATACATCAGAGATACCAATGATCTAATAGCAAAACTAGATGGAATCATCTTGGAACCTGAGACCATATTGATATCTATAGACGTAGAACAACTGTACAGCAGCATCCCTCATGATAGAGGCCTGGAAGCAGTCCGGCATTACCTATCTACAAGGGGTAATCACCTCAATCTGCATAACAAGTTTGTGATTGAAATGCTACAATTTGTACTAACGCACAACTACTTCCTCTTCGGGGGCAAGTTTTATCATCAGATAAGGGGTACAGCCATGGGGAGCCCCTGTGCCCCCACGTATGCCAACATTTTTCTTGGATGGTGGGAGGATATGTATGTCTTCAAAAAAGAGGATGTTACCTATGGTCCCCACATTAACTTATGGGGTCGTTATATAGACGACATCCTGATACTGTGGACAGGGGGGGTCCCCCTCTTCCTACAATTTATGGGATACCTTAACACCAATGATCTAGGACTTAAGTTCACATATGAGATAGGGGGGGACAGTTTAGCATTTTTGGATGTTAAAATAATCAAGAACAGAGATGGAACTCTGAGTACATCCATATATAGAAAACCAACAGCTACCAATAGTCTCCTCAGATGGGAAAGCCACCACCCAATACCACTCAAGAAAGGCATTCCTAAAGGGCAATTTCTACGCCTGAGACGCAACTGCTCATCACTTAGAGAATTTGAGATACAGGCTCTTAATATGAAAGAGCGCTTCCATAACAGGGGCTATCCAGCTGTCACCATCGAACAGGCATACCACCACGCCAGGGACAAAAATAGTAGAGATTTGCTTAAACACAAACTAAGAGAGGACAAAAGAGACATCACGAGACTGATAGCCACATACGATGATCAAAATGGGAGAGTGATGGAAATACTAAGACGGCATTGGCCCATACTTAAGGCCGACCCTGACATATGCGAACTAATCTCTGAATATCCAAGCGTCACCTTCAGGAGGGGAAAGTCCATTAGGGATCATTTAACCCATAGTCACTTCACAGTGCCAAAAGGCACAGGTACCTGGCTGGAAAGAAGACCTGTAGGTACGTTTAGATGTGGGAAGTGTACCTACTGCCCCTATATTAATCAGTCAAAAACTTTCCTGAACCACAAAACTAACAGAACATTCAGACTTAGAGATTTTGCAAACTGCAAAACTGAAGGATTGGTCTACCTCTGCACCTGTACTTGCCCTATGTGATATGTGGGGAAGACCAAAAGACAATTACGAACCAGGATTGGAGAACACGTAGGAGACATCCGGCACAAAAGGGACACAGCGATAGCCAGACATGTTAACAATACCCATGGAGGGGACCTAAAAAGTATTTCTTTCCAGGCAATAGAGGTTATCCCTAAACCTTCCAGGAAAGGAGACTGGGATAGGAAAATACTGCAGCGGGAGGCGAGATGGACCTTCCTCCTGGATTCCGTCTCCCCTGACGGTCTCAATGAGATCATAAGCTTTCATAGCTTTATCTAGCCACTAGTCCAGCCCCTTCGTCCCGGGCCCAAACTACACCAACCAACAACCCCCCCCCCCTCCCTATCCACTCCCGGGTTGTCGATATTGATACTGATAGGCATAAGTTTTGTGCATATACTATATGCCCCGCACATGGTCATTTTTACCATGTAAAATATATACCTTGTTGAGACTGCACTAGTGTAATAGCACATACATTTAGTTGGATGTACGCTTATACGTTGGAATGTAGAAATTACAACTCTATGTATTGGATATAGTGGCAAGCATGTACCCTGTATTCAGCAATGAGTACATATATACCTATATGCTCTCTCCACCATCACACCCTCAGGAGGAATGTGGTCTATAGAGAACAGTGCAAAGAAATTATGTAACCAGGTGCTTCTCGCATTATGATATGAGCCCTTTTTACGTATCTAAGGCTCTGAAATATATCTCTATGTATATAATAACACTTGGATATCAAGCATCTTGCGATATACCATAAACATGGGGGCGCTGATATATCCCTACCGAGATGCACATAGATCTAGCATAATCTCTGTCCTTTAAGATGGTTATTACCACCACGAAACTGGTGCCCTATTTAACACGTTTTTATATATAGGAATGAATGCCCTGGATATGGCCAGCACTATTATTATGCCCCCAATATGGCTAGCACTACCACTTACATATATTACAAGTCCCCCTCTGTAATGCCCTATATATATGTATGTCATACCACCAAGGATGACACATCATATGTATCCATCTAGTACAGATCACATGATCTGTTCTGTGATATAGGCATATAAAATGAAATGTATATATGAATACATCATGGCCGGTCACTATATATATATACATCGTCTATAGGAATTTCGCTTCTATAAGCAGTGCTCTGAATTGCTTATTGTACGTGAGTCCTACATTAATATCGCTATATTTCCAACACTGATGTGCCTGTGGAACGCAGATGCGTTCCACACTACAGATATTACTGGAGGAAGTTGTTTCCCTAAACCCCGCCCAGTACGGATCACATGATCTAGTCTGTGACATGGGAACGAGAAAATGCCGATACATCACTTCCGGCCACGCGCTACTTCCGGTTTTCGGACGGAGGAAACTTACCTCCGGGACTCCATTAATAAAAGGCCCGCAGACCGTGCAGGTCACCAGTCCAGACAGCAGGCACAGACCGAGACGGCACGGGTCATTTGTGAGCTCCCAGTGTGCTAGAGTGTATGTCACTCGGGACTCACAGTCCTTACTGGTAGAGCTCCAGGAACAAGGTATGCTCTTTAACCGTTCATAGGGGGACTATCTAAGTACACTGATCCCTTGTGTTGCAGACAGTGGCCCCTATAATCAGGAGCCAGACACCCTTATGTATAAAATAGTTCTTATGGCACTGTATATATTTATGTGCAGTCTCACAGAAGATATACATCTTTGTGATTCAACCTTATGGGAATGCTATACCATAGGAAAATTCCCCCTTACAGGCAAGGTGAACTGACCTCTAATATACTTAATAATATTCTGGGGCCTCTGCCACAGTGTGTAGCTGCAATGGGCCATTATCATACCTATATGATGGGGGACTATTGCTGCTTTAACAGCGACTGCAGGATAACTGTCATATATAGATGCATAAGACTGGACAATGGTTACGATTATGCTTCTTGGGCTGATAGTGAAACCAGAAATACAAGTATCCGTTATGTTGGTTTTTTTGCAGTTAATACATGAAGTGACTCACCAATTTATATCCCTGTGGTAGGGTTTTGGTTTTGCCTACACACCGCTGATTGCCCTTACAGGTATACCCCTGAGTGCCAGTAAGTAACGCATATGCACGGTTTTCAATAAAGGTAGTAAATCAATGATGCTATTCCTTTACAGGACAAATTATCTGTCATATCCTATACATTCGCCTGAAAAGAGGTCACCTATATATTCAATTTCCTGAGTGATTTGAAGGTTGAAAAACCCACTCTGGTCCCGTCAAGAGGTAATATAAAAAACCATAAAATGTGTGTCTCTCTATAGTATACCCCAAACGGAGGACATGTATAATCATGTATACGCATCTTATTATCCCTACAGGAGGGACGAATATACAACCTATTATAATCATAGGACCATACGTCTCCTGGAGAATTATAGTGGATAAAAAACTGCCTCTTTATTGACTAAAAAGTGTATACACCACTACATCTATATACAGGTAGAAATCCAGACTTTATGTGTATGATAAATTTTGCCTGAGCATATGAATAATATGGAATTACCCACCCACTTTTCCTATACATTTCTACAGGGACCAACTACTAAATAAGCTTCATCCTTATCCTGGACGTTTGAACAGTCCGCTCATGTAACCACATATTAAGAGGGAACACTTATTAGCACTCTAAAAAAGAGGACTGGTCCCCTGTAAGTGTACCTATATAGCTATATGTGCCTAGAACAATGCAGTCGTTTATCTATATACTTACAACATTTTTTCGTTCATCTTTCTAGGTGTCCTTTCTTGAGAAGTGACTCACAAAAAATCCTCTGATGATCCCCTTTTACTGCGTTGGGGGGGTGAAACGCGTCAGGAGAGCAGGGGGATCCATTAGTTAAGTGGAACTCCAGGCTCCTACCTAAACTATCCAGCAACCTTTGATTAGGGAAATTATGCCTAATATGAGAACCCTGGACAGCTAACGCATTGCCACTGTTTGTTTGTCTATGGTTCATTTGTTTGCACTTTTATCACTTTTCTGGTGGTGGTTATCCCTGCTGGAGGCTGACAAGGACAGTGAGAGCTATATACCTTTTAGTAGAGTATAATCAACATATACATCTACAAACAAGGAGGTAGATACAGTGTACATTAAACAACTACTAGCCGGACAGTGACGTACTAACATCTGTCCCCCTCTCTATAAACCACTGTCTATAGCTGCGCTCAGGCGTGGGTTTAACCATGGTTTACACTTGCACTTGTATATATATGTCTATGTGATGTACGAAATTGAAAGATAAGAACACCACACATGTTCTTTTTTTAATATTTATTAATAAAATATATTTTTATGAGAGTAGCCCTAGTGGTGGTATTTTTATTTCGAATACAGAACGAGATAGAGAAAAAAAGTGAATTACAAAGTTATAGGGCATCATCAATTCAATACGAATCGACACCTTGCATACAGAAATGCTATGATTAGAACGTGTAAAACTCACAAGGCTGCGGACGTGAAGCGATACCTCATGGAGACCTTCCTACAAGTCCTTGGGTATGGTGGCTGCATGGAGTGGCCTCCACGCTCACCTGACTTGACCCCATTGGATTTCTTTCTGTGAGGTCACATCAAACAGCAGGTGTATGTGTGACGCCCTGGCCTATCAGGTCGTCACAGGGTATTGTGAAATCTGCCCTCCTGTGCAATATCCACCTCCTCCTTGGTTACCTGTCCCTAACCATTGTTGTTGCCAAAAACCAGCTAATCAAAATCCTAGGAACACTCTGCACCACACCCACCAGACACACCAGTGGACGGCCTGAGTGGAATAGGGTCGCCTACTTGGGGGGTTTGTAAGGGGAGGTCAGGAGTCAGTCAATAGGAGTGTAGAGTTGGAGGTGAAAGTGAGAGGAGGTCAGGAGCTGGGCTCCTTGGAACTACTAGGTAGCAGACGCTGTTCTGGGCCTGGTAGGAGCTGGAACCCCGGTCACAGGGGATCGTGACAGGGTGCACGGCATTGTCGTGGAGGACAGCCGGCGGCCTTGTACCATCACCGGGCAGGGGCCAGGGCACGACGGGGTACGTGGACTCTAGGTCAGGGAGTAGCTTCAGGCAACCTGACAATTTACCTGACGAGAACGGAGCCTTCAAGATCCGCTCTCCACCCGCTCCAAAATCGGGGTACTAGCGCAACAAGGGGGATAGGATTTTCCACAAATACGGCCCAGAAAATCCCAAGCGTGAACCCTGAGAGCAAGCTCCCTCAGTTAGCCATATTGGGGAGCGGGACCCTACTAGTTTCAAGCTACAGGGACCAACCAGAAGGAAACAAGGTGCCAAGGGAAAGGTCACAGATCAACAGGCAACACCAACAGAAATGGGACCCAAACGTGCTCCCTCTCAGCGGCAGCGGTGTCCAGAACTTTGGTTTACTAAAGTTGTCGGTGTCAGTGTTATTGGACTGAGTACGCAAGTGACCCTTACCTCCCCAACGACACCTCCCTGTCACAATCACCGAGTCCCGGGGCATCTCCCCTTACCCGTGGAGGGGTTAAACACCTGGCTGCCCACTCCATCGCCACCGGGTACTCCCAGCCGCAGCGGTGATACTCTACCTTACCACACACCACGGTCGGGTCAGAAACTCTTAATTTACCACCCCCTGTAAATACCCCCTTCATCCGAGTGGCTGTGAGGCCCCCTGGGTCTGGATGCCCCTCGAGCCACCGCGGATCCGGATCCGAGCAGCTCGACTGCTGACACAGGGGCGGCACATATGATGCGACCCCTCCACCAACATTGCAGGACCTACAACGACGTATCACAGATGCTTGTGCAAACGTGTCACCTACCATATTGCACAACGTGCAGCAAGATACAGATACAGATACAGTATGCTGTCCAGAGTCCAGATGTGCATTGCAGCTGACGGTGGCCACTTTAGGTATCAAAGTTAAATAAGCACCATGTGCGTGACCAGCATTCAATGTTTTGGGGGGATTATGGGTTTCATATCATAGCATTTCTGTATCCAAGGTGTCAATTCGTATTGAATTGATGATGCCCTGCAACTTTGTAATTCACTTTTTTTTTCTATCTCATTCCGTTTTCGAGATAAAAATGCTAACGCCGTTGTTTTCCACCAGGTGGCGCTATAGGTGGTTCATTGCATAGGGCATGGCTACTTTACTATACCTAGACACCACTTCTATTCTTATAGCTGCCACTGTTCTCAAGTTAATGGCGGTGGACAGGATATGGGTGGACACACTGTATATGTGTTGCTCTTGTTGTAACCATATATGATTATCGCTCTAAAATGTCCACAATCTGGAGCATATTATTGGGAGTCGTTTGTCCCACCCAGCGTTGGAGGGGTAAGGTAAGACCCTCCAGAAATTATCAGCTACAATGCGGTCCACCATAGGTGACAGTACCTAGGGCTGCAACCATTTCTGTATCCAGTGAACCTTGGGACCTGGCTGGTTTAGAAGAGTCATACTCCGACTCATGTACCCGTTGGGCCCGAACTAACACATTTACAGCCAGTCGTGCCAGGGTCTCACCCTTGACAACTGCGTAGACATTTGGTTGTTGTCCGGCAGGTCACGATAGGCCTTCTGAGGTCCTGCTGCCAGAAATGGAGCACCTATTTCTGAACATTGGTTCCGGGGTAGTCCGTCTCTCTCGGCCACTCTTTCGAAAATATCCAGGTAAGACTCAACGTCTTCGGTGGCCTCCATTTTCGGCATCACTTTCCTGGTATTGCGAATTACCGGTAGAGCTCCCGCTGCCTGTGACAAGATCATGTGCTGTATCAACAGCTGGTTAGTCTCCTGCTGCTCTTTCATATCCTCCTCCTGCTGCCGAGTAGTCTTGTAGCACCCCTGAGCCACTCAGGGCACTACAGGGAACTGCATCCTCTTGACGATGCAGGACCTACCCCCTGAGACCTGGAGTAACAGTGCCGATACCACCAAAGCACACCCAAAATCCTAGTTCTCCACTCCACACCGGGCATAGAGGGTTAACCATGTAGGGGATGGTCGCTATGAAAAGGAACGAGTCCCGGGGTTAGCCAGCCTGGTGGGAGGGGTCAGCAGTCAGTCAAGTGTCGAGAAAATAATATAATAACCTACATTGAACATCCATAATTGATAACCTCTTAATCCTATTTTAATTAATGCAAGAAAGAACAATTTCTTTACAGAATTATTAGAAAGTTTATTTATGTATAATTTATAAAAATTCATAAAGGGACACAAAAAGTGCAACACAAAGTGCGATGTGCATATAAAAACACGTCAGGGAAGTGTGTCAGATAAGAACAAGCTGAGATGAACAGATAATGCAGCTCATAATATCCACATAGACACAGCACATATATGTATAGGGTTATTGTCATAAAGATCTCTCATAGCGGGGGCGTGGCCTGCACGCTGATGGCGACGGCTGCTTGAAGGAGAGCTCTGTGCTGACAGCAGGATAAACCGGCTCTTATCAGCTCACAGATAACAGGATTACCAGCTACAGGAGGTGTGAGTAACCCCAGCCCCCAGCTATGCCTAAGGGGAGACCTAAAAAAACTGGGACTCCAGCCAAACTGACAGACTTCTTCCCCCTGGATAGGGATCTCTCCTTACCAAGCAAGATGGCTTCCCACTCAGCTTCTTCCCACTCCTCACAGGGAGAAACAGGCTGTTTAAGAGGCTGCACAGCCATTCCTCTGACAGAGGAAACAATGCAAGCTCTACTGAAAACGCTGAGGGCTTCCTTGCAGGCTGATCTCAGAGAAATAGTAAGAGAGTTGAAGGAAGAGATCAGGTCTCTAGGGGTTCGCACAGAGCATGTAGAAACTAAGATGGCTGAATTTGCAACATCACATAACAATCTGATAGATGCTAACACAGCTTTGGAAAAGGAGGTGGAGGCACTAAAACTTAAAATCAGTGATATAGAGGACAGATCCCGAAGAAATAACCTAAAAATCAGAGGGATTCCCTCATCAGTAGCAGATAAAGACCTCCAGGAATACTTCCACAAGTTTCTGCAGCTTATACTCCCTGGATGGGACACCAGAGACCTGATAGTGGACAGGATTCATAGAGTCCCTAAAGCCAAAGGCATAGATCCAGCTCTGCCTAAAGATGTCCTGGCTAGACTTCATTTCTATAAAACAAAAGAAGCTGTGCTTCACACACTGAGGGGAAATCCAGCCCTGCCAGACACTTTCATGGGACTAAAAATCTTCCCAGATCTTTCTGCTGCAACTCTTAATAAAAGAAGAGAATTTGCCCACCTTTCTAAACTCCTTAGAGATCAAGACATCAAGTACAAGTGGGGTTTTCCGGTGAAGATGATAATTTTCAAAGATGGAGGCACTCACATATGTCATACTCCTTCTCAGCTGGGCAAATTGCTGGATGACTGGGGAATAGCCCACCCACCAAACCCTGGTGGGCAGGAGAATCATAGAGGCCCTCCAGACAGGATTAACCCTGAATGGTCAGTAGCTTAGCTGGGACTCCTTCCTGCTTATGGCACCTGCTGTCCCTGCTCCTGTGACACGGGATGTCACGTAGCCCCCTTGATGTTCTCGCCTATGGCGAGCGGTTATACACCGGGCACCCTACTCGGGGCAAACCGGTGTTGTTGGAATTTTTTTGTTTTTGTTCCTCTTCTCACAAATGTTCCTTAATTTTTTCTGGAAATTTCTCTCAATTCCTTGCTGGTCTAGCCCCTCTCATCCCTGATGGCGTTCCTAGGAATTCAACCCCCCCTGCGGCTCCAATATGAGAATTAAGATATTGTCTATTAATGTGAACGGACTCAACTCCCCAGCAAAAAGGTCAATGATGTGGAGAGAGGTGAAGGCATCTAACTGTGATATAGCGTGCATTCAGGAGACCCATCTTCTTTCCACAGATAATAAACGGCTACTTCATCCAAGCTTCCAACACACCTTTTTTGCTAATGACTCAAAAAAAAGAGGAGGAGTGGCCATTTTAATAAAGCACTCAGTGGCCTTTAAATTGATAAATGTCAGTTATGGAGCGGATGGAAGATATATTATTTTGTCTTGTTATATCAACAGCGTCCCTTATACCTTGGCAACGGTCTACTCCCCAAATTCATCACAATTGACCTTTGCTAGGAAATTTTTCCAAGCATTCAAAGATACTGCCACAGGGGCGGAAATCATCTGTGGAGACTTTAATATACCTGTAATACGCTCCATGGATTGCTCCAACACCAGCATCCCACATGCTAAGGAACTTAAGCATCTCATCAATGAATTCCATTTTCATGACATCTGGAGATATTTGCACGCATCAGAAAGAGACTATACGTTCTTCTCTTCCAGGCATCGCTCATACAGTAGAATTGATTTTTTTTTGGTCGACAGCAAATCTATAAGTAATTGTGTGGCAGCTGATATTGGTTTAATTACTTGGACAGATCATGCGCCGATCTCTTTGTCTGTTCAGGGTAGCTTTAATGTTCAAAATTCCCCTAGGTGGAGACTGAATACCAGCTTGCTTGGTAGGCAGAAGGTACATGATGAAGTAGAGTCAGTGTTAACAGAATATTTTAAACTTAATAATAATGGGGAAATTTCTGACGAGACCCTGTGGGCTGCTCATAAAGCCGTAGTCAGAGGGCAGCTCATAAAAATAGCCTCCATCCAAAAACGGAAAAAAGACGCAGATATTAAATATATATTAACCCGTATTCATCACCTTGAATCCCTGAATAAAGCCAAAGAATCCCCTAACTTGACTAAAGAAATTGTAACCCATAGATTCCAACTAAGATCCCTACTCCTGCAAAAATACGAACATAATCTTAAAAAAAATAGATCGACATTTTATGCTATGGGGGATAGAGCGGGGTCCTTATTGGCAAGAAGGACGAAAAAACGTGAGATCCAATCTAAAATAGAATTCCTGAGGGACCCGAACGGAACAATCACTAGACATCCCATTGAAATAGCAGAAGCATTTGCGAAATACTATGAGGCCCTGTATAATCTAAAATATGATTCCAATACGTCACAGCCGACTCAAGTGGATATACAGGGTTTCCTAGACACCCTGGATCTTCCCCGGGTCTCAGATGAGCAATTAGAGTAACTTAATCTTCCCTTTACTACACATGAAATCCTAGGTGCCATCAAAATGACTAAGTCTAACTCTGCCCCGGGCCCCGATGGGCTGCCATACGAATATTACAAACAATTTACATCCACTCTGTCCCCCTTTATGTCAAAAACCTTCAATTTTTGGCAAAATAAAGGGTCAATTTCCCCAGACAACTTAGAAGCGATAATTATCACGCTACCAAAGCCAGGGAAACCTGCAGACACCCCGGGTAATTTTAGGCCCATTTCACTCCTAAATTGTGATGTTAAAATTTATGCCAAACTAGTGGCAGATAGACTTCATAAAGTGATCCCGACCTTAGTGGCTCCAGACCAAGTTGGGTTTGTGACAGGGAGGCAATCTAAGGATGGCACCAGACGGATGCTTGACTTGATTGGACTGGTGGAGATATCGGGTGAACCCAGTGCATTCCTGTCTCTTGATGCTGAAAAAGCCTTTGACAGGGTGCACTGGGGATACCTGGAGAGAGTTCTAACAAAATGTGGGTTCTTGGGGAACATCAAGTCATCCATTCTAGCCCTCTACTCTTACCCAAATGCGTCAGTGTTGGCATCGGGGTTTCTGTCATCTAAATTTCAAATAAGTAATGGCACCCGCCAGGGGTGTCCATTGTCTCCCGCTATTTTTGCTTTAGTGGTAGAACCTCTGGCGGAAGCTATACGAAAAAACATAGCCATTTCTGGTATAAGAGTTGGGGAATTTGAACATAAACTTGGTTTATACGCAGACGATGTGATAATTTCCTGTTCTAACCTTGCAGTGTCGATTCCAGCAGTGGTGAACACATTATCAAACTTTTCTAAAGTGTCGTATTATAAGCTTAATGCGGCAAAGTCTTTGATACTGCCGTTTAATGTACCGGCGGAGGCCAGGAGTGCGCTGGAGGGGGCCTTTCAATTCAAATGGTGCGACAGGGGGATACCTTATTTGGGTATTAAGCTGACACCATCGCAGATGTTAATTAAAGAAAATTTGGAACCTCTGATCCAAAATTTAGAAAAGGAATTGGGAAGGTATGAAAAAATATCATTGTCCTGGATGGCCAGGATACAGTCCTTTAAAATGGTTTTCTTACCCAAAATATTGTATGTGCTCAGATGCCTTCCCATCAAAATTTCTCACAAAACCCTGATGAAACTTCAATCGTTGACTAACAAATTTGTCTGGGGTAATAAAAGGGCTAGGGTCGCAGGTAAAGTGTTATACCGCCCATATGACTTAGGGGGATTGGGCACCCCAAACATAACGGCATATTATAAAGCCTTACTAATTGAATCACTAAAGGAATGGTGGCATCCAGGTAATTCCCATAGATGGGCTCAGATTGAAAATTTCCTGTCCCGCCAGGGCTCGGTCAGAAGAATGATGGAAGCAGAATATTTGAGCCGTTCACGGTTCTCCCCGTGTGTTCCCACCATGTCAGCCTCCCTGGAGGTCTGGCGAAATGACTTGATTCATAAGATTCAGATTCCTCTTTCAGAGATTTCCCTGAAGTCGTTGGAATCTCAAATCCCCTTTTTTAATCTGGCCAGGTGGGAGGGATCGGGCATTACAGTGCTGGCGGACCTATACTCTGATTTGGGTGTTAACCCCTTTAATGAAATAGTACGGGAACACCCCTCTTTAAAGGGCTGTTTCTATCAACACATCCAAATTAGTCATTTTCTGGCCTCTAAATTTCCTCCAAAGTCAAAGCCTCTGTTACCTACAACATAAGCTTTGGTATTTAAAAAGATAATTAAATCCAAAGGTATCTCCTCGACATACAAATGGCTCAATAACCCCCCCGAAGAGAAAAAATCTCCTTATATGAATAAATGGGACGTGGAGTTGAGTGTCTCTACCTCACCTTCAAACTGGCACTCGGCATCAGCAAATATCCAAAAATATTCCAAGTGTATAAATCATCTGGAGCAACTGAAAAAAGTACACCTGCGATGGTATCGGTCCCCAGCCAACTTAGCACAGTTCCTCCCAAATTATTCGCCACATTGTTGGAAGGGCTGCCTCCAAAGGGGTACTCTTGGTCACTGCTGGTGGGCTTGTCCCAAGGTTTTCTCGTTCTGGTTGGAGGTGTTTGGCCTGATGGGTGAGCTGACAGGCAATCGTATTAATCCGAATCCGGCTCTGGCAGTGTTAAACGTGGGTATAGAGGAGTTCTCTTGGGAATCCAGGGGTTTATTAGTTCACATTCTAGTAGCTGCCAGATATTGCATAAGTCTGCACTGGAAATCCCCAAAGACGCCTACATTAGTTGAACTATATAACCGAATTAATCTCCAATGCCAATACGAGTTCTGTCTGGCTCACTCCATCCGCGCCAAAAACAAAATACTTCAGATTTGGGACACGTGGTTAAACTCTGTATATGCATCCCCTGTCAGGCATCTGTTTCCAGGGCAAACTGTTGATAATTAAAAACGGGTCAAATAGGCTCAAAGTGTGTGTTACGCAGGGAGTTCACCCATACCACATGTCAATAGTCAAGGTGTTTAAATCTCTGTTGTTGTTACTGCTCGGGCTACCCCAAAACGCCATCCAATTCCCTCCCTCCCCCCTCCCCCTCCCTGGTTGCTTCCTTGCAACCATCCATGGTTCTCCCCCTCTCCCCCACCTCTCTCTCCCCTCCCTTTTCTTATCTTCCTTTCTTACTCTCTGGTTCTGGTTGTTTGGATCCCTCATTTTGAGGATTAAAGAGTAAATTGGTAGGTTGACTCTATACCAAAAAAAGTTGCAACTTGCATCAGACATGATTGGTGGTGGTGTGACAGGAAATGTGAATCATAATCAAAGGTGATACTACCACATGTTACAGCGTTGTTTTCTTTGTGTATTATTGCCAATGATACCTGAATTTCTCCTTTTTTGTAATGTAACTTCCTACAATAAAAATTGATTGGATTAAAAAAAAAAAAGATCTCTCATAGCAAAAATTAATGTGTGGCGCCCTGGACTAGCCAGGTCGTCACACGTACTACAACAACACACCGCACACCCCGAGATAGGCACATCAGTCACACACAAATCCTTGTTGCCTCCCTCCAGGGGCTGATGTCCACACCAGGTGGGGTGGAGCCAGGTGGTTGGCCCCACCCACCGAGGAGTTCACAGTCCTGGAGGCGGGAAAGGAAGTGAGTGCAGTTAGGGAGAGTGAAGTGGAAGGAGCGAGGTGGCAGTTGAGGAGCAATCTGACCGTGTCCGGGTACGTGGCCCGGGCACCAAGAGCAAGGTTGGCAGACGGTGGTGGCCGTCTGCAGGAGAGGCCGATCGACGCGGGACCATAGGACCGGGGACGGGCGGTGGCCCACCGGTACCGAACCGGGGAGCGATGAGAAGCCAGCACAAACCAGTATGGCCTACGGAACCCGACCGGGCTTGGAGTCGCCGTTAAACCGGTCAAATCCGTTAGCGACTGGAACCTCCGGGGTTTCCTAGCAGCAAAGACCTGATAGAAGGCAACCGTCCAAACCGAGAAGGGGAAATACAGCTACCGCCACAGCTAGAATTCCCAGGGCCAGAGCCTGCGGGCAAAAGGGGCTCCTCCGGCCCATATCCAAGCTGGGGAGCGGGTTACCGGTGGGAAGCCATCGGGACCGAAGATACACAACAGGTGCAGGGAAAGGCAGCCACCACCAACCGTCCGGGAGTAACCACAGCAGCTGGCTGCGGGACCCGTCCATCCAGCCGTTTGTTTTACCGGAGACTCTGTATCCATTCTTGGCTGAGTGAGTACCACCGTGCCATCTGGCACCGCGCTGCCGCCGCGACCCTGCACCTCACCAACCCTGCCTCCCCCGTCACACCTCACCAGGCCCCGGGACCACCAAATCCCCCTACCCATGGAGGGGAAAGAAACATCTTGGCTGCTCCCCGTCATCGCTCCCGGGATCCCCATCCAGAGCAGCGGTGGTGCCCCAACCTCACCACAAACCGTGGGAGGCGTCACGGACCAACTCCCCAAAAACCCCAAAACCACCCCTTTCACTCACGGGCGAGGAGCGCCGCTCGAGTCTCCGGATCCGGCCCACCGCTCGAGCCACCGAGCCGCCAGGGGCAAGCAGCAGCAGCGCCGGACCCGAGCGTTAGCAACAGCGCAGCGGCGGCGGCCTCCTCCCCGCCCGCGACAAATGCATATTAAATAGAGGTAAAAACCCAAAGATCAAAATAACATGCTATCAAATTCCAATAATGATCATATACATATATAGGAAGTATAAGATATATCAAAGATCTCAAATATATACTTTTTCCATGGTTTAAATGCTGACAAAGTCATTCAGGGATCATATTAACATTGTTAGGTCAATAGTAGCCAGATAGACACAATACAAAGATTCAAACTCTCAGCAGTGAGTACGGAGTTAATCAGAGGTACAAATAAAGGTACAATGACCCACCAGGATCACTCCTCCACCTTAGAGGTGCAGGGTGGTGTGTCAGTGTGTAGACCGCGGGCCCCGGGACTACACCTCCCGTACCTGTGGAGGGGATCCCACCTTGCTGCCCCGGTCCATCATCCCCGGGCGCCCCATCACCAGGCAGAAGCGGTACCACCATCCCTCACCGCAACCCACGGGTGGCGTCACAGACACAACACCTCCCTTGTAAATATCCCCCCTTTCCGACGGTTGTGAGGACAGGCGGCCGTGCGAGCCCGGGTCCGGTCATCACTTGAGCCGTAGCAGCGAACCCAGATCCGAGCAGGCCCCTGTGAAGAAGCGGCAGTGGCCCCCGCCCGCAACAACTCGAACCTGGCGTCACTAACAGGATTCCTACCCCATCTGTAGATGACGTGCGCCTTGCTTTAAATTCTGTGAACTGTAAGAAAATTTTGAACTGCCGCTATCTTGCCCGCCATCTTTGGCGCCAAAACAACAGCACCATCTTCCCCGAAAAAGGCGCGAAGTTGAAGCCCCGCCCCCTGGGAACGCGGGCAGAAGCCGGTGACTCCCAAGACAGGAAGCGTAAAGGACAGTGGGTCCCGCAAGACTGCTGTCGAAAATCCAGGGGGGAGGGCAGGAAGAGCAGCATATGATCCGAGAAGATAAAGGGCAGGGACACCAGGACTTTGCCAAATACCGTTCCTGGACACAAGAGCGACAGGATGTCTCAGCGGTCCGGCAACCAGCGTGTGGAGGGTCTCGTTTCGGGGACCGCCGACTTGATTGAGGAGCAGACGGAGAAGATGTGCCAATGAATCCAGGCGGCCCAGGCTCATTTCATCCTGACAAGGTGGACGACCGAGATGAAGGGCCTGGCTGCAGCTGTCCGGGCACGCAAGATGGAGATGGCCTCGGAGGAGCGGGTAAGCAGTGACCCACGCCCCTATGTTCCAGAGGAACCGGCCGCCCCGGCTCAGGGGTCCGGCCTTCCCCCGTCCGCCACATCGCCTCCCTCGCCACCCGTGTCCGCAGCCAGTGCCCCGATCAACCCGCCACCCCAAGCTGCAGCAGCGGAACCCGTCCCATCTAAAGAGGAGGACCCGGCAATGGGGACCTCGGGCCTCGCCTGCACCACTGATCCGGCACCCGTCTTGGCCCCAAGCCAGGCCGCAACCCTGATGACATTCCATCCGGCTTCAGCAGTCCGCCCGGCCACAACAGAGATGACAACAGCTCCGGCAGTCCGCTCGGCCGCAACGGAGATGATGACGGCTCCGGCAGTCTGCCCGGCCACAACAAAGGCGGAACCCGACCGACAGTCTACCCCAGATGCAGCGCCAGCCGCTCTCAAATACCTCGTCCCGGCTGTGGAGTGCACCTGCAGAAAGGCGGAGCAGGCCACTGATCGGTGGGGCCCACGGCAGTATGAGAGGCCGGTCGTAGCCGGCGCAGAGGGCATCCGAGTGGGCCTGGCTCCTGAGCAGGAGGCGGAGCACGGAACCCGGGCCCCGCACCGGGAGCGGCAGCGGCAGCAGTAGTAGCTGACCATGGACGGCTACCCGCAAGTTAAAAGTTTAAATGTTTAAAGAATGACTGTTGAAGGACTGCACCCTTGTTAGACGTCCTCATGTTCCGTGGAGGAGGCCATCTGAACCCCAGGTGGAGGGTGGCAGGACAGTTAAAAGTTAAACAGTTTGAGATGCCCCATTTTTGTTGAACTTCTTCTTCCCTGCCTGCTAAAGATGAAGAGGCCATCAGGGGTTGGAGCCCTTGGTGGAGGATGGAGCCGGACCAGGAAAAGTAAAAGCAGCTGCACCTGCACCGCAAGCAACTGGAGAAGGGGTCTCAGGACAGTGCAGCACCGTGAGTGAAGGTGGCACTGGGGATCCATGTTGTTTGGGTGGCGGGTTGTTGTGGAGAGAAGCTGCAGCAGGAGGCTGCCTCGGCAGCGGTGTTAAAACGTTTTTGTTTCTATATACCTTCTTGTTACCTCACCACCAGGACTGCAACGCTTCTGGAGAGGTTGGTTGGAGAAGGGCCTGCGGTGGAGTCGGCCGAGGCCCAGTCACTAACGAAACCGGTGGCTACCCTCCAGGCCAAGGGTTCCCGGACTATGGAACATTTGGGGTGGACTGGCGGGTGAGGGACTTTTACCCAAACATTGCGAACGTCCCCAGGAACCCGGGACGGTGTGCACTTGGGATTAGCGGTGGCACTGAGGGTGGGTTCAGGTGTTTTGGGTAGCGGGTGAAAATGGGAAAAGTAGATGCATGTTTTTGTTTATTGCAACGTTCAAGTAATGTGCCTCCCGTAAGGGATGAACGTTTTTATAATGTTTTATATATACACTTGTAATTCTTTTCCTATTTTCAGTTGCTGAAAAAATAAACGTCAGTGGTCGGACAGCCCGTGGACCGGCTGTATTCAACCAAAGGGGAGTGTCACGCCCTGGCAAAACCAGGTAGTCACAAAAGAGTACATCCTCCTTGTTACCACCAAAACCCCACACTTAAGCGGGCTTTACACACAGCGACATCGCTAACGATGTCGCTGGTGAAAGCACCCGCCCCCGTCGGTTGTGCGTCACGGGCAAATCGCTGCCCGTGGAGCACAACATCGCTAGGAACAGTCACACATACTTACCTGCCTAGCGACGTAGCTGTGGCCGGCGAACCGCCTCCTTTCTAAGGGGGTGGTTCATTCGGCGTCACAGCGACGTCACTAAGCGGCCGCCCAATAGAAGCGGAGGGGCGGAGATGAGCGGGCCGAACATCCCGCCCACCTCCTTCCCTCCTCATTGCGGGCGGCCGCAGATAAGGTGTTGTTCCTTGTTCCTGCGGTGTCACACATAGCGATGTGAACGACGAACAACCTGCGTCCTGCAGCAGCAACGATAATCGGGATAGGAACGACTGTACAACGATCAACGATTTGGTAAGTAATTTTGATCGTTAACAGGTCGTTCCTGCGTTTCACACGCAACGACATCGCTAACGAGGCCGGATGTGCGTAACGAATTCCGTGACTCCCAACGACATCTTGTTAGCGATGTCGTTGCGTGTAAAGCCAGCTTTAGGCAAACACACAGCCATTAAACCCTAGCCACCCCCTCCTGACAATAAGGACACACCAGTGGGTGGGATCAGGTGGTTGAGAACGCCCACCTAGGGGGCCTGAGGTGTCAGAGGCGGGAACACAACAGTTCAAGTTGAAGTCTGAGTGAGACAAGAGTGGACAGTTGAAGCTGACAGTGGTAGTGGAGTGGAAGTCAAGTGCAGACTGTGCAGTGTAGTCAGGGGTAGGAGCCCTTGGACTACCCGGCTAGGTAGCAGACGGTGAACAGGGCCACAGGCGACGGAGATCCGGTCGCGGGAAACCTTAAGTGGATCGGGGCAGGGTTGTAGCCCGCCGGTGCCGACAGCGGGAATCCGGTCCGGAGGCCGTGCACAGTCGGGGTGCCTGAACCCTAGGGCGAGGAAGGTTCCAAGACCCTCTCCAATTAACCAGCCGGGGACAAGGTTCCAGACTTTGTCCCATTAACTGCCCAGATACAGCGAAACGGAAGCCCAACACGGGGGATAGGGTGTCCGCCAGAACCCACTGAGATCCCAAGGGTCAGCTTTCGCTGGCCACAGCTCCCAACACACACAAAACCGGAGTGGACTTTTCCATTACAAGTGAAGTCGTCCAATAGGAAAGACAAACACAAAGTGCAGGAAGAAGGGAAACCTTTTCACTAACCTGGGTGCGAGACCCGAATGCACCCTCCAAATGCAGCCGGCCACTGACAACTTGGTTTACTACTGGACTTGTGTGAAATTACTGAACTGCGAGTACACCATTGTCCCCCGGTCCAGCAGCCATCACTCCCGTGTTCCGACCGCGGGCCCCGGGACTACACCTCCCCTACCCGTGGAGGGGATCCCACCTTTCTGCCCCGCTCCATCAGCCCCGGGCGCCACATCACCAGGCAGCGGCGGTGCCACCATCCCTCACTGCAACCCACAGGTGGCGTCACAGACACAACACCTCCCTTGTAAATATCCCCCCTTTCCGATGCTTGTGAGGACAGGCGGCTGCTCGAGCCCGGGTCCGGTCACCACTCGAGCCGTAGCAGCGAACCCGGATCCAAGAAGGCCCCCGAGAAGGAGCGTCAGTGGCCCCCGCCTGCAACATTGTCGCCATCTTTAATTCTGAAAAACTGGCTGCGCCATCACTGTGCCCAAAAGAGAGCGAAACTGCAAAAGCGCGCAAATAGAAGCACCGCCCACGAGTCCTGAGAGTGTGGGCGGAAGTCGGCAGTAACCGGACCCGGAAGCTCCCAGTGTGCCCCAGTCCCCGCGAGAGTGGTGAGAAATGACCGAGTGGGAACAAAGGATGCAGGCACCGGACGACGGGAACGCTGCGGGGCCTTCCAAGGCTGTGCAAGGCAATGACAACGAGGTGGGACCTGCTCCGGTAGAACAAGAACAACAACAACAGAAAAGTGACTACAGCTCTGGAGGTGACTGGAGCATAAGAAAGGATGTAACAGCAGAATAGTGACTACAGCTCTGGAGGTAACTGGAGGATAAGATCTGATGTAGCAGCAGAAAAGTGATTGCAGCTCTGTAAGTGGCTCAGCAGAATAGTGACTGCAGCTTTGGAGGTAACAGAAGGCTAAGGCATGATGTAACATCAGAATAGTGACTGCAGCTCTAGAGGTGACTGGAGGATAACACCCAATGTAACAGTAGAATAGTAACTGCAACTTTAAAGGTGACTGGAGGATGAGACATGATGTAACGGTAGAATAGTGACTGCAGCTCTAGAGGTGACTGGAGGATAAGACATGATGGAACATAAGAATAGTGACTGCAGCTCTGGAGGTGACTAGAGGATAGGTCATAACATAAATGTAGAATAGTGTCTGCAGCTCTGGAAGTGATTAGAGGTTAAGACAAAATGTAAGCGTAGAATAGTAACTATAGCTCTTGAGGTGACTGGAGGTTTATACTTTATTTAACAGCAGAATAGTGACTAAAGCTCTGAAGGACACTGGAAGATAAGTCATGACATAACTGGAGAGTAGTGCCTGCAGCTCTGGAAGTGACTAAAGATAAGATATGATTCAACAGCAGAATAGTGACTACAGCTCTGGAGGTAACAGAAAGCTAACACATGATGTAACATCAGAACAGTGACTGCAGCTTTGGAGGTGACTGGAGGATAAGACACAATGTAACAGTAGAATAGTGACGGCAGCTTTAAAGGTGACTGGAGGATGAGACATGATATTACGGTAGAATAGTGACTGCAGCTCTGAAGGTGACAGGAGGATAAGACACAATGTAACAGCAGAATAATGACTGCAGCTATGGAAGTGACTGGAGGATAAAAGACGATTTAACAGCAGAATAGTGACTGCAGCTCTGGAGGTGACTGGAGGATAAGAAAAGATGTAACAGCACAACATTGACTGCAGCTTTGGAGGTGACAGAAGGCTAAGAAATGATGTAATACCAGAATAGTGACTGCAGCTCTGGAGGTGACTGGGGGATAAGTCATAAAATAGTGTCTGCAGCTCTAAAAGTGACTGGAGGATAAAACACGATGTCAAAGCAGAATAGTCAGTGCAGTTCTGGAAGTGACTGGAGGATAAGACACAATGTAACAGTAGAATAGTGACTGCAGCTGTGGAGGTGACTGGAGGTTAATAATTTATGTAACAGTAGAAAAGTGTCTGCAGCTCTGGAAGTCACTGGAGGA
Source organism: Anomaloglossus baeobatrachus (assembly GCF_048569485.1). Lineage (NCBI taxonomy): Eukaryota > Metazoa > Chordata > Amphibia > Anura > Aromobatidae > Anomaloglossus > Anomaloglossus baeobatrachus. The sequence goes on from NW_027441921.1 coordinate 131,746, forward strand.
TAAGACACGAAGTAACAGCAGAATAGTGACTGCAGCTTTGGAGGTGACTAGAGGATAAGACACGATGTAACAGCTGAATAGTGACTGCAGCTCTGGAGGTGACTTGAGGGTAAGACAAGATGTAACAGCAGAAAAGTGACTGCAGCTCTGAAGGTGACTTCAGCATAAGACACAATGTAAGAGCACAATAGTAACTGAATCTCTGGAGAAGACTGGAGGATAATATAAGAAGTAACAGCAGACTAGTGAGTACAGCTCTGGAGGTGACTGGAGGATAAGTCATAACATAACTGTAGAATACTGTCTGCAGCTGTGGAGGTGACTGGAGAATAAGATATGAAGTAGCAGCAGAATAGTGATTGCAGCTCTGGAGGTGACTGTAGGATAAAGTATGATATAACAGCAAAATAGCGACTACATCTCTGGAGGTGACTGGAGGATAAGTCATAACATAAGTGTAGAATAGTGTCTGTACCTCTGGAGGATACGATGAGATGTAATAGCAGAATAGTATCTGCAACTCTGGAGGGGACTGGAGGATAAGATCTGATGTATTAGCAGAATAGTAACTGCAGCTCTGGAGGTAAATCATAGTATCATAGTATCATAGTTTTTAAGGTTGAAGGGAGACTCTAAGTCCATCTAGTTCAACCCGTAGCCTAACATGTTGATCCAGAGGAAGGCAAAAAACCCCAATGTGGCAAACAAGTTCCAATGGGGAAAAAATTTCCTTCCTGACTCCACATCCGGCAATCAGACTAGTTCCCTGGATCAATACCCTGTCATAAAATCTAATATACATAACTGGTTATATTAAATTTTTCAAGAAAGGCATCCAGGCTCTGCTTAAATGTTAGTAGTGAATCACTCATTACAACATCATGTGGCAGAGAGTTCCATAGTCTCACTGCTCGTACAGTAAAGAATCCTCGTCTGTGATTATGATTAAACCTTCTTTCCTCAAGACGTAGCGGATGCCCCCGTGTTCCAGTCGCAGGCCTAGGTGTAAATAGATCTTTGGAAAGGTCTCTGTACTGTCCCCTCATATATTTATACATTGTGATTAGATCTCCCCTAAGCCTTCGTTTTTCCAGACTAAATAACCCCAAGTTTAATAACCTGTCTTCGTATTGCAGCCCCCCCATTCCTCTAATAATCTTGGTCGCTCTTCTTTGCACCCTCTCCAGTTCAGCTATGTCCTTCTTATATATCGGTGACCAGAATTGTACACAGTATTCTAAGTGCGGTCGCACTAGTGACTTGTACAGAGGTAGAACTATATTTTTTTCATGAACACTTATACCTCTTTTAATACATCCCATTATTTTATTAGCCCTGGCAGCAGCTGCCTGACACTGTCCACTAAAGTGAAGTTTACCATCCACCCATACACCCAAGTCTTTTTCTGTGTCTGTTTTACCCAGTGTTCTACAATTAAGTACATAATCATAAATGTTATTTCCTCTACCCAAGTGCATGACCTTACATTTATCTACATTAAACTTCAATTGCCACTTCTCAGCCCAATCCTCCAATTTACATAAATCTCCCTGTAATATAAAATTATCCTCCTCTGTATTGATTACCCTGCAGAGTTTAGTATCATCTGCAAATATTGAAATTCTACTCCGCATGCCCCCAACAAGGTCATTTATAAATATGTTGAAAAGAAGCGGGCCCAATACTGACCCCTGTGGTACCCCACTATGAACTGAGACCCAGTCCGAGTACGTACCATTAATAACCACCCTTTGTTTCCTATCACTGAGCCAGTTTTTAACCCAGTTACACATATTTTCCCCTATCCCCATTATTCTCATTTTATGTACCAACCTTTTGTGTGGCACCGTATCAAAAGCTTTTGAAAAGTCCATATACACAACATCCACTGCATTTCCCTGGTCCAGGCTTGAACTTACCTCTTCATAGAAGCTGATCAAATTAGTTTGACAGGATCGATCCCTCATAAACCCATGTTGATACTCTGTCATAAGGTTATTTTTCTTGAGATACTCCAGTATAGCATCTCTCAAGAAACCCTCAAGGATTTTACCAACCGTAGAGGTTAAACTTACCGGCCTATAATTTCCCGGCTCAGTTTTTGTCCCCTTTTTGAATATTGGCACCACATTTGCTATGCGCCAGTCCTGCGGTACCGACCCTGTTATTAAGGAATCTGAGAAGATTAAAAATAATGGTCTATCTATCACACAACTCAATTCCTGTAGTACTCTGGGGTGTATGCCATCCGGGCCCGGAGATTTGTCAACCTTAGTGATTTCGAGGCGGCGGCGTACTTCCTGCTGGGTTAAGCAGGTAATATTCAAGGGTGAATTTATGGCATCACTGGTCATGTCATCTGCCATGGCATTTTCTTGTATAAAAACCGTAGAAAAAAAGTCATTCAGCAGGTTGGCTTTACCCTCATCCCCTTCCACCATTTCACCAAGACTATTTTTAAGGGGGCCAACACTATCGCTTTTCAGTTTTTTACTGTTTATGTAGTTAAAGAATATTTTAGGATTATTTTTACTTTCTCTCGCAATGAGTCTCTCTGTCTCAAACTTAGCTAACTTAATTTGCTTTTTACATATTTTATTTAATTTTCTATAATTATATAATGCCTCATCACTACCTACCCTCTTTAATTCTTTTAAGGCTTTCTGTTTTTCTTTTATTGCTGGATGATATGGAGGATAAGACAAGATATTACAGAAGAATAGTGTCAGCAGCTTTAGAGGTGACTGAAGGATGAGACAGAATGTAACAGCAGAATAGTAAATGCAGCTCTGGAGGTTCAAGCTTTATGTAATAGTTGAATAGTGACTGCATTTCTGGAGCTGACTGGATGATAAGACACAATGTAACAGTAGAGTAGTGACTGCAGCTGTGGAGGTGACTGGAGATGAATAAGTTATGCAACAGGAGAAAAGTGACTGCAGCTATGGAGGTCACTGGAGGATAAGAGATGAAGTAACAGCAGAATAGTGACTGCAGGTCTGGAGGTGACTGGAGGATAAGATGTGATATAACAGCAAAATAGTGACTACAGCTGTGGAGGTGACTGGAGGATAAGTCATAAGTTAACTGTAGAATAGTGTCTGTGGCACTGGAGGATAAAATCTGACGTAATAACAGAATAGTGTCTGCAGCTCTGGAGATGACTGGAGGATAAAACACGATGTAACAGCAGAATAGTGACTGCAGCCCTGGAGGTAACAGAAGGCTAAAGGGTGCTTTACACGCTGCGATATCGGTAATGATATATCGTCGGGGTCACGTCGTTAGTGACGAACATCCTGCGCCGTTAGCGACATCGCAGCGTGTGACACCAAGGAGCAACGATCAACGAGCACAAAAACGTGAAAAATCGTTGCTCGTTGACACGTCGTTTCCTTAATATTGTTGCTGCTGCAGGTATGATGTTGTTCGTCGCTCCTGCGGCAGCACACATCGCTATGTGTGACACCGCAGGAACGACGAACATCTCCTTACCTGCCTCCACCGGCAATGAGGAAGGAAGGTAATGGGCGGCATTTTCCGGCCGCTCTTCTCCGCCCATTGGGCGGCCGCTTAGTAACGACGCAGTAACGTCGCTATGACGCCGAACGCACCTCCCCCTTGAAGGAGGGATTGTTTGGCGGTCACAGCGACGTCGCTGACAAGGTATGTGCGTGTGACGCTGCCATAGCAATGATGTTCGCTATGGCAGCGAACACTAAATGTCGCACGTACAACGGGGGTGGGTGCTATCGCTAGCGATGTCGCAGCGTGTAAAGCACCCTTTAGACATGATGTAACATGAGAACAGTGACTGCAGCTCTGGAGGTGACTGGAGGATAAGACACAATGTAACAGTAGGATAGTGACCGCAGCTTTAAAGGTGACTGGCGGATGAGACAGGATGTAACGGTAGACGCAGCTCTGGAGGTGACTTGAACATAAGACAAGATGTAACAGCACAATGGTGACTGAAGCGCTGGAGATATTTAGCTATTGAATTAATCTATGCAACAGAGCCCCAACACCTCGTCACGGTATTTTCTTACGTTGGGGTCCCTAGCTAATGTGTGTCCTCACTTGCAGTTAAAAAACTTACCGTGTATGGGAAGTATCAGCAGAATAGAGAGTGCAGCTCTGGAAGTGACTGGAGGATAAGACACGATGTAACAGCAGAATAGTGACTGCTCCTCTGGAGGGGACTGGAAAAAAAGATATGATGTAGCAGCAGAAAAGTGATTGCAGCTCTGGAGGTGACTGGAGCATAACACAAGATGTAACAGCAGACTAGTGACTACAGCTCTGGAGGTGACTGGAGCATGAGACAGGATGTAACAGCAGAATAGTGACTACAGCTCTGGAGGTGACTGGAGCATAAGTCATAATATAATTGTAGAAGAGTGTCTGTAGCTCTGGAGGTGACTGGATGATAAGATCTGATGCAATAGCATAATTGTGACTGCAGCTCTGGAGGTGACTGGAGGATAAAATATATCATAACAGTAGAATAGTGACTACAGCAGCTGTGGAGGTGACTGGGGGTTAATACTTTATGTAACTGTAGAAACGTGACTGCAGCTCTGGAGATGACTAGAGGATTAGACATAATGGAACAGCAGAATTTAGAGGTGACTGAAGGATAAGACAGGATGTAACAGCAGAATAGTGACTACAGCTCTGGAGGTGACTAGAGGTTCATGTTTTACGTAATAGTAGAATAGTCACTGCAGCTCTGAAGCTGACTGGAGGATAAAATATAACATAACAGCAGAATAGTGGCTGCAGGTCTGGAGGTGACTGGAGGATAAGACGTAATGTAACAGCAGAATAGTGACTACAGCTCTGGAGTTGACTGGAGGATAAGTCATGTGTCTGCAGCTCTGAAAGTTACTGAAGGATAAGATCTGATTCAACAGCAGAATAGTGACTGAAGCTCTAGAGGTTAGTTGAGGGTAGGGTAATACAAGATGTAACAGCAGTGACTGAAACTCTGCAGATGACTGCAGGAAAAGACATTACAAAAAAGCAGAATAGTGTTTGCAGCTCTGGAGGTGACAGGAGGATTATAGACAATGTAACAGCAGAATAGTGAGTGCAACTCTGGAGGTGACTGAAGGAGAACATATGATTTAACAGCAGAATAGTGTCCGCAGCTTTAGAGGTGACTGGAGGATGAGACATGATGTAACAGCAAAATAGTGACCACAGCTCTGGAGGTAACAAAAGAATAATACACAATGTTACATCAGAATAGGGACTGCAGCTCTGCAGGTGACTGGAGGATAAAATTTAACATAACAGTAGAATAGTGACTGCAGGTCTGGAAGTGACTGGAGGATGAGGCTATGTCAGCACGCTGCGTTCCTGGTTTGACAAAAAAAATGCACCCTCTGGCAGGCTTTGACAACTGTAAACACTGCGTTTCACAAAATTAACGCATGCGTTTTTGATGCGTTTTTGTCAGTGCGTTTTTTAAAGAAGTGAAATATGATAGGATAGGATAATTTATAGCTAGCTAGCATAGATAGATAGAAAAAATAGATAGATAGATAGAAAGAACATATAGAATAGATAGAAAGAACAGGTTGAATAGATAGCAAGAAATAACAGAAAAGCTTGATAGAGGGATAGCTAGCTTAGCCAGCTGTTTTTTTAATTTTTTGGGAAAATAAAATGACGTGGGGTTCCATCCATTTTTCTAAAACCAGCCAAGGTGCAGCAGACAACTGGGAGCTAATATTATTAGGGTGGGAAGGGCCATCGTTACGTGGCCCCTTCCAGTCTAAAAATAGGAGCCCACAGCCACCCCAGAAGTGGCGCTTCCATAAGGTGTGCCAATTCTGGCGCTGGACCTGACTCTTCCCGTTGCCCTGGTGCGGTGGCAATCGGGGCAAGAAGGAGTTAATGGCAGCCCACAGAGGCCACTAAGTCCTAGATTAGTGATAGCAGTCATCTATGAGACCCCGTCCCCATCACTAATCTGTAAGTGAAAGTAAAGTTAACAAGCATGGTGGAGGAGTTGGTTTGCTCCTGTCCGACCAATGCTACTTTGCACCAATTCCACTGCCACCCACTGTTACTCTCCCCTCTTTCGAGGTGCACTTTGTTCGCATCATCCCCCTCCAACCTTCAACTGGCTGTCATTTACCGCCCTCCAGGGCCAGCCACCGCCTTTTTGGACCATTTCACCACCTGGCTACTACATTTCCTTTCCACCAATATCCACACCATCATTATGGGTGACTTTAACATCCCCATTGACACTTCCCACTCATCTGTCTCTAAACTTCTAACACTTACTTCCTCCTTCGGCCTCACCCAACGTTCCTCTGCAGCTACTCACAAAGATGGCCACACACTCGACCTAATCTTCACTCGCCTCTGTTCCCTATCTAACCTCTCTAAGGGGTACTTTACACGCTGCGACATCGCTGCCGATATATCGTCGGGTCCCATCGTTAGTGACGCACATCCGGCGCCGGTAGCGATATCGCAGCATGTAAAACAAATGAGCGACGATCAACGAATGCAAAAAGTGCAAAATCGTTGCTCGTTGACACGTCGTTCATTTCCATAATATCAGTGCTGCTGCAGGTACGATGTTCTTTGTTGTTCTTGCGGCAGCACACATCGCTATGTGTGACGCCGCTGGAACGGCAAACATCTCCTTACCTCCGTCCACCGGAAAAGGAGGAAGGAAGGAGGTGGGCGGCATGTTCCGGCCGCTCATCTCCTCCCCTCCTTTTCTATTGGGCGGCGGTTCAGTGACGCTGCTGTGACGTCGCTGTGACGCTGAACGAACCGCCCCCTTAGAAAGGAGGCAGTTCGCTGGTCACAGTGACATCGTAGAGCAGGTATGTGCGTGTGACGCTGCTGTAGCGATAATGTCCTCTACGGCAGCTATCACCACATATTGGCCGTGCGACGGGGGCGGGTGCTAGCGCGCTGGACATCGCTAGCAAATGCTCCAAGTACGCAACCCCCCTCCACAAACTTTCACACCCTCGTAGAAATATCAAACACTTTGATTTACACTCCCTTTCTCAGTCCCTTCTCCCTCTTGCAGACATTGCTTCTCTACAAGATGCAGATGCTGCTGCCACTTTATATAACACCACCATCTCTGCAGCTCTTGAATTGGCCGCCCCCTCACACACACCAAAACCTGTACAATCAACAGGCAACCGTGGCACACGAGTCAGACAAAAGAATTGAGACGGGCTTCCAGAATCGCTGAGCACAGATGGAAGAGGTCTCATTCCGCTGAGCACTTTGTCACATACAAACAGCCCTCACCACTTTCAAGTCTGCACTCACTACTGCAAAACAAACCTACTTCTCATCTCTCATATCCTCTCTATCTCACAACCCTTTTAACTCTCTCCTCCATCCCCCGCCACAACCTCCCTCTCCTCTCATCTCAGCTGAAAACTTTGCCTCTTTCTTCAAGCATATTGACAATTATCAGAGAAAGCTTTGGCCCACCACAGCCCCTCCTCACAACTACTCTGCCTTCTTCCTCCAAATCCAGCTTCTCCACCATGACAGAAGATCATCTTTCCACTAGACTCTGAAGATCACATGTCACCACCTGTCCGCTTGATCCACTCCCATCCCACCTCATCCCCAATCTCATCACAGTCTCCATCCCAACCGTAACCCATCTCTTCAACCTATCACTAACAACTGGTGTATTCCCTTCATGCTTTAAACATGCCTCCATTACACCCATCCTCAAAAAGCCCTCCCTTGACCCTTCCTCTGTGTCAAACTATAGCTCCATATCACTTCTCCCCTATGCCTCAAAACTACTGGAACAGCAGGTCCATCTTGAATTTACCTCATACCTCGCTTCCTGCTCCCTCTTTGATCAGCTACAATCTGGCTTCCGACCGCATCATTCCACTAAAACTGCCCTAACTAAAGTCACTAATGACCAAAGCCAAGTGACACTCCTCTGTCCTCCTCCTCCTGGACCTGTCCTCTACCTTTGACACAGTAGACTATTCCCTTCTACTACAAATTCTCTCATCTCTGGGCATCACAGACTTGGCCCTATCCTGGATCTCCTCATACTTAACCGACTGAACTTTCAGCATCTCCCACTCTCATACCACTTCCTCATCCCGCCCCCTATCTGTTGGGGTCCCCCAAGGTTCAGTTCTAGGACCCCTGCTGTTCTCCATCTACACCTTCAGCCTGGGACAACTCATAGAGTCCCATGGCTTTCAGTATCACCTCTACGCTGATGATACGCAGATCTACCTCTCTGGACCTGACATCACCTCCCTACTAACCAGAATCCCACAATGTCTGTCTGCTATTTCATCATTTTTCTCTGCTCGATTCCTAAAACTGAACATAGACAAAACGGAACTCATTATCTTTCCTCCTCCCCCCACCTGATGCATCCATCAATGTCAATGGCTGCTCACTTTCCCCAGTCCCACGTGCTCGCTGCTTAGGAGTAACTCTAGACTCTGCTCTCTCTTTCAAGCCACACGTCCAAGCCCTCTCCATCTCCTGCCACCTCCAACTCAAAAACATTTCCGTGATCCGTGCATTCCTTACCCATGAAGCTGCAAAAACCCTAGTGCATGCCCTTATTTTCTCCCGCCTGGATTATTGCAACCTCCTGCTCTGTCTCCTCCCCTCTAACAGTCTTGCACCCCTAAAATCTATTCTAAACTATGACTCCCGACTAATCCACCTGTCCCCCCGCTACTCCCCGACCTACACGTAACCTTCGATCCTCACAAGATCTCCTTCTCTACTCCCCTCTCATCTCCTCTTCCCACCATCGCATCCAAGATTTCTCACGTGCATTCCCCATACTCTGGAATGCTCTGCCACAACATATCAGACTCTCGCCTACCTTGACAAGCTTCAAAAGAAACCTGAAGACCCACCTCTTCTGACAAGCCTACAACCTGCCGTAACCCTCAGTCTCATACAGCGCCACACGACCAGCTCTACCCTCACCTACTGTATCCTCACCCATCCCTTGTAGACTGTGAGCCCTTGCAGGCAGGGACCTCCATCCTCCTGTACCAGTCTGTGCCTTGTATTGTTTATGATTATTGTACTTGTCCCTATTTTGTATACCCCTTTCACATGTAAAGCGCCATGGAATAAATGGCGCTATAGTAATAAATAATAATAATAATAATAATAATAATAATAAATAAACACAAACACCCCAAAATCCTTTATTTGAAATAAAAGACCAAAAAGCGCCCTTTTTCACCACTTTATTAACCTCCCAAACACCCCTCCAGGCCGACGTAATCCACACGAGGTCCCACGATGTTTCCAGCACTGCTACATCCCTGTCCTGTTACAGCGAGCACCATAGCCTGCTAACAGCAAACAGTGGCGCGATGAGAATGAGCTCTGACATCAGTGCTGCGACACAGGGAGTAGTGCGGGGCCCGCAGCTGTGACGTCAGAGGTTCACCCGAGTTCATTCACATAGTGCGGCTGTCTCTGTGTTGTGACCTGATTTGCGGTCACAGGTGAAGAACTCCAGCTGTGATCGGAAATCACCAGAGTGACAGCACAGCAGATTGCGCTGCTCACTTCAGTCACTCGGTTGATTTGATGTCACAGGAGGATTCCAGCCGTGGCCGCGGGTAACCTGAGTGACGTCACCGCTGATAGAGCGACTCACTTCAGTTGCTGGATGGAGCCCGCAGTGAGCAGTTTTGTTCTATGGTGCTCGCTGTGAGTGACAGATGAAGCAGAAGTGGAAGTGTCGTGGGATCTTGTGTGGATTACATCGGACCTAGAGGGGTGTTTGGGAGGTTTAAAAGTGGTGAAAAAGGGTGGCTTTTTTTGTCTTTTATTTCAAATAAAGGAATTTTTGGTGGTCGTATTTATTTACTTTCACTTACAGCTTAGTAATGAGGGGGTGTCTCATAGACGCCTGCCATAACTAAGCTAGGACTTAACGGCAGCTATGGGCTGCTATTAACTTCTTATTACCTCGATTGCCACCACACGAGCATTCGGGATGAGCCCGGTAAAGTCCAGGGACTGTCACATCTAATGGATGCGGCAATTCCGAGTGGCTGCTGGCTGATATTATTAGGCTGGGGGGCTTCCAATAACGTGGGTCTCTCCAGCCTGAGAATACCAGCCCCCAGCTGTGAGGCTTTATCTTGGCTGGGTATCAAAATTAAGGGGGAACGCAGGCCGTTTTTTTTAAATTATTTATTTTACTGTAGGATATAGACCCGCCAACCAGCGGTTGTGATTGGTTGCAGTCAGGCAGTTGTCACTCAGCGTGGGGGTGCTTCTGACTGCAACCAATCATAGGTGCTGGTGGGCAGGGAAGCAGTGAATATGAAATAAGCCTAATGAGCTGGTGCAGTGAATACGAAATGAGGCTAATGAGAAGCCGCCACATTCAGTAGCAGGAGAGGCCATGGGAGCAGTGTAAACGTTGTGCTGGTGATTGGTGAGTATGAGGCAAAGAGAGACAGAGAGAGAGAGAGTGAGAATGGAGAAAAGTTGGTGACCTACGTTTTGGTTGACAAAAATGCATCCAAAAATCAACCAAAACGTGGTGCAAACGCACAACTAACATTTTGGTTGCATTTTGACACACCTCATTCATTTAAATGGGTGACAAAATGTGACCAAAACGCAATAAAGAAGTGACATGCTGCTTTTTTTAGGCAAAGATTTTGACAAATATTTGACAAACAAAACAATGCCTAAAAAAAAGCAACATGCGCATGGAAATTCTGATTTCTCATAGACTTTTCTGGGGAAGCAAAAGCATGCAGTTTGTCACTGACACAGTGCAGTTTAAAAAGCAACCAATACACAAGAAAAAAACGCAACTGTAGAATAGTGACTGCAGCTCTGGAAGTGACTGGAGGATAAGGCTATATTCACACGCTGCATCTTTTACTGCATTTTTCGTGCATTTTTGACGTCACAAAGATGCACCTAAATGCATGCATTTCCTTCTCCCAGCAAAGTCTATGAGATTTCTATTTTGCTGTCTGCACAGTGCATCTTTTTTTGACTGCATCTTAGCTACGTTTTTGAAGACGCAGCCAAGATGCAGCATGTCAATTCTTTTTGCATCTTGTCCCTGCGTTTCAGAGGACTGGCAGAATAATCCCCCACTGACTCGAGGTCGGTAGGGGATTGATCTCTGGTATGTGGCTAGATGTCAATTCCCATAAAGTCAATGGGGTCCAGAATTTGGGGCAAAGGGGTGGGAACAAGCAATTCACACTTACCAAATCACCGATGCGACTATCACACTGCTCCCATGGCTGGTCATTCACTTCCCGGGCAGCTCATTACCTTCATTGAATATGCACTGCTTCCCCCGCCCACTGGTGGCTGTGACTGGTTGCAGTGAGATGCACTTCCAAGCTGAGTGACAGTTGTCTGACTGCAACCAATCACAGACGCCAGTGGGCGGGTCTATATCACACAGTACAATAAATAAATAATTTAAAAAAACGGCATTTGGTCCCCCCAAATTTGATATCAGCCAAGATAAAGCCTCACAGCTGAGGGCTGGTATTCTCAGGCTGGGGAGACCCACATTATTGGGAGCCCCCAGCCTAAAAATATCAGCCAGTAGCCGCCCGGAATTGCCGCATCCATTAGATGCGAGAGTCATGGGACTTTACCTGGCTCATCCCGATTTTCCTGATGCGGTGGCAATCAGAGTAATAAGGAGTTAATGCAGCCCATAGCTGCCACGAAGTCCTAGATTAGTCACGGAAGGCGCCTACCCAAGACACCCTGCATCACTAATCTGTAACTGAAATGAAATAAACATAAACAACGAAATAATGCTTTATTTGGAATAAAAGACAAAACACCACTCTCTTTCACCACTTTATTAACCCCAACACAACCCTCCAGGTCCGACGTAATCCACACAAGGTCCTATGACGATTTCAGCACTAGTACATATCTGAAGCTCACAGCGAGTGCCATACAACAGGACTGCCTGCTGTGAAGTTCAGTCTGCAACTGAAGTGAGCCATGCACTCAGCGGTGACGTCACTCATGTTAGCTGTGGCAACAGCATGGCCACAGCCTAAACCTGTGACAGCAAATCACTTGAGTGACGTCCCAGTGATTGCGCTGCTCACTTCAATAACTTGGGTGATTTGCTATCATAGGTGGAGGACTCCAGCTGCGGACGTGGGTAACCTGAGTGAAGTCACCGCTGATCATGCGGCTCACTTCACTTGCTGAGTGGAGCTCACAGCGGGCAGTCATGTTGCATGGCGCTCGCTGTGAGCATCAGATGTAGCAGCACTGGAAGCATTGTGAGACCTCTTGTGGATTACGTCAGACCTGGAGAGTTGTTTGGGGGGTTAATAAAGTGGTTAAAGAGGGCGCTTTTTTGTCTTTTCTTTCAAATAAAGGATTTTTTTGGGCTGTTTGTGTTTATTTACTTTCACTTACAGATTAGTGATGGGGCGGGGTCTCATAGCCGACTGCCATCACTAATCCAGTGGCTGCTGTGGGCTGCCATTAACTCCTTATTACCTTGATAGCCACCGCACCAGGGCAACGGAAGAGCCAAGTCCAGCTCCAGAATTGGTGCATCTCATGGAAGCGCCACTTCTGGGGTGGCTGTGGGCTGCTATTGTTAGGCTGGAAAGGGGCCAAATAACTATGACCCTTTCTACCCTAATAATATTAGCCCCCAGTTGTCTGCTGCTCCTTGGCTGGTTTTAGAAAAATGGGGGTGACCCCACATCATTTTTTAAAAAAAAATAAATCAAATAATTAAAAAAAAAAAAAAGTGAGGGATCTATATTTTTCCTAACCAAGGTTTTCCAAACAGCTCATGGTTGCAAAACGCAGCAGCTGCTGTTCTTGTGCTGGACATGAAAAATGGGGGGGACCCCACGTCATTTTTTTAACTAAATTACAAAAAAAAACAAAAAAAAAAAACAGCTGGCCAAAATAGCTATCCCTTAAGCTATTAAGCTATTCTGTTATTTATTTCTATCTATTCTATATGTTCTTTCTTATTATCTATTCTATATGTTCTTTCTGTTATCTATCTCTCTATTATCTGTTTTCTATTATGTATCTAAAAAAAACAACCCGATTCACACAGAATAGCTATAGACAATGATAAAATACATAATTTTATTAATTCAACATTAAAAAACCAAAAGACAGATAGAGGGGTAGATAGATAGGTAGATAGATAGAGGGATAGATAGATAGATAGATAATAGATAGATAGATGAAAGATAGATAATAGATAGAGAGATAGATAGATAGAGGGATAGATAGAGGGATATCTAATAGATAGATAGATAATAGAAAGATAGATGAAAGATAGATAATAGATAGAGAGATAGATAGATAGAGGGATAGATAGAGGGATATCTAATAGATAGATAGATAATAGATATGTAATGGGGTCAACAAGTCCGACTGTATCCCTTCTGTAGAAATGGCTTTGAATACTGTTCCAGCAATTGCCCACAAGGGGGCAGCGGCGTACTGTACAACGACAAACACAGAGCTGGGAAATTCCCCACAGGAGCTGGTGTGTGAAAAACCAGAAGAGAAGACGCGGGAAAGGGTTGTTCAGCTCCGGAGCTCAGTGAGGAGAGTCCTGCGTGTGGTCTCCCTGAAGAGAGGGCTCGTTTTGCCGCAAAAGTCAGGAAGAAATCACCCGGTGAAAGCAGTTTCTGTCACTCCCAGTCTGCAGAACTTTGTTTTCCTCAGGGAGTTAACCGGACTACCGAGCACCGCCATCTGAGTGTAATTGCAGGGACTGTGACCTGCCTTCTTCTGCCCGGCGTGCTCCGGGACCAAAAGACTACTTATAATCCGTCACCAGCTGGGGAAGATAAAAGAAAAGAAAAGACCGAGGAGCTTCATCTCTCCAGCGCTGCACCGGGACCCATCACCGCGAGACCCCAGGCCTGCGACGTGGGAGCGACATCTTCTTTCGGGATAGACTGGTACGTGTTTGTAGGGAAAGTTAGGGAAAGTTGCCGCCATTTTTTGTTGTTGTTTTTTTTTCTTGCTGCATACCCGGAAGGAGTGAAAGTCCAGGGGCTTCCTATACCCATGTGTGCAGATAGCTCAGTTGATTGTATTATAAACATGTTTCCTAGTAAAGAAATGTTACTACCGGTAAAATCTGAGTATGGGGATTTTGTTGGAATAGAGCATACACACACACCCGCGGCCCTCCCATCGGTCGCTTCATGTGGCGTAGTCGGCAGGATGTGTGACCAACAAAATCATCCCCCGGTAGTAACTTATAACCAGACAGCTCCCCCGCCGTCTATTGTCAATCAGGTGAGGAAGTTTGACGGACGGAACTATCCTGTAACGGAATGGACTGAACAACTTAAGATAGTGGGGGAAATGTATAACACTGACCCTAAGACCTTAGCAGAAATGGCCATGCTAACACTAGAAGGGGAAGCGTGGACGACAGTCAGGCTGGAGACGGTTAGGGGCCAGCGTACGTTGGATGACTTAGTGCGGGTGCTGGAGAACACCTATGGACCGACCACATATGCGGGAACATTGCGCTATATGTTTTTCCGGCGGACGCAACTCGAGTCGGAGGACATCCCTCAATATGCCAATGCCCTTCAAGTGCTACTAGAACAAGCCTGTAGAAAAGAAGAACAGATAGCTAGTACGGGTACCCGTGACCTGGTGTTGAGAGATCAGTTTGTGACCGGATTGAGAGACCCGTACCTTAACCGCTCATTGCAAGATCTACTCCGGATAAATCCGGCCTTTACGTTCGCTGAGGTCAAACAAGAAGCTATAGAACGTTCAAGGGGGCCTGTCGTGGAGACACAGACATATACCGCGGCTTGCAGGTCCATATCTGATATCGGGACGCCGAACAGCAACACGGAGGAACTGAAACAGATGGTGGCAGAGTTGCAGAAACAGGTGTTACAGCTCACCTTAGATCAACAGGCGGGCCGGCAAGCGAGACAACAACCCAGCCGGCCGATGGGAAGATGCTGGACATGCGGCGATCCCCGCCATAGAGCCAACCGTTGCCCTCAGAACTTTCAAGCTCCTCCACAGTCCGATCTACCAGAACCAGCAAGTCAGGTCCCACAACAGAGGCCGCCTTTAAACTAGACGCCCCTGTCAAAGAGGCTCACTCGACAGGGGATGCCAAAGAGAGGGGTGTAGGAAAACAGAGCCAGCCACGGAACAAACTTGCATCAAATAGCCCCACCCTAGAAGTATTACTGGAAGGGATCGCCGTACAAGGGTTAATGGATACTGGGTCTCAGGTATCCACTATCTCCGAGCAGTTCTACGAAGAATGTCTAAAACCGCGAGTTGCCTATGACCCTGATACCGCCATCAAGATCAAAGCAGCCAATAATCTACCCATTCCGGTGTCGGGAGTTGCCTGGATGAACACCGAAATCTGTGGCCAAGATCTCGGGAAGAGAGGGATAATTGTGGTCAGGGAAGGCTTTGAACCAGAAACGCCCATGATTATTGGGATGAACATCTTGAAGGACCTGAATCTGGTGCTGTTTACCAAGAAGGGGCCCAAGTACTGGCAAGGAGTGACCGCACATAAGGCCACCCGCCGTGCCTTTCAACAAGTGGTCCGGACCTGCAACCTCCAGCGAATGACCGAAGAACAGCTGCCGCTGGCCACGGTCACCGTACCCCGCCATACTAGGATCACCTTACCAGCTGGAAAGGAGACAGTTATCTCACTACCCCTTGGCACCATGAGACAGTTTGAAGGCGTGGAGGTGCTGATTGAGCCGCGCTCCCCGAGGGAGGGGAAGCTGAACCCACTAGTCGCTCGAACTCTAGCAGTAGTGAGAAAGGGAAGAATTCCTGTCAGGCTGGGCAACACGGCTAATGTGAGCGTTGACCTAGAAGCCGGGACACAGCTCGGCCGAGTCTACGCTCTAACCGAAGAGGTGAACCCTATGAGCCCCCTCCAGTTTGTACCGTCTACAGAGGGAGATTGGACAGTGACGGTCTCTACCATGGCCGCTGTCGCGGGTGACACCAACGTGGGGCGAGAACTCCGAGAGAAGTGTCAGTTGGACGTATCCCAATACTCCAAACGGGAGGTGTCTCAGGTGGAAGAGCTACTCCAAGAGCATCAGGCGTCCTTTGCCCGGCACGACACCGATTTTGGGTGCACCACCAGTATCAAACACGAGATCCCCACCGGTGACACTGCTCCTATCCGTGAAAGGTACCGCCAAATTCCTCCCCAGCAATACCAAGAAGTGAAAAATCTCCTGAATTCCATGCTACACGCGGGAGTGGTACGGGAAAGCCAGAGCCCCTGGGCGGCGCCGGTAGTGTTAGTCAAGAAGAAGGACGGATCCCTGAGATTCTGTGTGGACTACCGCCGTTTGAATGCTTGCACCATCCGGGACTCGTACCCTCTGCCAAGGATCGAAGAATCCCTGACAGCCCTGAAGAAAGCCAAATACTTCTCCTCGTTGGATCTGGCCAGCGGATATTGGCAGGTACCTATGCATGAGAAAGATAGAGAGAAGACTGCTTTCATCTTACCCATGGGCCTGTACGAGTTTGACCGGATGCCCTTTGGTCTGAACAACGCGCCGGGGACTTTCCAGCGGCTGATGGAGCGCTGCTTGGGAGACTTCAACTTCGACTTCACCCTCATCTATCTGGACGACATTGTAGTCTATTCGGCCACATTTGAAGAACACCTGCAGCAGCTGGGCCGTGTGTTCAGTAGGTTGAGGGAACATGGCCTGAAGTTGAAACCCAACAAGTGCCGTCTTCTGCAGCCCGAGATCAATTACCTGGGTCACCGGATCTCAGCCGAAGGCGTCCAGCCATCTTCAGAGAAGATAGCCGCCGTACGGGATTGGCCGCAGCCCACAAACGTCAAGGAGGTCAGGGCTTTCCTGGGGTTGGCCGGCTACTACCGCCGGTTCGTCAAAAACTTCGCCCGGCTTGCTGCACCCTTGCAGGATCTGCTTCGAGGGACCACCAACAGCCCCAGAGGACGACTCATCCGCTGGGGACCCAGCCAGGAAGACTCCTTCCAAGCCCTAAAGGGTGCCTTAACGTCTCCCCCCATCCTGGCATATGCGGACTACAACCTGCCCTTCCAACTACACACCGATGCCAGTTTACAGGGTCTAGGGGCAGTACTTTCACAGGTCCAAGACGGCAAGGAACGGGTCATAGCCTATGCCAGTCGGTCCCTACATGAGGGCGAGAAGAACCCCACCAATTATAGCTCGTTCCGGCTGGAGCTGTTGGCCCTAACGTGGGCTATGGCGGAGAAATTTGCAGGGTATCTCACGGGGACCGAAGTACTAGTCCTGACCGATAACAACCCGTTGGCCCATCTAGAAAATGCGAAGCTCGGAGTCATGGAGCAGCGTTGGATGGCTCGGCTCTCCAAGTTCAATTACAAGATCAAGTATCGGGCTGGCGCTGAGAACCAAAATGCGGACAGCCTGTCTAGAGTGTCATACCCCTTACTCAACCGAGACCGGGATGAAGAATTAGAAGGGGACGAGACACCTGACTTTGCAAAGCTCGCCCAACAGATGGTGGATCACCGCCAGCTCGTTGTGGGCGAAGCTGGAACTCCGGTGGGAGTCGCCTTGCCACCCCAGGAGTGGTGCAGGATTCAGGACCAGAACCCCGATTGGGCTCTACTCAAACAATGGGTGAAACGACAGCAGAAGCCTCCCGCCGATATACGGGCGCAACTGTCTACCGGGACCTTGACCCTGCTCAGCCAGTGGGACCGGCTGATTCTGAGAGAAGGAGTGCTATACCGGAAGGTTCTCTTGTCACACATGCTGGAAGAATGCGCACAAGTTGTAGTGCCTGAAAAATTGGCCCGTGAGATGGTGGTCCAGGCCCACAAAAGGAATGGACACTTCGGAATGGACAAGACTTTTCGGTGGGTTCAACAGTCCATCTATTGTCCGGGGCTTCGCAAGCTGGTTGAAGACGTCTGCCAGACCTGTCGCACCTGTGAACTACACAAGTCCTCTGAGCAGCGTGCACCTGTTCAGACAATTAAAACATCCAGACCCCTTGAGCTGTTGATGGTGGATTATCTGCTGGTTGGGACGGCGAGCAGTGGCTATCAGTATTGTTTAGTCATGGTGGATCACTTCACAAAATTCGCTGTCGCTGTCGCTACCAAAGACCAGACGGCTGAATCGGCTGCTCGGGCCATCTGTCGACAGTTCATCCATGTCTACGGGTGCCCGGAGAGGTTGCACTCCGACCAGGGAGCTTGTTTCGAGGGCCGAGTCATCGAAGAGCTGCACCAGATGTATGGGATCCAGAAGTCGAGGACCACTCCTTATCACCCACAAGGGAACGGTGCATGTGAACGCTTCAACCGGACCCTACTCCAGCTGATCCGCACCTTGGCCGATGATAAGAAAGACCAATGGCCTCAATTCCTTCCTGATTTAGTATGGGCCTATAACAACCAGGTCCACTCTGTGACTGGCTACACTCCACACACCCTTCTCTTTGGTCGCCCCGGAAAAGGGGTCCATGACCTGAACCTATTTCGCCCTGGAGTTGACGTCTGCCATAACTACCCCTCCTGGCTAAATGCTCACCGACAGAAGATGGAGACGGTACACCGACTGGTGAGCAAACAAATCCGGGGCCAGATACATGCTGATCCACTCCCCGTGCAAGAACAACCCTTGAAGTTGGGACAGCCAGTCCTGCTCCGTATCAAGAAGCCCCAAGGGAAACTTCGAGCCAAGTGGGAGACTGAGGTTTACCGGGTAATCGAACGCCCCTACCCCAACGGGCATGTATACCGAGTGCGGGGTGAAGACAATCACAGCATCCGCACTGTGCACCGAAATATGTTGCGGCCCTGCCGATCCCAGCCTGACTCCCCTACCACAGTACCCGGAGGGGATGACACTACCAACACGACTGACGACACGGACGTTTCCCGGCACAGTGATCACCTTGACTCTGAGATCAGTGACCTCCCTACACAACCCAGTTCTTTCCCCGGGGTGCTGACTGGAGTGGGGCGTAGAGACAGTGACAGGGAGGGGAACAACCGACCCTTGAGGCGCACTGACCGCACCACTGCTGGGATCCCGCCCGGGCGGTCTTACAGGGACCAGTACGTATGGCCCACTTCTCAACCAACCCCTGTAACGTCTGCAGTCATCGCTGCCTGGGAACCGACGGTAGTTGACAGGGACTGCCAACCTTTAAGTGGGGGGGTATGTAATGGGGTCAACAAGTCCGACTGTATCCCTTCTGTAGAAATGGCTTTGAATACTGTTCCAGCAATTGCCCACAAGGGGGCAGCGGCGTACTGTACAACGACAAACACAGAGCTGGGAAATTCCCCACAGGAGCTGGTGTGTGAAAAACCAGAAGAGAAGACGCGGGAAAGGGTTGTTCAGCTCCGGAGCTCAGTGAGGAGAGTCCTGCGTGTGGTCTCCCTGAAGAGAGGGCTCGTTTTGCCGCAAAAGTCAGGAAGAAATCACCCGGTGAAAGCAGTTTCTGTCACTCCCAGTCTGCAGAACTTTGTTTTCCTCAGGGAGTTAACCGGACTACCGAGCACCGCCATCTGAGTGTAATTGCAGGGACTGTGACCTGCCTTCTTCTGCCCGGCGTGCTCCGGGACCAAAAGACTACTTATAATCCGTCACCAGCTGGGGAAGATAAAAGAAAAGAAAAGACCGAGGAGCTTCATCTCTCCAGCGCTGCACCGGGACCCATCACCGCGAGACCCCAGGCCTGCGACGTGGGAGCGACATCTTCTTTCGGGATAGACTGGTACGTGTTTGTAGGGAAAGTTAGGGAAAGTTGCCGCCATTTTTTGTTGTTGTTTTTTTTTCTTGCTGCATACCCGGAAGGAGTGAAAGTCCAGGGGCTTCCTATACCCATGTGTGCAGATAGCTCAGTTGATTGTATTATAAACATGTTTCCTAGTAAAGAAATGTTACTACCGGTAAAATCTGAGTATGGGGATTTTGTTGGAATAGAGCATACACACACACCCGCGGCCCTCCCATCGGTCGCTTCAGATAGATGAAAGATAGATAATAGATAGATGTTCTTCCAGGGCTGGCATGTCTGGATCATCTGCTGGGGCCTCTGTCTTTTTCTCCGGGGCTCAACCGGCCGCAGGGGCTGCTTCCACATCTTCCGGTTCCGCCATCGTCAGCCTGGCCCAGCAGTGTATTTTTAGTTCAGTGCGGACAAGACCCAGGGCGGGGTGCGCAGTGGCACCCCAGCTGACATAGATGAGTGACTCCGCTCATGAATCTGCCGGAGTTTTGCTCACCAACTGCTCCTGGAGTCATCAGCTGGATAATCCCCGGCAGCTCTCGTGGGTCTCAGGAATTCTCCGTATCTTCCTCACACAACTTTCTTTCTCCTTGACATCTCACAAAATGGCGCCAGCCGACTTAGTGACACACGTTTTGTGTCCTGGGGCCCGCCTCTTCTGGTGCCAGTGGCCTGCTGCGTCACTTGTCCATCTCGCCAGCCGCGCCCATAGCCACGCCCCTCGCTGACACTGGAGGTCACTCACCAGTAGGCGTTTCTTCGGTGACCACACCCCTCTCACCTGGGTGCATTCTGCTCCAGGACGGACCTCATCTTCAGTGCCTCCGCTCTTTATGGCTGCCACTCCTCCGGACCGAGTATGTTTTCGCACCATTGAGCGCTGTCGCCTCCCACGATGGGCAGGGTCTCTCTCCCTCTGGTCACTCGTCACCATCTTGGGGTCCACGCTGTCGTCCGCCATCTTAATTTTCAGTCTCTTTATAACACAGTCCATTCGTGGTGCCTGTTGCAGCCGCTTCGCGTCAGGTGTTCCACAAACCGCACCAGGGATTTTTATTTATTATTATTATTATTTATTTATAGAGCACCATTGATTCCATGGTACTGTACATGAGAAGGGGTTACATACAGAACACATATACAAGTTACAGTAGACAGACTAGTACAAAGGGAAAAGGACCCTGCCCTTGCGGGCTTACATTCTATAGGATTTTGGGGAGGAGACAGTAGGTGGGGTGTAGGTTGGGCGGCGGCTCCGCACGTTGGTCAGGCGAATAGCTGTCACTGCTGGGTTCCTCGTCGTGGCAGGTGCTATGGCAGGCAGGATGATGAAGCGGGTCCCTGGTGGATGATGAGGCTTTTATTGGCCGTTGACACCTAAGCGCAGGGCAGTGGCGCTGGAAAGGTTGAGCCAACACAATCTCTGCTGGTTCAGGGTGTAGTTTACTCACAACTTCAGCTGCCAGCCTGGTCACACTGGTCACTGCCATGATGGGCTCAGGTTAATCCCAGATCCGGTCAGGGGTGATCACTGGCATTGTGAAAGGAGAAGGAGAGAGAGAGTGTCCTATTTCTAGGGTGTCCCCCTCAGCAGTTAGGTACCCCTGCTGAGCTCCTGCTCCAACGCTCAGAGCCCAGTAAAATCCAAGTTTTCCAGAGAGATCTTGCCATAACTATGGTCTGGACTCAACTGTGTGAGTGTGTTGCGCCTTCCTCTACCACCAGTGGAACCCACCCCCCAGGTGGCTGGCTTCAGTGATCGGGAAGTCCCATAACCGTTATGACCACCCCCTTACTTGAGATAGATACAACACCTCACTTGAGGTGCAGTACCCTGTGGCGACCTGAACCTCAGGGGTGCCACACTTCCACCACACTCTTCCCTGGAATAAAGTGTCAGCAGTGACTTCTGTGCCCCTGATTGTCTTACTAGTGCAGTGTTGCCCCCAACCCCACCGTGTGCAGTTTTCCTTATGCAATCATTTATCCCCATGCGCCTCCTTCCCCCGTGCGCTGTCTTCCTAGTGCATTGTCACACCCCTATGTGCTGTTGTCTGCCCGCCATTATGCGGCCTTCATTGTGCTTTTTCTTCCCAGTGCGAGGAGCTAAGCGTCCAGACTGGCAGACACCAGTGGCGTCACCTGTGGGGCGACGCTGATGTCCTGTATCGCTGGGTATAATGACACTTCTCATTGCTCAGGACACTGGGGGAGACGCTGCACTAGGAAAACACCCAGGGAGACAGCAGTGACAGCGCCGCACATGAAACAAGTGTCACTGGTAAATCATTGTTTCAGGGAGGGGCAGACGCTGTGGAAGTGACACTGACACTGCTCCCCCCAATGCTTTGAGTATCCCAGCATGCACTGCAGTATTCAGACAAAAAATTAGGTAAGAAAAAAAACAAAGAAGCAGTTAGGGTAGATGGGGAAACGGTAGAACATTTTTACAGCCTAGTATATTAGAAAACAGCTTATATTATGGCACTAAATGTTTCAAAATTCCATGTCTGCTGGTGCGGTTTCTCTTTAACCCCTTCAGCCCCCGGGCACTTTCCGTTTTTGCGTTTTTGTTTTTTGCTCCTTTTCTTCCAAGAGCCGTAACTTTTTTATTATTCCGTCAATCTTGCCATATGAGGGCTTGTTTTTTGCGGGACGAGTTGTACTTTTAAATGAAATCATAAGTTTTACCATATAGTGTACTGGAAAATGGCAAAAAAATTCCAAGTGCGGAAAAATTGCAAAAAAAGTGGGATCGTACAATAGTTTTTGGGATATTTTATTCACGGTGTTCACTATATGGTAAAACTGATGTCTGGGTGTGATGCCTCAGGTCGGTGCGAGTTTGTAGACACCAAACATGTATAGGTTTACTTGTATCTAAGGGGTTAAAAAAAATTCACAAGTTTGTCCAATAAAAGTGGCGCACGTTTTGCGCCATTTTCCGAAACACGTAGAGTTCTTATTTTTTGGGATCAATGGCTCAGTGATGGCTTATTTTTTGCGTCTCGAGCTGACGTTTATAATGGTACCATTTTTGCGCAGATGCTACGTTTTGATCGCCTGTTATTGCATTTTGCGCAAAACTTGCGGCGACCAAAAAACGTAATTTTGGCGTTTGGAATTTTTTTGCCACTACGCCGTTTACCAATCAGAATAATTGATTTTATATTTTGATAGATCGGGCATTTCTGAACGCGGCGATACCAAATATGTGTATATTTATTTATTTTTTAACCCTTTAATTTTCAATGGGGGGAAAGGGGGGTGATTTGAACTTTTAGGTTTTTTTTTTTTTTTTTATTTTTTAAAACTTTTTTTTTTACTTTTTTTATTTTATTTTACTAGTCCCCCTAGGGGGCTATAGCAATCAGCAATCCGATCGCTGATCGCTATCTGCTGATCACAGCAATACCGCTGTAATCAGCAGATTCACTCACTTTGGTTTTCCCTCTGCTCTCGGCCGAGGGAAAATGAAAGTGAAAGATCATAGCAGCAGGCGTCATCACATGACCCTGTGCTACGATGGCAACCACCGATAGTCACGTGATAACACACGTGACTTCCGGTGGGGGCGGCGGTAAGTAACAAACATGGCCGCGCGCATTTAAATCTTGCTGCCAGACTTTGGCAGCAAGATTTAAGGGGTTAATGGCCGCGGGTGGAAGCGATTCCACCCGCGGCTAGGAGGCACACATGTCAGCTGTTGAAAACAGCTGATATGTGTGCCGATCCACGCCGCCTGCCCGCGGCAGGGGGCGGGGCTTAACGGGACACGATCTATGACGGATAGATCCGTCCAAGGTCGTGAAGGGGTTAAAACAATAAACCGTGCTCTACTCACTCTCCCTGGGTCCAGCACGGACTCTGCCGTTATTGTTTGCAGCGTTAATGACACGTTGACAACCAGTCAGTGAGCTCAGCATCTTTTCTCACTGCAGACAACAGCAGCCAGCGGCAGAGATTCAGTGCTGGACCAGGGGAGGGTGAGTAAAAAGCTAGTGGTTGTAAAAACCTCTGCATCTGGGTAAGTGGGGGTGCTCTGAAAGTAGAAAACCTTATTAAAGTGGATTCCCAAGGAATTTATAATTATACCCTATCAACAAAATAGGAAACCACGTACTAATAGTGGAAAGTCCAAAGGTTAGTGGACAATGCTTTGGAAAACCCAGACAAAGCAATTAAGGCTGAGCATGCACACCCCTGCTCCACTCATTGTCTATGGCACTGGTGAAGATATCTGAGCTCTTTATTGGCGATTTCCAGCAGTCCCATAGGCAATGGGCATTTCCACTATACCTGGACCACTGACATCTTTACACAATAATTCTCTACTCACGACAGATTTAACAGGCAACGTATTTCTTCACATGTCCAGAGGTATGGTGTCCATAATGAGGGATCTAGTGTCCAATGTGGGTATGAGGCCCCTTCATTCTTTCTTTCCTGACTACCGCAGTCCCGCAGGAGCTTGGCTTGGTTCTGAGCAATTGAAGAGTTTTATTAACTCCCTTTCACCACAAACAAACTTTTATAGGCCCTTGATGCCCTTTGAGTCTCTGTGTCTGGGGGGAGAGCCTATGGAAAACACCATTGCCCTGCTGTACAAAATGTTCCAGATTGAGTTGTCTGGACAGGAAGATGATGTCCCTTTCTTCTTAAAATGGGAGGTGGATTTGGGGAGACCCCTCACGCGTGAAGAACGCTCAAAAATATTACCCTTTACCCACAAGTCGTCGCTGGATGTAGCGTCACAGGAGCGGGGCTACAAAATAGTTTCTAGGTGGTATCACTGCCCCTCCAGAATTCATTCCATGTTCCCATCTGTCTCTGAAGAATGCTGGAGATGCGCAAACGATAGAGGCTCATACATCCACATGTGGTGGTCTTGTCCTCTCCTACAATATTTTTGGATAGACGTGTTTGCCCTTCTGAATAAAGTGTCATCCACTAGGTTTGAGCCGACGCCGGTACTGGCTTATCTATCCTTAAGCAATATCTCGATCGCCAACTTCAAGAGAAGTCTGTTAAGGCATTTTTTGACGGGGGCAAGGAGATTAATCCCAAGGTACTGGAGGCAGAACAAAGTGCCCTGGCGGGCTGAACTGGTGGCCGAGATTAACCAGATCTATAGGATGGAGGAGCTGGTCGGCCAGGCGTCGGACTCGGGGGAGCGAGTGTTCAGGCTGTGGGCTGTGGGTGCCGTGGATTATGTACAGAGAGATACCAGACCTGGTAATATGGCTTCAAGCCTCAGTTGGGGGCATGAGACCTCTGTGATTGTCCATTCCATAAAACAAAAGTGCCTGGGGCTGCACACGACCCAGACGAGACATCATCTTGGTCCTTCTTTTCTTTTTCCTCTCCCCCCTACATTTCTTCTTTTCTCATCTTTCTTTCCTCCTTGTACATTTTATGTTATGTTTACATAGTTAGACCGGATTGCCATCTCAGAGACTTTGTGCATCTACTTTGCCTCCCCTTT
This sequence comes from Anomaloglossus baeobatrachus, assembly GCF_048569485.1. Lineage (NCBI taxonomy): Eukaryota > Metazoa > Chordata > Amphibia > Anura > Aromobatidae > Anomaloglossus > Anomaloglossus baeobatrachus. The sequence continues at coordinate 157,049 of NW_027441921.1, forward strand.
CTAAACGAGGCTGCATACATTTTTGCATGGGGGGTGGATTATTGGTCACCCAGTGGGCATCATCTCCAAAACAAAGCTATTACATGGGTGATGATGGTCTGACCTGAAGTGTGTAATCAAAGGAATTATTATGCAAGTAGAAAAGTGTTGTATTACTTATTACCTCCAAGATTTGAGTTATTCTACTCTATATCATATGTTGCCTATCCTATAACTTGTAAACCTGTTCTTTATTTGAATAAAATCTGCTTTACACAAAAAATATACACATATTTGCTATTGCTGCGTTCAGAAATGCCCAATCTATCAAAATATAAAATCAATTAATCTGATCGGTAAAGAGCACAGGGAGAAAAAAAATTCCAAACACCAAAAGTATGTTTTTTGGTCTCCACAACATTTCATTAAAATGCAATTACAGGCGATCAAAACTTCGCATCTACCCAAAAATAGAATAATTAATAACGTTAGTTCAAGACACAAGAAATAAGTGGTTGTTGAGGACCAGATCCCGAAAAATGAGAATGCTACAAGTCATGAAAAATGGCGCAACCCTCCCCCCCCCACCACTCAGATAAAAGTAGAACTATACATGTTTGTTATCTACGAACTCGTGCTCACCTAGGGAATCATACTGTCAGGTCAATTATAACATAAAGTGAACACTGTAAGTTAAAAAAAAAACACCGAAAAGCAATTGTGCAATTGCACTTTTTTTTTTTTTGCAATTTCACCGCACTTGGATTTTTTTTCAGTCTTCCAATACAACATGGGCAGAATGGTGTTACTCAAAAGTGCAATTCGTCCCGCAAAAAAAACCAAGCCCTCATATAGCTATATTGACAAAAAAATACAAAAAGTTATGGCTCTTGGAAGTAGAGGAGGAGAAAAAAAATGGAAAACCGGCGGGTGGTGAAGGGGTTAAAGAGAGCACAGAAAATCCAAAGCAAAATTGGGATAGGCGGACACCGCTAAAGACACGGCCTTACAATTTATATATAAGGGACTGGAGGGAGGTTTAGTTCTGATGGCCATTTTATGAGCTATGAGGCTGCACACAGAAAGGTGAGCAAGATGGCACTTATAAAAATTGTTCTTCATCAAACTCTGTTCTCCCAAATGAAATGTGTTGGAGGAGAGCAGCAGAACCAGCAACATAATTACTGGAAGTGGCCCAGGACAGAAGAGTGGCTTTATTATCGGAAGGGGGCAAGTATGGGGTGGAAGGGCATTATTATAAGTGGGGGCCCAGGACAGGAGGGGGGGAGGGTATTTTAAGAGGGTGCCCAGGAGAGGGCATTATTATATGAAGGGGCCCAAGATGGAGTGTGGGGGGGGCAATATTATAAGAGGGTGCCCAGGACGGGATTCGGGGAGGCATTATTATAAGAGTATCCATGAGAGTAGGGGGCACTATTATAGGGTGGGGGACATTATTATAAGAGGGTGTCCAGGAGAGGAAGGGGCCCAGGACGGAGTGGGGGGACATTATTATCAGTGGGTGCCCAGGAGAGGATGGGGCATTATTATAGAAAGGGGCCCAGTATGGGGTTGGGGGGGTATTATTATAAGAGGGTGCCCAGGAGAGGAAGGAGCCCAGGACGGAGTGGGAGGACATTATTATGAGGGTGCCCAGGAGAGGAGGGGGCATTATTGGAAGGGCCCAGGATGGGTGACAATTACTATATGGGGGAGAATGAGGAATGTTGATTGCTTTATGAGAAGTGGGGATTTTAATCCCTTCACCCCCGGGCGATTTTTCATTTTTGTTTTTTTCTCACCTTCTGAGAGCCATAACTTTATTTTTTTTCCCCATCAGTATTGCCATAGAAGGGCTTATTTTTTTGCGGAACAGTTTGTACTTTTGAATGACCTCATTTATTTTACCATGTAGTGTACTGGAAAACAGGAAAAAAAATCCCAAATGTGGAGAAATTGTGAAAAAAGGGAAATTCCACAATGGTGTGTGGTGTTTTTTTTTTCTCCTTCCACTTGTTAACTATATAGGAAATCTGATCTAGCAGTATTATTCCCTAGGTCAGTACACAGTTGTAGATACCAAACATGTATAATATTAGTTTTTATCTAAATGGTTAAAAAAATTCAGAAGTTTGTTCAAAAAAAGAATTGCGCTTTTGTTGCAATTTTCTGAGACCCGTAGCGTTCTTATTTTTCAGGATCTGGGACCCAGTGATAGTTTATTTTTTGCGCCTTGAGCTTATGTTTTTAATTTATTCCATTTTCAGGCACATGTAATGTTTTCATTGCCTGTAATTGTACCGCCCCGCGAGCTCGGCCGGCCGCCGAGCCACTCGGATCCGTGCTCGTACGGTGGGTGGCTCGAGCTCCTCACGGACCAGGGGGTCACGTCGCTCTGCAAGGGGGTTGGCGCTACACGTGGGGACTTCGGTGGGGAGTTCCACGGCTGGGGCCGCGGTGGTTGGTAGGGGATTTAAGTTTGTGACGCCGCCCACGGGTTGTGGTGAATGGATGGACACCACCACTGCCATTGACTAGGCCTCCCGGGGACGGTGTTGCGCAGCTTGGTGTTGACCCCTCTGTGAGTAGGGGAGTGATGGTCCCGGGGGCCCGAGGGAAGGTGCTGAGGCGATGGAGATGGGCGCGTGCTGGGTGCTGGTGTGGTACGGCGCGGTGCGCGGCCCGAAGGCACTGGTGTACTCACTATGACACAGTACACTGGAGTCTCTGGTAAACCAAACGAGGTGATGAACAGTGCCTGCAGCCGGCTGCAGCTTCTCCCTTAACAGGTTGGTGGTTTCCACCTTTCTCCTGCACCTTTATAAAAACGGCAAGACCAGAAGCAGAGCTCGTAGTGTAGCAGCAGGAAGACATCTTACCTATCGCAGCATAGTGTATCCTCCGCTGCCACCAATGGTTTACATCCGGCCAGTATATATAGTCCCTCTCTCTACCCTGTCCCTGGGCTCCCTCCACATATTCACCTCCACTATGCTGCGATAGGTAAGATGTCTTCCTGCTGCTACACTACAAGCTCTGCTTCTGGTCTTGCCGTTTTTATAACACAATGTCCTTATGTTATTGCAGGCATTTCTCTGGTGCTCTCACCATTAGGTATGTTCTTCTTTTTCCCTTTTCCCAACATTAGTCACACATCCTCTTACTTAGGCTATTTCTCTATTCCAGTACAACAAGTCCTCACGCATTGTGTGGTTTACCTAACATACCACGTATGATTGGTTATCATACTACATATACTCAGGTCGCCACTTATTGGTATTTATCCCTTATAACAGACCTATCTATGTTTCAATTTCTCCACCACATCATCACAGATTATCACCTTTGTTATTCATAAAGCAGCATCTATCCATCTCTTCATCTACCTATGTGAGCCCTATCTACACTATATGACAGTATTCTACTGGTATGTATCCAATATTTATGCCCTGTTCTCTTTGCTATTATATCAGCTCTTTATTCCAATTACCTATTCCTCATGAACTATCACTTCTCCTCCTCCCTCTCCCCTTTTTTCACAGTAACATATATTCTTCCATTCCAAAGTGTTCTCCTTGACTACTCACATGTAAGTTATACCATGCTCTATCCTTATTGACATTTTTCCGCCCTTACCAGCTATAGTCCTCTGTATATTATATATCTCTTTCCTTTCTCAGACTTCACTTTAACTTTCTGGCCTCCAAGGTGCTACTAGGAACTTTTCCCTGAACTTCATAAATACGGGTATGTCTCTCAGATCCCTCCCCTTTCCCCTCTTGCTCATTTTTTCCCTTGAGCCTTCCTGTTCTCCCTTCCTTCTTTCTCTTCTTCCGTTTCTTCCCCCTCCTTTCCCCCCTTTTTTTCCTCTCTTCCTTTTCTTTCCCCATCTTTCCTCTCCCCTTCCTTTCTTAATTTACAATTCTCTTATTCTACTCACATCTTATACGGCTGTATATATCCTCACCACTTCTTAACATTCACATTGCGACACCTTCCCCTTCCTTTCACATCTCCCCAATAGGTAATATGTTGTTTTCTCATTTTTTGACACTTGATGCCTTGTCATGATGTAATTGTAAATCATTTCTTGTTTTTTCTTTTTTGTATCATGCATGTCCCAGTACTTATCTGTCCCTGATGAAGGCTCTTGTGCGAGCCGACACGTCGGGCAGTACCGTTTAATTGTGAAAATAAAAATCATCCAAGCATACCATACCTGGATTGTCCAATTTCTCTTGTACTGTGTGCCGGGGTCCTTCCTTACTTTAAACAATATGGGACAACCCATATGATGATGTCATATCTTTGGAAGCGTCTGATTTATTATTTCTGGTTTATTGGCAACATCTGAGTTAATTAGAGACACATCTGTGGATGTATTTTCATATACACCTGAAACACACTGCTTCTTTGTGTAGCATGATGGGAAAGTCAAAAGAAATCAACCAGGATCGATCTCAGGAAGAGAATTATGGACTTGCAGAAGTCTGGTTCATCCTTGGGTGCAATTTCCACATACCTGAAGGTGCCTCGTTCATCTGCACATACAATTATACGCAAGTACAAACAAGATGGGAATGTCCAGCCATCATTCCGCTGAGGAAGGGAACAGGTTCTGTGTACCAAAGATGAACATGCTTTGGACAGACATGTGCATATCAACCCAAGAAGAAAAGCAAAAGACCTTGTGAACATGCTGGTAAGATTGTGTAATTATCCACAGTGAAACGAGTACCGTATTTTTCGGACTATAAAACACACTTTTTTCCCCCCAAATGTTGGTGGAAAGTGGGGGGTGCGTCTTATAGTCTAAATGTAGGGCTGCGGGGAATGAGGGTGCTGCTGTGGAACGGGTCATCGGGGGCACGAGCAGGCTGTAGCAGCCTGCCGTGACCACGTGGGCCCGCTCATTTAATATGCACACCCATCATCTCGCCCATCATCTCTCAGCGCTGAAGCCGGCGCTGACTGGTGGGCGGGGTGATGGGCGGGAAATGGGCGCATATTAAACAGTCTGCCCGCATGATAGGCCCTGGCAACTACAGCCTAGAGTGATCATATGCGGCTGTATTCACTGCTCCCCGCGCATCATCATCAGCGCGGGGTGTAGTGAATCAGTATACTCACCGGCCACGATCCCTGCAGCACCGCGATGTCTTCCTGTCTGTGCCGGCGGCAGCTGTGTGGAGGCTAGCGGTGCGCACAGCAATGATGTCATCGCTGTGCGCACGTGTCCACACGCAGCCACCGCCGGCACAGACAGGAGGACATCGCGGTGCTGCAGGGATCGTGGCCGGCTCCACACTCCAGCGGCGCTGCTACTGACACAGACGGAGGAGGAGCGATGCTGCAGGGAGTTAGGTAAGGTGAGTTTGAACGTTTATTTTTTCTTTTTATGTGCCACAGGATGCGGGCTGTATACCAGGATGGGGGTATATAGCAGGATGAGGGTATATAGCATGATGGGGGTATATTATGAGCAGGATGGGGGTATATTATGAGCAGGATGGGGGTATATTATGAGCAGGATGGGGGTATATTATGAGCAGGATGGGGTATATTATGAGCAGGATGGGGGTTATATGAGCAGGATGGGGGTTTATAAGCAGGATGGGGGTTTATAAGCAAGATGGGAGTATATGAGCAGGATTGGGGTATATGAGCAGGATTGGGGTATATGAGCAGGATGGGGGCAATATGAGCAGGATGGGGTATATAAGCAGGATGGCAGTATATAGCAGGATGGAGGTATGTAGCAGGATGGAGGTATATAGCAGGATGGGGCCACATGCCAGGATGGGGTATATAGCAGGATGCGGCCATATGCCAGTATATAGCAGGATGCGGCCATATGCCAGGATGACGGTATATAGCAGGATGTGGGCTATACCAGGGTGAGGGACATATACTGTATATACAAGGCAGTAGGATCATTACTAGAAATGAGCCACCCCCCTAGAGTTCGAGTTCGGTTCGTCGAACGGAGGACAAGTTCGTCGAACGTTCGACGAACCAATTTGAACCCCATTGAAAACAATGGCAGGCAAACACATAAAAACACATTATACATGTACAAATACAGTTAATAAACATTGTCATTAAAATTACAGGTCCCCGTGACGCGTCCTGCACTCTGTCTCCCGCCGCTTTTCCTTCTGATAATCGCTGCGTCCTCCCGGTAACCAGCACTGATGATAGGATCTTCCATGACGTCAAAATAGCATGTGACCAGTCACGTGTCTATTATCTCATTGGCTACAGACTGGTAACATGGCTAGACATTATGCTAGGTCCTGTCAGTGCATCTCTCCGGTACGCGGTGCTCGTTCCAGCATCTCCGTGTACCTGCAAAATGCTCTGGCACATGGTCGGCTTCCCCGTTCCTGCATGTGGGCGCTCTTTACAGAGTCGGCCTACATGCAAGGACTGGCTGCCACAGCCGGTAAATAGCGGCAGCGGGAATCACGTGATCGGAGATTGTCGTTGCTATAGTAACGGTGGCAGCTGTGACGTCACCGCTTACAGCCCGCAGCCTCTGCTCACTCACTGAGTGATTAGACTGCAAGGAGCAGCAGCGTCTTCCTCCCATGCAGTGCTGTCTAATGTAGCAGAGCTGCATGGGTTGAAGGAGAAAGAAGACAGAAGAGCAGGATCGTGGAGGGCTGACAGGGAGTAATAAACATGGAGTCTCTAATGTGTCTGTGTATTTATTTCTATTAAAGTATTTTTTCTCTGTGTGGTGTCTTTTTTTTTTTAACCCTTTATTGGAGATTCTTAATGGCCGGGTCAAACTTGCCTGACATTAAGAATCTATGGCTTAATACTAGCTAGTAAAACAAAGCTAGTATTAACCCATTATTACCCAGCATGCCACCTGGCTTCAGGGCTGCTGGAAGAGTTGGATACAGCGCCAGATGATGGCGCTTCTATGAAAGCGCCATTTTCTGGGGCGGCTGCTGACTGCAATTCGCAGCAGAGGGGCCTAGAACGCTCGGGCCAACCTGTGCTACGGATTCCAATCCCCAGCTGCCTAGTTGTACCTGGCTGGACACAAAAATTGGGCGAAGCCCACTTCATATTTTTTTTTAATTATTTCATGAAATTCGTGAAATAATTAAAAAAAAAGGTCTTCCCTATATTTTTGGTTCTCAGCCGGGTACAAATAGGCAGCTGGGGGTTGGGGGCAGCCGTACCTGCCTGCTGTACCTGGCTAGCATACAAAAATATGGCGAAGCCCACGTCATTTTTCCTTTCTCGCCTTTTCATTGGGGGACACAGACAGTGGGTTATATGGTGTCTCCAGGGGAGGCTTGACACTAGGTTTAAAAAAGAGTTAGCTCCTCCTCCCACAGCATATATCCCCAGCTAGGCGGGAACTAGTTCAGTTTTTTTATAGTGTCAGCAGGGAGGCTGACATGTCTGGACTGAGCTCCACCAGAGGTGCCTCAGGCCAGCTTATTTTTACTTTTTATTTTGTTTTTCTTTTCTTATTCATTCTATTTTTGATAGGGGCAATACTAGGGTGCCTTGCCACCCGCGTTCCCCCCGTGTACGGGCAGAGGAAACCTGGCGTGCAAAAGCCGTCAGTCTTTCCTCGCGCCCAAGTGGTCGGGTCTGCGTACCCCTCCAGGCTCCCTGGAAGCACCTCACGGAGGTAGCTCCAGAGTGTTAGGCAGAGCCGAGCATCTGCTAGCCTTGAGCCGAAGATGCGTCCCCGAGATCTCCGCATCCCAGGACCAACGCGTCTTCAGACGGAGCAAGAGCAGGTAGGGAGACGACGTGTACCCGTCCCCTGCATCCAACTGCCGCCGGAGGAGGCGCCGGTGGGGCGATGCAGGCCGTGATCCCGGGGAAGCATCATTAATTTAGCTCCCGGCGTCGGCCTGCATTCTTAGCAACGCCCCCTCCACTGCTCTAGAAGCTGCTCCCTCTAGTGGGCCGTCTCTCCCCTCCATGCTGCCAGAGAACACTGGACGCCATTACACGTGGGGAGCAGACACGGGTGAGATCGCCTCCTTGGCTCTGCAACTCTGCAGCACTATATACCGCTCTGTTCAGCGGTATATCGCTGTCTTCTAGCGGTGTGTGCCTGCTGGCTGGCGGTGTATATCAGCTTTTAGTGGTATATACTGACTGTGCCTGCAGGTATATACTGACTGTTTGGCAGTGTATGCCGCTTTACTATTGGTATATACCAGCTCTGTATAGCAGTCCCTTTTTAATACTGCTACTAGCTCCTCACCCACAGTAGTGTAATACTGCTAGAGGCTCACAGTATAATTGTACGTTTGTTGCTGACATGCGTAAAAACCGCAAGGGTGATAAAGCTTCCCAGGCATCCTCTATGGACCTGTACTATGCTTGTACCACCTGTGGAAGCTTGTTTCCAAATGGTCGAAGCTATCCACTATGCCGGGGCTGCGATGCCCCTACTACAATATCACAACAGACGTTGCCGGACCAGGGGGTCGTGCAATCTGTGGGTTCGGCCCCGGCCGCCATTCAGGCAGCACCCCCGTCTGATGAGGCTATCCCTGCATGGGCTCTTCTGATGTCTAAAAGGTTAGATGACCTGACCGCTCAGATATCCCAGCCTTCCACAGGCTCCCACAGCCTTCCCCCGGCTCAGCTCCCCCAGAGAAGCCCGCCTTCGTCTGGGGTATCATCCCCAGTACGTAAAAAGGCTGTCTCCAAAAGGCGCCATTGCGACCGCTCCGCCTCGTCTGACTCACACGATGGTCAGTCTGACTCAGACTCCGTGACCTTTAGTAGTCACGATTCCCGAGACTCTGACTCTGATTCAGATGTCCCTTCTGAGTCTAGGCATATGGAAGACACTTTAATAGCGGCTGTCAATCACTCTCTGTCGATTTCTGATCAGCCCTCGGACCCGACTTCTCAGTCGGCAATCAAGCGAGCCAAGAAGCCTCCTAAGTCCTTTGCCCAGGATCCGATTTTTCATCAAATCATATCTAAACGGTGGGATCACCCTGATAGGAGGTTTAACAAAAAATCCTGCTCTTCATTCGCTTATCCCTTTCCTCCGGAAATGGTTAAGCCCTGGTTGGTACCCCCCGTTGTGGATCCGCCAGTATCCAGACTGGCTAAACACACGGTTATGTCTGTTTCAGACAACGCGTCTCTCAAGGACTCGTCCGACCGCGCAGTTGAGGCTGCGGTCAAATCTATTTTCCAGGCTTCGGGCTCCTCTCTGCGCCCCCTGTTTGCCATGACATGGGTGGCAAAAGCTATGAGCGTGTGGAGTAGGAACCTCCGCAAGTTGCTTCGCCCTTGCAATATTCCTCCGGAGGCTCTTGAGATTCTTGATTTGTTCTCTCTCGCCTCTAATTATTTGCTTCACGGCTCCCTAGATGCAGCTAGCTGGTCAGCCCTAACGGCAGCCAATGCTGTCTTCGCCCGCAGGGTTCTGTGGCTAAAAATATGGAATGCGGACAGTGCCTCCAAGAAGTTCCTGTCCACACTTCCCTTCCAGGGTCTTCGTCTATTTGGTGAATCCCTGGACAAGCTCATATCTGAGGCGACAGGTGGTAAAAGTACCATTCTACCACAAAAGCGACCTGTAGCCAGAAATTTCAAAAAGTCTTCTTGGCGCAGGCAGTCCTTTCGGTCTGCCCCACAAAAACCATCGGCCCACGGACCGTCACAACACTCAGATCGAGGATCCGGTCCCTCAAGGGGCTCTTCTTGGCGTTCCTACTCCAAGCAACCTAAACCCAAAGGACCTCGCACTGTACAGGCCCCCTCAGCATGACGCCAGGTATCCCGCAGATCCGACTCCTGTGGGAGGGCGGCTTCTGCTTTTCCGGGATATCTGGCTAGACCACACTCACGATGCTTGGATTCGAGAAATCGTCACCTCAGGTTACAAGATCGATTTCTTTTCCCTGCCGGACAACAGGTTTCTGCGTTCTCGTCTTCCAAAGTCTGAAACACAAAGCCAGGCCTTATTTCAGGCCATAGTCTCTTTACAGAAAGCAAACATTATCATTCCAGTAACCCTGGAACAGCGCGGCAAAGGTTTCTATTCAAACCTTTTTGTCATTGCCAAAAAAGATGGCTCTGTCCGCCCTATCTTGGACCTCAAACGGCTAAACAAATTCGTACGGATTCAAACTTTCCGAATGGAATCATTGAGAGCAGTACTAGCCGCCATGGAACCTGGAGAATTCCTAGCTTCCATAGACGTTCAAGATGCTTATTTACACATCCCCATATGTGTCTCTCATCAACGGTTCCTTCGCTTTGCCGTAGGACACCGTCACTTCCAATTCAGGGCCCTCCCCTTTGGGCTGGCCACTGCGCCTCGGGTCTTCACAAAGGTCATGGCGGCCGTCATGTCCATTTTACACCCCAGAGGCATCCTGGTTGTTCCCTATTTGGAACTTCTTGTCAAAGGGAGCTCTCCTCACGTTTGCTCAGAAAGCGTGCAGATTTGCCTAGACACGCTGTCAAGGCTAGGGTGGCTTATCAACTTCAACAAGTCATCCCTAATTCCTCATCAGCGCATCACCTTTCTAGGTATGCTGATAGACACGGCCCAGTCCCGGGTTTTTCTTCTAGAAGACAATAAGTCTTCCCTGATCCGGGCCGCCCAATCCCTCCGCTCTCGCCGTCACACATCCCTTCGGAATGGAATGAGAGTGTTAGGCAAGATGGTGGCGGTCATAGAAGCCGTGTCCTTTGCCCAATTCCATCTGCGCCCTCTACAACTGCATCTTCTATCCTCCTGGGACAAGAATCCAGCTTCCCTGGACCGGTCAGTCCGCCTATCTCGGGTTGCGCTCAGCTCCCTCGTCTGGTGGACTCAAGCCTCATCCCTATCTCAAGGGAAGTCCTTCCGCCCGGTCCACTGGCAAGTAGTCACGACGGATGCCAGCCTGATAGGCTGGGGGGCGGTGTTTCTCCACCACACTGTTCACGGACGCTGGTCTCCTTCCGAGCGCTCCCTGCACATCAATGTTCTCGAGATCAGAGACATATTTTTGGCCCTTCAGAATTTTCAACCCCTACTATTGGGCCTCCCTGTTCAGATCCAGTCAGACAATGCCACGGCCGTGGATCACATCAACCGTCAGGGAGGAACTCGCAGCAAGGCAGCGATGGGGGAGGTATCCAGGATTCTTCTTTGGGCAGAGAAGCACATCCCCATTATTTCAGCCGTCCATATCCCAGGGGTAGACAACTGGGCCGCAGATTTTCTCAGCAGGCAAGGGCTAGCGGCAGGGGAATGGTCCCTCCACGAAGAAGTGTTCCATCAGATCACTCTTCGCTGGGGACTCCCGGATGTGGACCTCATGCCGTCTCGAATGAATGCCAAAATACGTCCCTTCATATCTCGGTCGAGAGACCCGCTAGCGCTCGGCTCCAACGCCCTAGTCTTTCCATGGTCACAGTTTCGCCTGCCCTACATCTTCCCTCCGTTTCCTCTCATTCCGAGAGTAATCAAGAAAATCAAAGCGGAGGGAATCCCGGTGATCCTCGTGGCCCCGGACTGGCCCAGGAGAGCCTGGTACCCAGAGCTCCTCCAACTTCTCAGCGACAGTCCCTGGCGTCTTCCCGACCGCCCGGATCTTCTGTCGCAAGGTCCAATATTCCACCAGAATACAGCACAGCTGCATTTGACGGCGTGGCGCTTGAGTCCCTGATTCTAGCCAAATGGGGTCTTTCTTCCAGGGTAGTTCATACCATGCTCAATGCTCGGAAGCCTTCCTCCACCAGCATTTACCACAGGACCTGGAAGACCTATCTTTCCTGGTGTGACCGTCATAATTGGTCGCCCCTGACCTTTTCAATCCCTACTGTCCTTGCTTTTCTGCAAGACGGTCTGGACTCGGGTCTTGCTCTCAGTACCCTTAAAGGACAAGTTTCTGCCTTTTCGTTTTTTTTCCAGAAGCAGCTGGCTTCTCGCCCTCAGGTCCGTACCTTTCTTCAAGGGGTAGCGCATTTGGTCCCTCCTTATCGCCACCCCTTAGATCCCTGGGATCTGAATCTGGTTCTGGGAGCTCTTCAGCTTCCTCCTTTCGAACCTCTGAGAGAAATCTCTCTTCAGCGACTATCTTGGAAAGTGGCCTTTTTAGTCGCTATTACCTCTATCAGGCGAGTGTCCGAACTGGCAGCTCTTTCCTGTCGCTCACCTTATCTGGTATTCCATCATGATAAGGTGGTCCTTCGGCCTTCCCTCGCCTTCCTTCCGAAGGTCGTATCCTCTTTCCACCTGAACAAGGACATTGTGTTGCCGTCATTCTGCCCAGCCCCGGTCCACTCCTTTGAAAAAGCCCTTCACACTCTCGATCTTGTCAGGGCTCTGCGGACCTACATTTCCAGAACAGCGCCGTTGCGCAAGTCCGATGCCCTTGTGACGCCCTGGCAAAGCCAGGTTGTCACAGAAAGAGTTAATTCTCCTTGGTAATCTGATCCCACACCGATGCAGCAGGACAAACCACAGCCCCCAGGGTAAGAGAAAAGCAGAGCAGAGGGGAGGGGCTGGAGCAGAGTGTTTGGAGAGACAGAGAGAAGAGAAGCCTGGAGTTGTAGCTCCCAGGCTGAAAAGTGAAGTGTGCTCCGAGAGGGCCGGGACAGGCTGTGAGTGAGGAAGGGGCCAGAGGTAGCCGGGCAGGGTAGTGGCCCCCTGGTACCTGGGTGACCCGGATCACTGCAGGGGAGTGTATTCCCCATTCCCGGCTGAGGAGAAGGAGGAAGAGAGTGGAGAGAAAGGCACCTGGCTGCAGGGAAAGAACAACAGGAGCTGCTGCACCGTGTGTGGGACACTAACACCCCGTACCGAAGGCTGCAGACACCGGCAATTCCTAGTTTACCAGTGACTCTGCGTGGAATACTTGTGAGTACGCCCGTGCCCTCGGGCACCACACCGCAGCACTGCGCCCTGCTCCCTGCTTACCCCATCACCGGGCCCCGGGACAACCAACCCCCTACCCACGGAGGGGAGAAATAACAACTAAGCTGCTCCCTGTCACCGCTCCCGGGATCCCCATAAAGAGCAGCGGTGGTGTCCACAATCACCACAACCGTGGGTGGCGTCACGGACAATCTCCCTTACCAAATCCCCTTTTACTGTGGAGCCTGGGATCACAGACCGGGTCATGCCACCGTGATACCCACAGAAGTGACCCCGTGGCCCGGATCTGAGTACCCCCTGGTCCCCGGGCGACACATTTGGCGTCACGAACAGGATCGAACCCATCCAGTTTCCTGGAGGAAGTGCGCCTTATTCTGGACTGTCAGCGGTGATCCGCTGCAAAAATTTTGAAATTCGCCATCTTTGCCGCCATTTTGGGCGCGAAAATCTCCCGCCCAGCGCCTTCTTCCCCAAGCGGTGGGCGCGAAAAAGAGGCTCCGCCCCCTCAGAACGCGGGCGGAAGTGAAGCTCCGGAGGACCGGAAGCGAAAGAGAAACTTTAAAAGTTGCTAGAAGGACTGCTCCCGAGTACCAAGGGGGAGCAGTAGGAAGGAACTGCAGTTCATGTGACCGGGACTGTAAAGGCAGGGACGCCAGGACTTTGCCTAATTCCGTTCCTGGACAAGCAGTAGCCGCGACCCCGATGACATCTTACCCGGCTCCGGCAGTCCGCTCAGCCGCCACGGTGATGACGTCGGCTCCGGCAGTCCGCCCGGCCGCAACGGAGGTGGCACCCGATTGGAAGTCTGCCCCATATGTGGCGCCAGCCGCGCCCAGGTACCCCGTCACGGCTGTGGAGCAGCCGGAGTGCACCTGCAGAGAGGAGGAGCAGGCCAGTGAGAGATGGAGCCCTCGGCAGTTAGCGAAGCCGGTTGTAGCCGGCGCCGAGGGCATCCAGGTGGGCCTGGCTTCTGAGCAGGAGGCAGAGCACGGAACCAGTGCCCCGTACTGGGAGTGGCGGCAGCAGCAGTGGTAGCGGAGCATGGACGGCTACCCACAAGTTAAAAAGTTGACTGTTTTATGGACTGTCACCCCTGTTGAACGCCCTCAGGTTCAGGAGGAGGCCATCTGCTCCGCAGGTGCGGGGTGGCAGAACAGGTTAAAGTTTTAGAAAACGTACCTCCCGATGTGGGAAGATGTATGATTGTAATGTATTTATTTATCCTTTTTCCAGTTTTTATAAATGTTGGTGCCTAGACGGCCCGAGGACGGGCCGTGTTTTACCAAGGGGGTGTGTGACGCCCTGGCAAAGCCAGGTTGTCACAGAAAGAGTTAATCCTCCTTGGTAATCTGATCCCACACCGATGCAGCAGGACAAACCACAGCCCCCAGGGTAAGAAAAAAGCAGAGCAGAGGGGAGGGGCTGGAGCAGAGTGTTTGGAGAGACAGAGAGAAGAGAAGCATGGAGTTGTAGCTCCCAGGCTGAAAAGTGAAGCGTGCTCCGAGAGGGCCGGGACAGGCTGTGAGTGAGGAAGGGGCCAGAGGTAGCCGGGCAGGGTAGTGGCCCCCGGTACCTGGGTGACCCGGATCACTGCAGGGGAGTGTATTCCCCGTTCCCGGCTGAGGAGAAGGAGGAAGAGAGTGGAGAGAAAGGCACCTGGCTGCAGGGGTAGAACAACAGGAGCTGCTGCACCGTGTGTGGGACACTAACACCCCGTACCGAAGGCTGCGGACACCGGCAATTCCTATTTTACCAGTGACTCTGTGTGGAATACTTGTGAGTACGCCCGTGCCCTCGGGCACCACACCGCAGCACTGCGCCCTGCTCCCTGCTTACCCCATCACCGGGCCCCGGGACAACCAACCCCCTACCCACGGAGGGGAGAAATAACAACTAAGCTGCTCCCTGTCACCGCTCCCGGGATCCCCATAAAGAGCAGCGGTGGTGTCCACAATCACCTCAACCGTGGGTGGCGTCACGGACAATCTCCCTTACCAAATCCCCTTTTACTGTGGAGCCTGGGATCACAGACCGGGTCACGCCACCGTGATACCCACAGAAGTGACCCCGTGGCCCAGATCTGAGTACCCCCTGGTCCCCGGGCGACACATTCTCTTCGTCCTCCCAGTAGGACACAAAAAGGGCAACCCGGCGTCTAAATCCACGATTTCTCGATGGATCAGGACTGCCATCTGTGAGGCATACAAAGCACGAGGTGCCATTCCTTCTCAATCTGTGTGGGCCCACTCTACACGAGCAGTGGGTGCCTCCTGGGCTATCCGCCATCAGGCTTCGGCGGCCCAACTTTGCAAGGCCGCTACCTGGTCCAGTGTGCACACGTTCACAAAATTCTACAGAGTGCATACGCATGCCTCCGCGGATGCTGCTCTTGGAAGACAAGTCCTTCAGGCGGCAGTGGCCCATTTATAAGTGGCCACTGCTCAGTTCTTGACAGTGTTTTGATATGAGTTCACTGCAGTTGCAGTTGTTAGTCAGCTATTAGTCTGATGTTATACACTGTTAATAGTTCAGTTCCCACCCAGGGACTGCTTTTGGACGTCCCACTGTCTGTGTCCCCCAATGAAAAGGCGAGAAAGGAAAGGACATTTTTGTGTACTCACCGTAAAATGTCTTTCTTGGAGCCTTTCATTGGGGGACACAGCTCCCGCCCTTGTGGTTTTGGTTATCCTTTTCCTACTGCTTTTACACCAAACTGAGCTAGTTCCCGCCTAGCTGGGGTTATATGCTGTGGGAGGAGGAGCTAACTCTTTTTTAAACCTAGTGTCAAGCCTCCCCTGGAGACACCATATAACCCACTGTCTGTGTCCCCCAATGAAAGGCTCCAAGAAAGACATTCTATGGTGAGTACACAAAAATGTCCTTTTTGGGGGGGCAAGAAACTCCTGCATACAGTCCTGGATGGAATATGCTGAGCCTTGTCGTTCTGCAGCTGCTGTCTGCTCTCCTGAATACACTAGTGAATGGAGCATGCTGAGCCTTGTAGTTCTGCTCCCCCTGCCTCTCCCTCCAGCATACAGTACTGGATGGATGATGCTGAGCCTTGTAGTTCTGCAGCTGCTATTTGCTCTCCTCCATACAGACAGACAGCAGACAGCAGCTGCAGAACTACAAGGCTCAGCATACTCCATCCAGGACTGTATGCAGGATTGCACCAGGGCAATTCGGGATCAGCGGGGTAGAGTCCCGGAACTGTCACATCTAATGGATGCGGCAATTCCAGGCGGCTGCTTGGTGAATAATGAAGCAGCAGCCATTTTCAAAAGAGGAAAAGCCGCCAGGGATTTGTGACAGCCGTGCAACAAGGCGCCCGTGATTGGTGAGTAGGAAAGATGGATTGTGCTGGGGACGCAGGACGCATGCAGATACGCAACGTGCGCACGTACTTAGTGTGAAAAGCCACGCTTTTGGTGATCAAACCGTTCTCGAATGTAAGGGGCACTTTGCACACTGCGACATCGCAGGCCGATGTTGCGATGCCGAGTGCGATAGTCCCCGCCCCCGTCGCAGCAGCGATATGTGGTGATAGCTGGCGTAGCGAAAATTAACGCTACGCCAGCTTCACACACACACTCACCTGCCGTGCGACGTCCCTGTGGCCGGCGACCCGCCTCCTTGTTAAGGGGGCGGGTCGTGCGGCGTCACTGCGACGTCACACGGCAGGCGGCCAATCGGAGCGGAGGGGCGGAGATGAGCAGGATGTAAACATCCTGCCCACCTCCTTCCTTCCGCATATCCTACGGAAGCCGCGGTGACGCCGGTAGGAGATGTTCCTCGCTCCTGCGGCTTCACACACAGCGATGTGTGCTGCCGCAGGAGCGAGGAACAACATCGGACCGTCGCATCAGCGTAATTATGAATTACGCCGACGCTGCACCGATGATACGATTACGACGCTTTTGCGCTCGTTAATCGTATCATCTAGGCTTTACACACTGCGATGTCGCATGCGATGCTGGATGTGCGTAACTTTCAATTTGACCCCACCGACATCGCACCTGCGATGTCGCAGTGTGCAAAGTGCCCCTAACTCGAACTGCCGAACTTTTAGCAAATCGTTCGAGTTCGTCGAACGACTCGAACACCCCCCCAAAATCACTCGAACATGAAATTGGAGAACCATTCGACTCGGACATCGCTCAACTCTAATCATTACCAGGTTGGGGTACCTTAGTAGAGAATTTGGGGACATTAACCCCGTAACAGTGTCAACAGCAGATCCTCGCCCCATAACAGTGTGTCATGACCACATTTCTTGCTTAAAATTTTATTTTCCTATTTTCCTCCTCTAAAACCAGGGTGCGTCTTATGGTCCGGTGCATCTTATAGTCCGAAAAATACGGTACTGTATCAACATGGGCTGAAAAGCCACTCTGCCAGGAAAAAGCCATTACTCAAAAAAAACATAAGAAAGACAGATTAATGTTTGCAAATGCACAAAGGAACAAAAACAGTACATTTTGGAGACATGCCCTGTGGTCAGATGAAACTAAAATTGAACTGTTTGGCCATAATAACCATCGCTACATTTGGAGGAAAAAGGGAAAAGCTTTGAAGCCTAAGAACACCATCCCAATTGTGAAACATGGGGGTGGCAGCATCATATTGGGGGTTGTTTTGCTGTAGGAGAGACTGGTGCACTTCACAAAATAGATGGCATCATGAGGAAAGATTATGTGGCAACACAGATGCAACTTCTGAAGACATCAGCCAGGAACTTAAAGCTTGGACGGAAATGGATCTTCCAAATGGACAATGACCCGAAGCTACTGCCAAACTGGTTACAAAGTGGCTTAAGGATAACAAAGGCAATGTTATGGAGCGGCCATCACAAAGGCCTGATTGCTGATGTATGTAAAGCACTATGGAATTAATTGCGCTATATAAGTGAATAAATATTCTATATTATCTCAATCCTATTGAAAATTTATGAGCAAAGCTGAAAAGGCCGGTGTAAGCAAGGTAACCAAACATGGCTCAGTTACACCAGTTCTCACAGGAGGAATGGGCCCACATTCCTACCAACTATTGTGAGAAGCTTGTGGTAGGAGATCTAAAACTTTTGACCCAAGTTATACAATTTAAGGGCAATGTTACCAAATACTAATGAAATGTCTGTAAACTTCTGAATTTTCAAAAAGTAATAAAAATGCCTTAAAACAGAGGTCTCAAACACGCGGGCCACATGAGGCCCCTTTGGCTGCTGGCCCGCAGATCCCGTGACAATCACGGCTCTATGCTGGGGGTCGGCACCAGCAGGACTTTACTGCATTTGAATCCATTTGCGGTGCTGCGCAGAGGAGCTGTCAGCTCTATTCCAGTTGCTGCTGCCTGGCAATTACATGCAAGGAGGTGACGTCATACAGCAATGTCACTTCCTTGCATCTGATTGGCAGGCCGCAGCCATTGGTATAGTCC
This sequence comes from Anomaloglossus baeobatrachus, assembly GCF_048569485.1. Lineage (NCBI taxonomy): Eukaryota > Metazoa > Chordata > Amphibia > Anura > Aromobatidae > Anomaloglossus > Anomaloglossus baeobatrachus. The sequence continues at coordinate 175,344 of NW_027441921.1, forward strand.
AGACACAGCTCCTCTGCGCGGCACCACAAATTGATTCAAATGCAGTAAAGTCCTGCCAGCGCTGACCATCAGCATAGAGCCACGATCGTCACTGGGTCTGTGGGCCGCGATCATCACAGGCTGCAACAAGCAGGTAAGGTACGTGCTCAAGATCAGGACCCGCTGCGTCCTGGACGTGGCGGGTCCTGACCTGCAGGGCTGCAAGTCTCCTCCTTAGGAGACCACAGCTGCCTGTGCCCGCGATGAGGGTTTGGAGCGCTGCGGTCTCCTCGCTGTGTTTTGCCTAGGGAGGACACTTCTGACTCCGCAGCATAAATTTACATGCTGCGGCCTCTGCAAGCCGCACCGCAGGTCCATTTTCACTGCTGGCCGTACACGCACAGCAGGCATAGGGTTTTTAGAAATCCTATCCACTATGTTTGTACTGTACATAGCAGGGTTTTGGACGCAGCTGAAGCATGCTGCATCCAAAACTCTGCAAATACTGATCGTGGGCTCGGAGCCTGATAAGAGGGAACAGAGGAAAGGTGAGGAGATTTTATTTTTTTTGCGTATTATTAAACAATGGGCAGAATACTATAGGGATGGCCACAATACTACAGAGCACAATACTACAAGGATGGGCAGAATACTACAGGGATGGCCACAATACTACAGAGCAGAATACTACAAGGATGAGCAGAATACTACAGGGATGGCCACAATACTACAGGGATGGTCACAATACTACAGAACACAATACTACAAAGATAAGCTGAATATTACAGGGCACAATACTACAGGGATGGCCACAATACTACAGAGCACAATACTACAAAGATAAGCTGAATATTACAGGGCACAATACTACAGGGATGGCCACAATACTACAGAGCACAATACTACAAAGATAAGCTGAATATTACAGGGCACAATACTACAAGGATGGCTACAATACTACAGAGCACAATACTACAGGGATGGCCACAATACTACAAGGATGGGCACAATACTACAGGGTACAATTACAAGGATGGGCACAATACTACAGAGCACAATACTACAAGGATGGGCACAATACTACAGGGATGGCCACAATACTACAAGGATGGGCACAATACTACAGGGCACAAGGATGGGCACAATACTACAGGGTACTATACTACTGAGCACATACCAGAAGGATGGGCAGAATACTACTGGGCACAATACCACAAGCATGAGCACCTTACTACAGGGGACACGGATGGTCACATTACTGCAACCATGGGCACATTACTACAAGATGTTGGCTAAGATTACTATATGAAGAAGGTGATAAAATGTAAAAAAAAAATTCAAATAAACGTAAGGCATATACTAGGTAAAAGATACAGTCGACTTGGAGTATCGGACACCAGAAGTGAGTGGGCGTGACCTGCCAGAATTAGTAGGCTGGAGCGGAGATAGTGGGCATGACCGACCGCCGGACTTAGCTAACATTTTTTAAGTCCATGTAGTCTTGGAGTTCTCAAAATAGAAGTGGGACTCTGGGGCCAAGCCACCTCCTGCTTAATGAAAGCTTGTCATGGGTTGCATGCCAGGCTATGCCCACCAAGACGAGCATCACACCGACCAACTAAGTCGCAAGTATTCCACTTTATGCAAGGGGGGCTTCGCGCCCCCCCCCAACCCTACCCCCCCGGCTGCATCACCCATACCACTGTTTCTATTGTATAGAACTCCATGACTATGTGGACTTAAAAATTGTTTATTAAGTCCGGCCGGTCATGCCCACTATCTCTGCTCCCGTCCACTGTTTCCGGTTGGTCACGTCCACTCACTTCCAGTCCCTGAGACTAGAGGTATGTAAAAAATACAGTGACTTTTCTGTGCAGATTTAATAAATGGAAAATTTGCTGCTTATTACCTCACAGTATATTTATAGTCATATTATACGGTTACTGTAGCATCTTTTATTGCATCATCATAATGGTCTGCTCTGCAGCACACATTCCTCTATGGTGGAGGAATTAATTTTATACTAAAGGCTCCCATACACATTAGAGTAAAATTTGCCGATATTGGTTGGAATAATCAATAGTTTAACTCCTTCACGACCATTGATGTAACTATACATCATGAGAGGGAAGTTGTTCTTGACCAAGAACATATAGGTATGTCATGGCGATTGCTGGGGGTGAACGAGCTGTGCCTGGCGCAATTGCCAGGGACTCTGCTTTTCCAACAGCCGAGCTCCGCCCCTCACAGCTAGAGATAGTGCCTGCACCGTCCTTGGCTGTTTAAACTCATAAATGCCGCAAACGATATAGTGGCATTTAGGGGTTTGGGGAGGGATTGTTTTCCCTCTCCCATCTGATGAGTGCCCCCGCAATGTAATTGTGAGGGCCTGATTGTCGCCATGGTGACCTGAGATCGTCATAACGACCTCCGGGTGACCAGACTATGGAAAACCTCAGTGATCATGCCTGCAGCATAATCCCTGAAGCTTCTCACAGTGCAGCGGTGATACCTGCAGTGTACAGCAATGATCTGTCATTGCAATACAGTGCATCTGCGATCAGAGCAGTGAAAGTAAAAAGTAAAAAAAAAAGTTAAAATATATATAATAAAACAAAAACAGAAATAAAAACAAATCAACATTTTTTTTTCTCCCAATATATAGTTTTTTGTATTTTTTCCTTCCCATGACAGCACCAAACATGAGAGAGTGTATCCAACCCCAGGAACAGGAAACCTTTCTAAAAATAAAAGGGGCGGCACCTCTCCAAATCCCCAGTGTGGTTTCCTGTTCCTGGAAGAGGATACCGGAGTTTATTTGGGAAAACTTCTCCTGAGGATTGGCTCTCGGCGGGCCAGGAGGTCCTGGGGATCCAGGTGTCACAGGGGCTGCACTGGTCACATGAGGCGGTTCCCTTCCCCCATGCCTGACATCGCATGAACTAGGAGGTTCCCTGGGCCCCAATTGGCCTGCCAGTTCCAGGGGTTGCTGAGAAGGTTTTGGGTCCTGGCCAGGGTCTGTCTCTATGTGCGGCATCTGGAGCAGTGACACTGCGGACACTTCACGATTCAGAAAGCAGAGCCGCATTCGCCATCACACCCCAGGGAGAGCTTACAGCAAACTTCTTGGCCGATGCCTCGTTAGATGAGGTAAGGTCCGATGCCTCGGTAGATGGGGTAAGGTTAGCCGCTTGTGCTTGTACCCTTTCCAACTCCAGTAGGCGTGTGTTATGGCTAAAGAACTGGAATGCTGATTTTCAGTCCAAAGTGAAAGTATGCGCAGTACCATGCCAAGGAGACTCTGTTTGGATCAGCCCAAGACGACATCCTAGAGAAGGCAGGAGACAAGAAACGTGTGTGTTCCCCCTCTGGATACAGGTTCAGAGATTCCTTTCAGACCTCAGGGAGGAAGGTAGGGCCAAAAGGAGAGCAATATTAGGGGGTGGCCTTGGGGAAGAGATAAGGTCCAAAACAAGGGTTTTTTGTTCAACAGACCCTCCTATAAGGGATTTCCCAAGGGGCAATGACACCAGGTCTCTGGTGGGAGGAAGACTGAAGCAAGTTTATCCCCAGTGGGCTGATGTTCCTGCCTCTGCTCTGTTTGGATGTTAAAAACCATATCCCTTGGTCTAAGGCTAACTTTTTCTTCCCTCCCGCCTCAATGAGTAATAACTTCCCGAGTAGCCCCAAAAATCAGAGGGTTCTAGAGTAGGAAGTCCTTTCATTATTAGGGAAAAAGGTATTGATCAGGGTGCCGGAGTTAGAAATGGGAACCGGGTTTTACTTCAACCTATTTCTAATAAAAAACACCCGATGAGTCCTTCATGACCATCTTCAATCTAAGATCTCTGAATTACTACATGGAAGTGGAAAGATTTATGATGGAGACCCTCAAGTCAGCAGTGGGACTACTTTTGTTAGATGGCATTAATAGACCTGACGAACGCATACTACTATGTCCTGATCCACAAAGACCTCCAAAAATATGAGGCTGGCAGTGAGAATCGAGGTGAAATTGACTCACTTCAATACCAGTGCTTCCCATTTAACATTTCAATAGCTCCAAGAGTATTCACCAAAATTGTGGTGGAGATGGCATCCTATTTAAAAAAAAAAAAAAAAAAAGAGACATTTTAATAGTCCCATACCTTGACAAATTTTTGGTTGTGGGTAGGTCAGAAAGGGATTGTTCAGCAGCCGTCAGTCCTCAGTCCTCTCAGAACTAGGATGGTTGATAAGTGAGGCAAAGTCAAGGAAAGACCCTGCTCAGATTCAGTTATTTTTGGGCATCAGTTTGGACTCAGTGGGGCAGTATTGCTTTCTCTCACTGGAAAAAATATTAAAAATAAAACAGAAAATGCTATCAGCTCAAAGGTGGTCAGAAATGTTACTAAGACTAGCAATGTCTTTATTAGGGTCCCTAACGTCTATGATACCCGCGATCTAGTGGCCTCAGTTCCACACAAGAAGCATTCAGGGACAGGTTTTCTCCATTCAGAGCTGGACTTAGAACACACGTTCCAGCTATCACAAAAAGTCCTAAGATCACTGGATTGGTGACGGGACAAACTGAATCTGGGGAAAAGGGTTCCTGGGAACGCTGAAGAGCCGGTAGTTATCACCGCAAACGTCAGTCCGGTGGGTAAAGGAGCCCGATAAAGGGCCACTACTTTGATATTCAGAAATGTTTCCTGTTGCGCATACACTCTCTCACATATGGTGCTGTCATGGTCTGGAAAATCCAGTTACTGGTAACTAATTATCATATATTTTTTTTTTTACACAAATATATTTGGTACTGCGGAATCCCTAACAACCTGCTCTATAAAACTGTCACACTAGTTAACTCCTTCAGTGAACCCCGTAAAAAAAAAATATTAAAAAGCATAGCAAAACTGTCTTTTCATTATACAGCTGACAAAAAAGTGGTATAAAACGTGATTGAAAAGTCACATACAGCTCCAGCCGCCAAAAAAAGCTATAGCTCTCAGAATACAGCAATGCAAAAACTGTTTTTCTTTTTCTATCAAATAGTTTTTATTTTTATGGTGTTAAAGCGACAAAACATAACAAAAAAAAACTATATAAATGTGGTATCACTGTAATTGCACTCACTCGAAAAATAAAGTTGTCTTATCGCTTTAACTGCACTGTGAACAGCGTAAAAAAAAACAATTCCTTTATTGCTGTTTCTTCTTGATTCTGCCTCACAAAAAGTGGCATAGAAAGCGATCAAAAAATATTATGTAGCCCAAAATGGTAGCAATAAAAATTCCAACTCCTCTCGCAAAAAACAAGCCTTCACATGACTCTTGGCAGAAAACTAAAAAACTATAATTTTCACAATTCAGTAATGTGATAGTAGCCAAACCTAAAATAACTACTGTATTTTTCGGATTATAAGACGCACTTTTCCTCTCAAAAATTTGGGAGGAAAATGAGGGGTGCGTCTTAAAATCCGAATGTAGCTGCCGGTCCTGGTCAGTACGGCGCTGTTGTGTGCATCAGGCGGCGCCACTCTGTTCGGCTCGGCGCGTGGCTGCTCTGTTCTGCTCGGCATGCGGCTGCTCTGGTCTGCTAGGCTCGGCGCGCGGCTGCTCTGGTCTGCTCGGCGCGTGGCTGCTCTGGTCTGCTCGGCGCGCGGCTGCTCTGCTCTGTACACAGCTGCTCTGTTCTGCACGGTGCGTGGCTGCTCTGGTCTGCTCGGCTCGGTGCGCGGCTGCTCTGGTCTGCTCGGCTAGGAGAGCGGATGCTCTGGTCTGCTCGGCGCGCGGCTGCTCTGGTCTGCTCGGCGCGCGGGTGCTCTGTGCGGCAGGCGGTCATTCTGTAGATGTTCGTGGTCAGGGATTCAAATAATTGCACCTAGAGTCAGCGCCTGCGCAGATGGAGCTCTCAGCTCAAGCTGTCATCTGCGCATGCGCCGACTCTCGCTGCCATTATTTGAAGCCCTCACCGTGGACTGCCGACATCTTCAGAATGCCCCCCTGCACAGAGCAGAGCGGTATCACCGGCCCCGCACAGAGCAGAGACCGCAGTGAGTTTCTGGGCCTCCCTCTGTACCATTGTCAGCATCACAGTACTCCAGTACCGCCCCTGCCTTCTGTGACTCCCGCTCCGCTGCTGTCCCCTCTCCCTGGTAAGACACCACCAGATTATATAATGGACCCCAATTTTTTTTTCACCTTTTTTTTTCTCCAAATTTGGGGTGCGCCTTATATTCTGGTGCGTCTTATAAAACGAAAAATACGGTATATAAATTTGAGATCGCTGTAATCCTTCTGAGCAGAGGAATAAAATAAATAAAACCAATTTCAACTGCTATTGGTTTGTTCATTCTTCCTCTCAAAGGCGCAGCTCATGTTTATCCTGATCTCTACGCTGAGCGCTTACACCAGGGATTACATGTAAATGTACGTGCCCATGATCAGGAATAGCTGCGTTTTGGAGGCATCGTATATTCGGTGCATCCAAAATGCTGCACTGTGCACTACAAACACAGTGGATGGAAATTATAGCAGTCCCATGCTCACTGTGCTTTTTTCCTCAGCGTAAAGTAACATGCAGCTCAGCTTCCATATATGACCTGCCTATAATAAGTCAAAGTCCTCCTAAATATTTCATAAATGATCAAATACAATTCACACCAATTTTAACCAAATAAATTGAAAAAACCTGAATGCTAAATATTAATGAATACTACCTATGCAAATATATAGCAAAAATTCAATATACCTTAGAATCTTCCACAATAAATGGTTAACAGACCCCAAATATAAAAAGTATGGAGATTGTCGCTGCTGGTGACTCCCAGGCTGTGGAGGAGAGAAGCCGCCAGACACTGCCGCGTACAGGCCGGAGCCGCGCACCGAGTGGCCGAGGAGGAGGAGCCAGGCGCTGGCTGGATGGAAGAGCCGCTCCGAAAATGCGTCCCCTCCATACCATCCTACTGACTGCACCTGGAAGCCCCTTCATTAAAGAGGGTGCAGGGCAGGGGGTATGATCCGTGAGAGGGCCCCCGGGAAGAGTCCGGACGAGATGTATGTTCAGCAGAAGGTGCGGGTCTTACTCATGCTGCGGAAGATGGGCTCTAACTTGACTCCCAGTGAAAAGGCGTATAGGGCTCTGCCAATGTGACATGGCACCTGCAAAACACTCAAACTAAATCTGAACTGAAATATGGCGCTCCTTTTTTTCTTCACTTTGCACCAGTGGTGTACCGCCAATGTAGGCAGACCATGCGGCCTATATGGGGCCTATGAGTCAGGGGAGCTGGTGCTAGAGGCAGCATCGGGCCCCCCTCGCTTGTGGGGGTCATTGCCCATTATCGCACAAAACCATGATGAGAGAGGGAGTGGAGCGGTCCTTTCCCTCCTTCATCATTTTCTCCCTGTGCCTATGATCAACATCTCAGTTCAGCAGAGCGCGGTAATATCACTACTGCGCGCCGCTGTGCTGAGACATGCAGAGCGCAGGACTCTGATCGGAGCAGTGGGGAATGAGGAGAGGTGAGTACTTGTTTATTTTTTTCTTTAATCAGTGAGTGCACGATTACCAGAGGTCTATGGGGGTGCATTAAACATTATGTGGGCTTCATAATACAATATGAAGGACTATGGTGGATACCTTATTCATGGACTGTGGGGTGCATTGAAAGGTAAGGTGGCTGTGTAATACAATATGAACGACTATGGGGGCTGCATTATAATATATAAAGGACTATGGGGAGTGTATTATACAGTAATGCATAGAGGACTATGTGGGAATTATAATACATGAAGGATTATGGGGGTGTATAATAATATATGGAGGACTATGGGGCGTGCATTATGTGACGCCCTGGCAAAACCAGGTAGTCACAAAAGAGTTAATCCTCCTTGATACCAACACAGTCCCCACACAGATATACAGTACACCAGCCAATCAGACCCTACTCACCCCCTCCCCAGGAAAATGGGAGGGGGCGAGAGGAGCTTAGGAAGTGCAGAGAGGAGTTAAGTTTCAGTTTGTGCTGTAATCAGTGAAGAGCTGACAGGAAGGAGTTGCAGCTCCCTGGAGAAGGTGGTAGTTGGGGTTGGAGCCCTGGACTACCGGACTAGGTGGTAGTGAGGGCCACAGGCGACGGAGATCCAGTCGCAGGGAACCTGAGGCCGACCGGGACAGGGTTGTAGCCCGCCGGTGCCGAGAAAGGGGATCCGGTCCGGAGGCCGCTCAAGCGGACTAGTCCAGGCAAGAAAGAGACAGACAGAGAGTTTGGAAGGAAGGGCCCCTGGTTGTATATCTGGGTGTGGGACCCGAAGACACCCACCAAAGGTGACCGTCCATTGGCAATTTGGTTTACAATACAGACTGTGTGTGGTTACTGACTGTCCAAATCATCAGCAGCTCATGCAGCACCACGACAACCGAACTGTGAGTTTCCTGCTCCCTGAAAACCCTCACAATACTCTGGGCCCCGGGACTACACCTCCCCTACCCGTGGAGGGGATTCCACCTTGCTGCCCCGCTCCATCAGTCCCGGGCACTCACATACAAGGCAGCGGCGGTATCACCAACCTTCACCGCAACCCACGGGTGGCGTCACAGACAACTCCCCTGTAAATATTCCCTTTTCAATCGTGAGTGACAGACGGCTGCGCGAGCCCCGGATCCGGCTGCCACTCGAGCCACAGCCACCACCCGGATCCGAGTGCGGCCCGCCGGTTGTGATCTGTCTCTTGCCCGCGACACATTATACAGCAATACATGGAGGGTTATAGGGTGGGATTAAAGTATATGGCGGACTATGGGGGCTACCTTATACATGGACTATGGGGGTGCATTATAAAACATGGAAGACTGGGGGCTGCATTATAATACATGCTGGGCTATTTCGCTGCATTATAGAAAGAAAGAGAAAAAGCGATCAGGGAGCCCAATTATACAAAGAACAATCAATTTCATCAAAAATAGATTTTTATTGAGAATAAATATTGAATATTAATTATCTATCAAATACACAAGTGCTTGTTTGACAACTCTATATGCATCAACAATATACATGTAACGGAACCGTATCATGAAAAATATATATTCTAGAATGGATAAAATTATCATACATAAGTCAAAGATATATAATCCTTGAAGCTATAGAATATAAATTGAAACAAATATATATAGTAACAGAAATATCTGTAGATCAACAGGGATCACTTTTGCTGCACCAAGGTGTACTGCAACTCTAGTGCTTCAAGTAATATCAAACCCAGAATCGCTGGACATAGGAATGTAGCAGATATCGTTACAGACCACCAGGGGTCACTCTTGCTACACCACAGTCATATCTACCCTACTATTCACAATTACCCAATATTGGTTATTAAGTCAGTTAGGGATATGCCCATATAAACCCATAATGGTGAATTACCAATCAGAATTGTAAATACAGGATTGTTACTACATACATATACCCAAATAAACGGTTACTGTTAGAAAAGTGTGACACCCGACACGTGTTTCGGTTTCTTCGTCAGGGGGCGTGCCCAATCGACCGGAGAGGTTTAAATACAGCCCACCTCCAATCACCGCACATTACCATTAGTGACGCGCGCACCATCATTGCAACTCATCGACGCGAGGTCGTCCGCCGCGTCACAGATCATCTGACCCAGGGAAACATGTGACTCAAGTACAGAGGAGCCGTGGAGACACAGCGAGCTGAACAAGCGCCGATAACCTATGACAGCCGCGCGTTCAGGTGTGGGGCAAAATTAGAATTTATATCATGAATGCAAATTTAGGATTTAAATAGAGAGATTTTTGCAAACACAATATTTGTCAAGAGATACAAGTAAATCTATGTAGCCAGACAGCAATAAATAAAGAAGAGGGAATTCGTTCGTTGGATAATGATATAATACCCAAAAGCAAGACACATAGGACCATTGTACACATTGGTATCATTGTAAGATGTGATCAAGCAGCAAGTTCATTTGGATACTTAGAGAATGCTAAGCAGAACTGGGTCTGTCAATATGTGTGATGGGGGACGGACTACTTGATTATCCCCACTACTATGTATTGTGGGAGATGTACCCTCTTATGTAATATATACAAGTTTTAATATTTATAATAACATCATTTACACATGTTCTGTCCGTTCTAACCTAATATTTATGATATGTATCCTGTATAGGGGTATTTGAACGTTAACATAGGCATAATGATTTATACTTTATTTATTGCTGTCTGGCTACATAGATTTACTTGTATCTCTTGACAAATATTGTGTTTGCAATTTCCAGGGAATAGAAGTATAATCATGGATTGATTTATTCATTCCATATCTTTCACATATATTTAGATTCTGTAATGAATAGTACACTTATTATGTGGTCAAAAATCTCTCTATTTAAATCCTAAATTTGCATTCATGATATAAATTCTAATTTTGCCCCACACCTGAACGCGCGGCTGTCATAGGTTATCGGCGCTTGTTCGGCTCGCTGTGTCTCCACGGCTCCTCTGTACTCGGGTCACGTGTTGCCCTGGGTCAGATGATCTGTGACGCGGCGGCCGACCTCGCGTCGGTGAGTTGCCATGACAGCGCATGCGTCACTAATGGTGATGTGCGGTGATTGGAGGTGGGCTGTATTTAAACCTCCTTTCCGGTCGATCAGGCATGCCCCCTGACAAAGAAACCGAAACACGTGTTGGGTGTCACACGCTTCCAACGGTAACCGTTCATTTAGGTATATATATGTATGTAGTAACAATCCTGTATTTACAATTCTGATTGGTAATTCACCATTATGGGTTTATATGGGCATATCCCTAACTGACTTAACCAATATTGGGTAATTGTGAATAGTAGGGTAGATATGACTGTGGTGTAGCAAGAGTGACCCCTGGTGGTCTGTAACGATATCTGCTACATTCCTATGTCCAGCGATTCTGGGTTTGATATTACTTGAAGCACTAGAGTTTCAGTACACCTTGGTGCAGCAAAAGTGATCCCTGTTGATCTACAGATATTTCTGTTACTATATATATTTGTTTCAATTTATATTCTATAGCTTCAAGGATTATATATCTTTGACTTATGTATGATAATTTTATCCATTCTAGAATATATATTTATATATTTTTCATGATACGGTTCCATTACATGTATATTGTTGATGCATATAGAGTTGTCCAAACAAGCACTTGTGTATTTGATAGATAATTAATATTCAATATTTATTCTCAATAAAAATCTATTTTTGATGAAATTGATTGTTCTTTGTATAATTGGGCTCCCTGATCGCTTTTTCTCTTTCTTTCTTTCTAAATGTGGTTATGCGATTTTTGCCCATATATAGTCCTTGATATTACTAGATTGATTTAATAATGTACACTATCTAGTGATATATTATGTATCTGAAATCACTGTTTAAAATCCTCTTTGTTGGCTACATTATAATATCTGGAGGACTATGGGGAGTGCATTATACAATAATACATGAAGGACTATGGGGTGCAGCATAATATATAGAGGACTATGGGGTGATTATAATACATGGAGGACTGTGGGGTGAATTATAATATATTGAGGATTATGGGGTGAATTATACAAGAAGGACTATGGGATGAATTAAAATACATAGGGGACTATGGGAGGTGCATTATAATATATGGAGGTCTATGGGGAGTGTATTATAATACATGGAGGACTATGGGGTGCATTCTAATATATAAAGGGTTACGTGAGACCCATTATACTATTTGGAAGGCTATGTGGGGGCCATTATAGTATTTGGGTAGCTATGAGGGAGCCTTTGTATTTCTTTATCGTTCCTTATGGGAGACCCAAACCATGGGTGTATAGCTTCTGCCTCCGGAGGACACACAAAGTACTACACTCAAACGTGTAGCTCCTCCCTCCGGGCTATATACACCCCCTGGATGACAATCTACCCAGTTCAATGCTTTGTGTTTCAGGATGATCACACACTTGCATTCTCTGATATTTTTTTATTTTTATTTTTAAAGATTTGGAAGAAAAGCGGGTCCAGTCTGGACTCCCGGCATGTCCCTTCACACCCCACTCTGTCGGGTGCTGTTAAGGTTGACTTTATAAGGCTGGAGCCTTCACATGCCGCGCTCCTTCACACCCTCTGTCGAGGCTCTGTTTGAAGTGGGAGCCTCCACGGTCCTCTCTGCTCGCAGAAGGCCGGTCTCCATCCGCAGCCCTGTCTGGTCCCTGCTGGAAGGAGCGTTACCCCCATTCAGGGACATGGCCCTGCGTCTCAAGAGCTAAGTATTGAGACGTTTTTTCAGGGGTCCCGGGTTCTTTTATTTGGGGGACAGTATGTGCTTTAGCGTTACTGTTAATTCCGGCCGGTTCTGGGGGTTTCCCCTGAGAACCGCGCCGAAGGTGCCTGCTCGTCGGCCGCTTTTTAAAATCTAGGCCCCGGCTTCTGTTTGGGCCTAGTTTCGTTTTCGGCTTCTCTGCATGTTTTGCATACAGCGCCGCCCACCGCCCGACCAGCAGAGGGGAGGGCACTCCTCTCTGGGGAGATGTTCCCTCCCCTGTATTTCTTCCTGTATCTCTCTGCCCTCCGTTTTTTCCCGCTCTTGGGGCTTATACACGCCCCCCCTCTTCTCCCAGCGCCATTTTCTCAGCGTTCCTACACTGGAAGGCGCTGGATGCTGCAGCTGCATACTGTTAGAAGGCTGACGCTTCACAGGGGAGCGGTGGAATCCGGAGGGCACACAGAGAGCACGGGCTGGTAAGCCACAACCTCTGGTTGTGGACTTTTATTACACTCTCAGGCTTTCTACAGGAGTGTATTCTGGCTGCAGAGCTTCCACCATCAGCAGCATGTCTGTCACTAGGAGCAAGGCTGCAAACATGTACGCTATATGCACTGCGTGTAAGCTCATTCTGCCAGAGCCAAGCACATACCCACATTGTGATGCCTGTGCTAACATGTTTGTGTCTCAGCCTGGAGCCGCCTCAGGGGTCCCTCTGGCTTGGGTAGCTTCCTTTTCACAAGCTATTTCCCAGTCTTTTGCCGACTCCATGGGGCAGCTGTCCCGGACACTGCTGTCCATGCATCAGCCCCCTTCTCAGGGTGTCTCTGCGGCTCCGAGCTCTGCAGAGCCCTCAGAGCATGTCCTAGGACCCCGTCCCCCTAAACGGAGACGCAGGGAACCTTCTCCTTCCTCGTCCCACGGCTCTGATTCACAAGCCGAGGTGCAGGGCGAGGAGGATTTGTTTACTGTGGGCTCAGACGCTGCCTCTATGTACCCCATTGACTTGTCTGAGGGTGATGCGGATGTTAGTGACTTGATTGCGTCCATTAACTCCGTACTGAACCTCAACCCACAAGAGTCAGAGGAACAACCCTCTCTGGTAGAGGTACACCAGTTTACCTCTCCTAAGAAACCTAGGAGTATGTTTTTTAACCACTCCAGCTTTCAGACCACTGTTAACAAGCCCAGGGCCTGTCCTGACAAACGTTTTCCGAAGCGTAGTTCAGATGACCGTTTTCCTTTTCCACCGGAGGTGGTTAAGGACTGGGCCCAGTCCCCAAAGGTAGACCCTCCGGTGTCCAGAATCTCAGCCCGCACAGTCGTAGCTGTGGCTGATGGCACTTCTCTTAAGGATCCCACTGACCGCCAGGTTGACCTTCTGGCCAAGTCTGTATATGAGGCGGCAGGAGCCTCGTTCTCCCCGTCTTTTGCGGCAGTGTGGGCTCTTAAGGCAGTCTCTGCCTCTCTGGCGGAGATTCATTCCCTCTCCAGGGACTCTGTTCCTGAGACGGATGCCTTAACTTCTCAAGCTTCGGCTTTTGCATCCTATGCCATGTCTGCCATCCTGGAGGCTTCTCACCGCACTGCGGTGGCCTCCGCTAACTCCCTCGCGATCCGCAGGATCTTGTGGCTTCGAGAGTGGAAAGCAGACGCTTCCTCTAAGAAGTACCTTGCGAGTCTCCCTTTTGCTGGGTCCCGGCTGTTTGGGGAACATCTGGATGATATAATTAAGGAAGCTACTGGCGGGAAGAGTACTTCCTTGCCACAAGCTAAAGCCAAGAAACCTGTCCAGGGCAGGAACCAATCGAGGTTTCGTTCCTTTCGTTCCTCTAACTGGTCGTCCTCTAAGCCCTCGGCCTCGTCCACTACCGCAGTCAAGGATCGTAAATCCAACTGGCGCGCAAAGCCGCGTCCTCAAAAGACCGGAGGAGCCGCTGCCACTAAGGCAGCCTCCTCGTGACTATCTGGCCGCGCCAGCAACGTCCTTAGTCGGTGGCAGGCTCTCCCACTTTAGCGACGTGTGGTTGCAACACGTCTCCGATCAGTGGGTGCGGGATATCATCTCCCACGGCTACAGGATAGAATTTTCTTCCAGCCCGCCAAACAGATTTTTTCTGTCCACCCCCCCCTGCTCCAAAGCCGCCGCCTTCTCTCAGGCCGTGGCATCCCTGCAGGCCAACGGTGTAATTGTTCCGGTTCCCGCCCGGGAACGGTTCAGCGGTTTCTACTCAAACCTCTTTCTAGTCCCCAAAAAGGACGGTTCCTTCCGACCCATCCTGGATCTCAAGCTTCTCAACAAGCATGTTCAGGTGCGGCACTTTCGCATGGAATCTCTGAGATCGGTCATTGCCTCAATGACCCAAGGAGATTTTCTGGCATCCATCGACATCAGAGATGCCTATCTGCATGTGCCTATTGCGGTTTCACACCAGCGTTGGCTACGCTTTGCGATCGGAGAGGAACATTTCCAATTCGTGGCTCTCCCCTTCGGCTTAGCCACGGCCCCTCGAGTATTCACCAAGGTCATGGCAGCAGTGGTTGCGGTCCTGCACCTCCAGGGGTTGGCAGTGATTCCTTACCTGGACGACCTTCTAGTCAAGGCCTCATCCAGTGCAGACTGCCAGAGGAGTGTCTCTCTCACTCTCGCCACGCTAGTTCAGTTCGGGTGGCTTGTCAACCTGCCCAAGTCCACTCTGACCCCGACCCAGGTGCTTTTGTACCTAGGGATGCAATTCGAGACTCTGCCGGCACTTGTCAAGTTGCCCTTAGTCAAACAGCAGTCCCTTCGTCTGGCGGTGCGCTCTCTGCTGAGGCACCGCCGTCATTCCATCAGACACCTCATGCAGGTGCTGGGTCAGATGGTGGCGTCCATGGAAGCGGTTCCCTTTGCTCAGTTCCATCTGCGTCCCCTGCAGTTGGACATTCTCCGCTGTTGGGACAAGCGGATCTCTTCCTTGCACAGGCAGGTGGCTCTGTCGTCACAGACCAGGAGCTCCCTTCAGTGGTGGCTTCGGCCCCTCTCTCTGTCTCAGGGACGCTCCTTCCTGACTCCGTCCTGGGTGATCCTCACCACGGATGCCAGCCTCTCCGGTTGGGGAGCAGTATTTCTCCATCACCGAGCACAGGGCACTTGGACTCCGTCCGAATCAGCCCTCTCGATCAATGTGCTGGAGATCAGAGCTGTGTTTCTAGCTCTCCTAGCCTTTCACCACCTGTTGGCGGGCAAGCACATTCGAGTTCAGTTGGACAACGCGACAGCGGTTGCCTACATCAATCACCAGGGCGGGACTCACAGCCGTCTGGCGATGTTGGAGGTTCAACGAATCCTCCAGTGGACGGAGGACTCCAAGTCCACCATGTCTGCAGTCCACATCCCAGGCGTGGAAAACTGGGAGGCCGATTACCTCAGCCGTCAAACCGTGGACAGCGGCGAGTGGGCCCTGCATCCGTCAGTGTTCAGATCAATCTGCCGCAAGTGGGGCACTCCGGAAGTGGACCTAATGGCATCCCGGCACAACAACAAGGTTCCGGTTTACGTGGCTCGCTCCCACGATCCTCAGGCCTTCGCAGCAGACGCACTGGTTCAAGATTGGTCTCAGTTCCGTCTGGCCTATGTGTTTCCCCCTCTAGCGCTCTTGCCCAGGGTTCTGCGCAAGATCAGAATGGAGGGCCGGCGAGTCATACTCATTGCTCCGGACTGGCCCAGGCGAGCCTGGTACCCAGACCTGCTCCGTCTGTCCGTAGAGGTGCCGTGGCATCTCCCGGACCGCCGAGACCTTCTCTCTCAAGGTCCGTTCTTCCGCCAGAATTCTGCGGCTCTCAGATTGACGGCGTGGCTCTTGAGTCCTGGATCCTGACGGCGTCAGGCATTCCCTCTGAGGTCATCTCCACCATGACTCAGGCTCGGAAGTCTTCCTCGGCCAAGATTTACCACAGGACTTGGAGGATTTTCCTGTCCTGGTGTCGCTCTTCCGACCATGCTCCTTGGCCGTTCTCCTTGCCGACCATCCTGTCTTTTCTACAGTCCGGTCTACAGCTAGGACTGTCCCTCAATTCCCTCAAGGGACAGGTGTCGGCTCTGTCGGTATTGTTCCAGCGGCGTATCGCCCGACTGGTTCAGGTGCGCACCTTCATGCAGGGCGCATCTCACATCATTCCTCCTTACCGGCGGCCCTTGGATCCCTGGGACCTTAATCTGGTCCTCACGGCCTTACAGAAACCCCCCTTTGAGCCTCTCAGGGAGGTTCCCTTGTTTTGACTTTCACAGAAAGTTGTTTTTCTAGTAGCCATAACTTCTCTCAGGAGAGTTTCTGATTTGGCTGCGCTCTCTTCGGAATCCCCCTTTTTGGTGTTTCACCAAGACAAGGTGGTTCTTCGTCCGTCTCCGGACTTTCTCCCTAAGGTGGTGTCTCCTTTCCACCTTAACCAAGACATTTCATTGCCTTCTCTTTGTCCGGCCCCTGTGCATCGCTTTGAAAAGGCGTTGCATACCTTGGATTTGGTGCGGGCGCTCCGAATCTATGTGTCACGCACCGCCGTTTTTAGGCGGTGCACCTCACTTTTTGTGCTAACCACTGGTCAGCGCAAAGGTCTCGCTGCTTCTAAACCGACCCTAGCTCGTTGGATCAGGTCGGCTATCACCGATGCCTACCAGTGTTCTCAGGTGCCTCTCCCGCCAGGGATTAAGGCGCACTCGACCAGAGCTGTCGGTGCCTCCTGGGCTTTCAGGCACCAGGCTACGGCTCAGCAGGTTTGTCAGGCTGCCACGTGGTCCAGTCTGCACACTTTTTCGAAGCACTACCAGGTGCATGCTCATGCTTCGGCAGATGCGAGCTTGGGCAGACGCATTCTTCAGGCGGCTGTCGCCCATTTGTGAAGTTAGGTTTTGCCTACTTCTCAGTTTGGTTTATTCCCACCCATGGACTGCTTTGGAACGTCCCATGGTTTGGGTCTCCCATAAGGAACGATAAAGAAAAAGAGAATTTTGTTTACTTACCGTAAATTCTTTTTCTTATAGTTCCGACATGGGAGACCCAGCACCCTCCCTGTTGCCTGTTGGCAGTTTTTTTGTTCCGTGTGTTTCACCGGCTGTTGTTAGTAGTCAGAGTTACGGTTATTCCGAGTTTTACTCTATCTCTACTTATGGGTGGATGTCCTCCTTCAGCTTTTGCACTGAACTGGGTAGATTGTCATCCAGGGGGTGTATATAGCCCGGAGGGAGGAGCTACACGTTTGAGTGTAGTACTTTGTGTGTCCTCCGGAGGCAGAAGCTATACACCCATGGTTTGGGTCTCCCATGTCGGAACTATAAGAAAAAGAATTTACGGTAAGTAAACAAAATTCTCTTTTTTATGGAGGGCCATTGCACTTTATGCAAGCAAGTGTGAAAATTTGTGTTGTGTCCATCATACTGTGCGGAGGGTTGTGTGGGGGTCATTATACTATTTGGAGGCTTTAAAAATAACCAAAATTGCCAAAACACAAGGGAACATATACAAGTATATCAATTTATCTCAACCATGGAAAAGTAGAAGGCAAGATAGCCCAGGCTACCTGCACAAAAACAATTGAAATAACCAAAATACAAAGCAAATAGCCAATTAAAATAACAAATTTTATTAGAGTTAATTAAAAAGTTTAAAAAAAGGTAAATAACAAGTGACTGAAGAATACCAGCAAGGAACAGAAGGAGGAAAAAATCAATGAAAGATGTGGCTGTACACAATATGTATAGCTCTACTCCATACCACCAGAGATTAATTAGAAGTATTTAGATATACAGCACAAGTGTGCATAAGAAAGCTCTGATGGAATTAGAGCAGGGCAAAACAATAAAGTACAAATCACAAAGAAATAAAGTACTGTTTAAAGGTGTAGGAAACCAAATCTATTAATAGATTACCCAGTGGCATCTCCTCCTGCTGGTGCTGGCGTCCGTCCCTACACGTGTTTCAGCATGAAAGCCTTCGTCAGGAGGGTTAGAAGGGGCCATTATACTGTATGAAGGCCCATTATAATGCATGGACACCTGCGTGGGGATCATACTGTGTTGGGGGTCACTATTCATTGCCGTGGTAGTTGTAGGGGGGTACTTTGAGGAGGAATTCACTGTGGGGATCATACAGTGTTTGTGAGGCAATTTTGTTGGCATCATACTTTATGGCTGCAATGAAAAGGGAACCAGGAGGCTTCAATAGGACTGCAATTACTTTGAAAGGGCTAAAAGGTTGTAAGATATGTTCCTATGTGACCAAGCCAAATATTATTATAATTAATAATAACAATAATAATAATAATAATAATAATAGTGTTTTTTTTGGGGGGGAGTGGCAATTAGAAATTCTGCTATGGGGCCCCATGATTTCTATGTACGCCCCTGCTTTGCACTGTCCCTCACAGGCAGTTTTTGACCACATATGGGGTATTGTAGTTAGGAGAATTTGTTCAACAAATTGGTGCTTTATCTCCTCTTCCCTAGTGAAAGGGATTAAAGCAACATTTTTGAGCTTTAAAAATGTACATTTTTCATTTTCACAGCTCAACGTTATACAATTCTGTGAAGCACCTGGGGTTTCCAGGTGCTCACCACACATCTAGGTAAACTCTTTGTAAAGTCTAGTTTCCAAAATGGGATCACTTGTGGGGGATGTCCACTATTTGGCCACATCAGTGGTTCTCCAAACGTGAAAAAGTCAAATGGCGCTCCTTCCCTTCCAAGCCCTGCCATGTGCTCAAACAGTAGATTTCCACCACACATGGGGTATTAATGTACTGAGGAGAGATTGCACAATAAATTGTACAGTGGAATTTCTCCTGCTACCCTTGTGAAAATGCAAAATTTGGGGCTAAAGTAACATTTTTGTGCGGAAAAAGTAATATTTTCATTTTTTCCTTCCACATTTTTTCGTTTAGTTAGTGAAGGAC
This sequence comes from Anomaloglossus baeobatrachus, assembly GCF_048569485.1. NCBI lineage: Eukaryota > Metazoa > Chordata > Amphibia > Anura > Aromobatidae > Anomaloglossus > Anomaloglossus baeobatrachus. The sequence goes on from NW_027441921.1 coordinate 194,523, forward strand.
CTAAAGCATTAATAAATGTCTTTGACTCCCAGCCCCTTGCTTGACTTTAGGCAAGATACATTTGTCTTTGTCCTCGTCACATGGTTGCTACCAGACACGGTTGAAGCCGTCTAAACCAAATAGGGTTATCTTGGTCTCATTAGAATATGGCTTCAATAATCCATGTCCTTAGTTAGATGCATTAATCTAACCTATTTTCTAATATGCAGTATATCACAAGAGTGAACATATCCCTTATATTTTGTCACAAGTGACAAACAACCCCTGTGGTGTTCGGCTGTAGAAGGTCGCTGCGTTTGGCTGCACAAACTTCTCCTTGATATTCCTTTCCTTCTTCTGTGGAGTGAATGAAGTTCTATGTATTTTCTCTGTTAGGGTTAACTTTTTCCCTTTTAGGACCCTGCGGATATCTTTACCTTTCAGCTGCTAATTATTATGCTCTCCCTGTTTCTTTATGTACCCACATTACCCCTTGGATTGTTACTGGTGATAAAGTTTATTTCTATATGGTCCAGATTGTAAGCAGTCTGCTTGTAATCTCCTGGAAACATTTTGCTTTTAATTGCTGTCGCTCTCCCAAAGTCATCTTGCAGATAAGTTGTTCATTTGAACTGCCCTTTTTGTTTTCCCTATGTCTTATTTAGGACTTAGTGGGGTTGACTAGTGCTCATCCTGTCCGATCATTACCTAGGGCCCAGTTCAGGGTCAGCGAGGGTCTAGGTTCCGCACCTATTCGCCGAGCAGGATACCTATCTAGTGATGTCAGGGGAGCCAGGGGCCAGCACAAGGTTTTATAAGGAGTCACCCTCTCTCCTAGACATGGGTCCCACCTTTCCTGCCCTCCTTATTTGCCATTTGCTCGGTATTTCCCCATACCCATCCCTAGCATGACACATTTTTGAAAATATTCTCTTTGCAAAACTACCCTCCGTTTCCAAAATTCAGTTTAAGTGTGGAGGAAACAAAACAAAAGAGCAAAAAAAGAAAAATTGCCTGGTCCTTAAGGAGTTGGGGAGAAAAGCAGTCAAAGTTTAAAAAATTATTTTTCTAAATTTTCAGAAAATAAAAGAAAAAAATATCAACCTAAAATTAAGCTAACATAAAGTATAATGTGTCATGAAAAAATAGTCTCAGAATCAGCAGGATATTTAGGAGCGTTCCAAAGTTATTACCACAAAGTGACACTGGTAACATTTGAATAAATGGGGCTTAATCATTAAGCTCAAAATTGGCTCTGTCATTAAAGGGTTAAACAAACAGGACAATTGGGCAATACACAAATTAACATGACATCTGAGTGCCGTCCCATTTTTATCCTCACACATCCAAAGACTTCTGTTTGGTAAGTTTAATTCCTGACTAGGATCATATATGAATTCATAGTATCATAGTATCATAGTTTTTAAGGTTGAAGGGAGACTCTAAGTCCATCTAGTTCAACCCGTAGCCTAACATGTTGATCCAGAGGAAGGCAAAAAACCCCAATGTGGCAAACAAGTTCCAATGGGGAAAAAATTTCCTTCCTGACTCCACATCCGGCAATCAGACTAGTTCCCTGGATCAATACCCTGTCATAAAATCTAATATACATAACTGGTTATATTAAATTTTTCAAGAAAGGCATCCAGGCTCTGCTTAAATGTTAGTAGTGAATCACTCATTACATCATGTGGCAGAGAGTTCCATAGTCTCACTGCTCGTACAGTAAAGAATCCTCGTCTGTGATTATGATTAAACCTTCTTTCCTCAAGACGTAGCGGATGCCCCCGTGTTCCAGTCGCAGGCCTAGGTGTAAATAGATCTTTGGAAAGGTCTCTGTACTGTCCCCTCATATATTTATACATTGTGATTAGATCTCCCCTAAGCCTTCGTTTTTCCAGACTAAATAACCCCAAGTTTAATAACCTGTCTTCGTATTGCAGCCCCCCCATTCCTCTAATAATCTTGGTCGCTCTTCTTTGCACCCTCTCCAGTTCAGCTATGTCCTTCTTATATATCGGTGACCAGAATTGTACACAGTATTCTAAGTGCGGTCGCACTAGTGACTTGTACAGAGGTAGAACTATATTTTTTTCATGAACACTTATACCTCTTTTAATACATCCCATTATTTTATTAGCCCTGGCAGCAGCTGCCTGACACTGTCCACTAAAGTGAAGTTTACCATCCACCCATACACCCAAGTCTTTTTCTGTGTCTGTTTTACCCAGTGTTCTACAATTAAGTACATAATCATAAATGTTATTTCCTCTACCCAAGTGCATGACCTTACATTTATCTACATTAAACTTCAATTGCCACTTCTCAGCCCAATCCTCCAATTTACATAAATCTCCCTGTAATATAAAATTATCCTCCTCTGTATTGATTACCCTGCAGAGTTTAGTATCATCTGCAAATATTGAAATTCTACTCCGCATGCCCCCAACAAGGTCATTTATAAATATGTTGAAAAGAAGCGGGCCCAATACTGACCCCTGTGGTACCCCACTATGAACTGAGACCCAGTCCGAGTACGTACCATTAATAACCACCCTTTGTTTCCTATCACTGAGCCAGTTTTTAACCCAGTTACACATATTTTCCCCTATCCCCATTATTCTCATTTTATGTACCAACCTTTTGTGTGGCACCGTATCAAAAGCTTTTGAAAAGTCCATATACACAACATCCACTGCATTTCCCTGGTCCAGGCTTGAACTTACCTCTTCATAGAAGCTGATCAAATTAGTTTGACAGGATCGATCCCTCATAAACCCATGTTGATACTCTGTCATAAGGTTATTTTTCTTGAGATACTCCAGTATAGCATCTCTCAAGAAACCCTCAAGGATTTTACCAACCGTAGAGGTTAAACTTACCGGCCTATAATTTCCCGGCTCAGTTTTTGTCCCCTTTTTGAATATTGGCACCACATTTGCTATGCGCCAGTCCTGCGGTACCGACCCTGTTATTAAGGAATCTGAGAAGATTAAAAATAATGGTCTATCTATCACAGAACTCAATTCCTGTAGTACTCTGGGGTGTATGCCATCCGGGCCCGGAGATTTGTCAACCTTAGTGATTTCGAGGCGGCGGCGTACTTCCTGCTGGGTTAAGCAGGTAATATTCAAGGGTGAATTTATGGCATCACTGATCATGTCATCTGCCATGGCATTTTCTTGTATAAAAACCGTAGAAAAAAAGTCATTCAGCAGGTTGGCTTTACCCTCATCCCCTTCCACCATTTCACCAAGACTATTTTTAAGGGGGCCAACACTATCGCTTTTCAGTTTTTTACTGTTTATGTAGTTAAAGAATATTTTAGGATTATTTTTACTTTCTCTCGCAATGAGTTTCTCTGTCTCATACTTAGCTAACTTAATTTGCTTTTTACATATTTTATTTAATTTTCTATAATTATATAATGCCTCATCACTACCTACCCTCTTTAATTCTTTTAAGGCTTTCTGTTTTTCTTTTATTGCTTCCCTTACAGCTCTATTTAGCCATAGGGGTTTCCTCCTATTTCTAGCATGTTTGTTCCCATAGGGTATATTTTCTGCACAAGCCCTATTCAGGATGCTCATAAAAGTCTCCCATTTGCTTTGTGTACTTTTATTACTTAGTACATCATCCCAGTTTATTGCACTAAAATCATCTCTCAACCGTTTAAAATTTGCTTTCCTGAAGTTTAGTGTCCTTGTAGCCCCTCTACTATACATCTTACTAAAGAATACATGAAAACGTATTATTTTGTGATCACTATTCCCCAAGTAACCCCCAACTTGTATATTTGATATGCGGTCTGGCCTATTGGTTAGTACAAGGTCTAGTAGTGCTCCCCCTCTTGTGGGGTCCTGTACCATTTGTGAAAGGTAATTATCTTTCATTGTTATCAAAAATCTATTTCCTTTGCTGGAACTGCAAGTTTCTGTTCCCCAATTTATATCAGGATAGTTAAAGTCCCCCATAATAATTACCTCTCCGAGACTCGCTGCTTTATCAATTTGCTTTATGAGGAGATTCTCTACCTCTTCCATAATATTCGGCGTCTTATAACACACCCCTATCAGTATTTTATTATTCACTCTCCCCCCCCTTATCTCCACCCATAGGGACTCTACATTCTCAGTACCCTCACATATGTTGTCACGCAGGATGGGTTTTAAGGATGATTTTACATATAGACACACACCTCCCCCTCGCTTATTTGTACGGTCATTCCTGAATAGGCTATAACCCTGTAAATTAACAGCCCAGTCATAGCTCTCATCCAGCCATGTCTCTGATATCCCCACTATATCATAATTTTCTTCCAACAATATTAATTCTAATTCCTCCACCTTATTTGTGAGGCTTCGGGCATTAGTGTACATGCACGTTACGTATGACTCTGTACCTATATTCCTGCTTACTGTATTGACTGTCCTAACCCTTCCCCCCGTACCACCCCCAATTTCATTACTTGTGCCCTGGTCACTATCTGCACTACATTCCCCTTCTATAAAGTGAATACCCTCGCCCCCCATTCCTAGTTTAAACACTCCTCCAACCAATTTGTCCCCATGTTTTGGGCAGACATGAACACCCCATAAAATATAATGGTTACGGCTTCTATCTGTGAAAAGCTCGGTTATAGAACTCATACCGGATACACATCTGAATGGGGCGGCATGTTCCATGTACAGGTTGGCTTTATCATTGCTTTAAAGAGCTCTGAACTTGAATCCTAAATACTCTGTATTGTTTTTCTTCAACAGAAACGCCCTGCTCCATATTTTCTTCAGAGCCAAGTGCAAAGGTAAGTCTCATTGAATTCTCTTAAAGATGTTGTGCATTTGTCACCCAGGGAAGGGGGTACTCGCTCCCGGGCAGCATACACAGTTAGGGATGTCACTTTGGTGGCCGTTGCCCACTTCCGTGCGCTTCCGTGCCCTGGGTCCCTTTTGTAAGGGGAGTATTTACAGGGGAGATAAGAGTTAATGTTCATGTGACGCCACCTACGGTGATGCGGGAAAAGGGAATGGATGCCGCCGCTGCTGTTTGTGAGGGACTGGGGTTGGGGTTGGTGGAATTGGCAGCTAGTATGTTAATCCCTTCGCGGGTAGGGATAACCCCAGTGTCCCTTTTGGTGCTGGATGAGGCTGAATCGCGCTGGAAGAAGGGGATGGCACAGTACTGGTAAACCAACTTTCCTCTACTCACAAATACATCCGGGAGACGGCTGCTTTCGGTCCCCTATTTCCCAATGCTGGTGCAGTATCCAGGGCTCTCTCGCTCTTGTGGCACTGTGGTTTAAGGTTGGGACCCCGTGGCCTGAAGCGTCTGTGGGTCCCTGAACTGACCTTGGCAGTTTCTGGTCCAAATGGCGGCAGTGTGAACCCTCTCGGGATGGCGTGGAGCTACTTTCCCTGGCTCAGTCGTTGCTGCTGGTACCTCGGAGTTTTGTGTGTTAGCCAGGTCCTTGAAGGTTTCCTGCTCTGCAGCTTTTTAGCAGGTTGTTTGCAGCTGTCACCTACTCTAGGGCCCTGTGCCCTGTCTGTACCCTGGTTCCAGAGACATGCGTCCTGTGCCTTCCCTGGAACCTCCCTCTCTGTGCCCCAGGTCACTGGGTACCCGATCCAGCTAGAGGCACACCTGACCCTTCACATTTCCTGGGTCTGTCTACACTGTTCGAGCACTTGCTTATCTTGTACGTCAGACACTCACCGCCCCCCCCCCCCACTGGGCTTGACTGGGATCGCTCCACCCCTTTCAGGGCCATCCCCTAGGTCCCCCTCCCGGGGCAACCTACCCAGTGGGACGTAGGAAAGCTGGGATTTAAAGGTGTTGGTGTTTTCAGCATTGATACTCATGGGAACCAGGGGGGGTAGGCACTGCATCCTAGGAGAGGGTACTGTATTCTTCATTATAAAATAATATCAGCCACTGCTAATAGTCGCACCCCTTCAAGTAAGAGCACAGCAGATCAATGGTGGCCGCTGATTGATAATGTCCTGCGAGCCCCTGGAGATATGGTGCCGGGACGGAGGATGAGTATACAATGCGTATATTTTACAGGGGAATATAGTATTTTAAAAGGGATTGTGTAATTGATGGACAACCCCTTCAATGTTGTAATAACCGAGCTCTACAAATGCTGAGATATACGTAATGTTAAGTATTTATTTCATTACTGCTGCCTTTCTATATCCATTTGAGCTCTTCCAATGAGAGGGTGACCTTCTACACCAGAGGTGTCAAACCCAGCTAGGTGTATGGGGCACACATAGAAAAAAAAATTGAGAGGGACCACGCTCCTTGCAGGACAAAGTGTAATTTTTAATAATTCCATAGTTGTTTCTATACACGTTTGGCTCACTTTTTTGAACATTTTTTGCTTGTTCATTATAACAAACCTGCACTTTTTTGTTTAGTTTTATATATATATATATATATATATATAGAGAGAGAGAGAGGGAGAGAGAGATGTTGTTGTGTGTAGTTGCAAAGTGTTTGTGTAGGGCGCTGTAAATGTCCTGGGTGTTGTCTGGGTGTGGGGGGTGTGAGAGCGGTGTTGTTTGTGAGTGTTGCGTTGTTTGTGGAGCGCTGTGTGTCTGCAGAGTTGTGTGTGTGTGGTGCTGTGTGTGTTGCGCGGTTTGTGTGGGTGTGTGTGTTTTGGTGGGAAGTGTGTTTTGTGCAGTGTGTGTGTGTTAGAGGAGTAGTCCTGGGGAGAGAGGAGTATAATAGGAGGAGTAGTCCTGGGTGGAGAGGAGTATAATAGGAGGAGTAGTCCTGGGTGGAGAGGAGTATAATAGGAGGAGTAGTTCTGGAGGTGAGGAATATAATATGAGGAGTAGTCCTGGGGGGAGAGGAGGATAATAGGAGGAGTAGTGCTGGGGAGAGAGGAGTATAATAGGAGGAGTAGTCTTGGGGGGAGAGGAGGATAATAGGAGGGGTAGTCCTGGGGAGAGAGGAGGATAATAGGAGGAGTAGTCCTGGGGGGAGAGGAGTATAATAGGAAGAGTAGTCCTGGGGAGAGAGGAGGATAATAGGAGAAGTAGTCCTGGGGGGAGAGGAGTCTAATAGGAGGAAGTGTCCTGGGGGAGGTGTCTAGTAGGTGAAGTAGTCCTGTGGGGGAGGTGTCTAATAGGTGGAGTAGTCCTTGGGGGGAGATGTCTAATAGGTGGAGCGGTCCTGGGGGGAGGTGCCTAATAGGTGCCCAATGTGTGCGGTGGGCGTGGCTGAGTGGGCATAGTGTGGGGGGCGTGGCCAAGCAGGCATAGTTTAGGGGGGCGTGGCTGAGCGGGCATAGTGTGGCAGGGACGTGGCCGAGCGGGCATAGTGGGGCGTGGCTGAGTGGGCATAGTGGGTGGCGTGGCCGAGTGGGCATAGTGGGGGGGGGCGTGGCCGAGCGGGCATAGTGTGGGGGGCGTGGCCGAGCGGGCATAGTGGGGGGGCGTGACCGAGCGGGCATAGTGGGGGCGTGGCTGAGCGGGCAGAGTGTGGGGGGAGTGGCCGAGCGGGCATAGTGTGGGGGGTGCGTGGCCGAGCGGGCACAGTGCGGGGGTCGTGGCCCGGGTAACTATGCAACACGGTTTCCATAGTTACCCGATGTGTACCATGGTTACCAGCGTACGCCGACTCCAGCACACGTGTGCCAGGAGCCGGGGTAAGCTAGTAACCATGGTACACATCAGGTAACCATTCAAAGCGACAGTGCTGGTTCATTTTTTGTTTGTTGGTCTCCTGCTGTGCAGCATGCATTAACGTGTTTGACAGCTGGAGACTAACGATCTGAATGGGCAGGGAGCCGGCATACGCTGGTAACCATGGTACACAATCGGGTAATTAAGCAAAGTGGTTTCCATGGTTACCCGATGTGTACCATGGTTACCAGCATACGCCGGCTCCGGCACGATCCCAGCAACGCAAGGGTATGTCTCGGCTGGGTTACTGGTGTGGGCTCCCGGGGATGCAGCAGTCAACTGGGAGTCGGGGCTCCGTGTGGGTTCGGAGAATGCGTGCGGAGGGTGGGGCCAAGCCGAGCGTCCAATGCTTGAGGGGGGCGGGGCTTGACCGAGCGGCCAATGTGTGCGGGGGGGTCTGGTCGAGCGGCCAATCCGTGCGGGGGGCGGGGCCAGGCCGCTGTGTCCAGGATGAAATGGGTCCTGATCATGGGCACGTATCTTACGTGCTTGTTGCGGCCCGCAGACCCTGTGAAGATCGCGGCCCTATGACGGGGATCGGCGCCGGCAAGGCTTTTCTAGGGTTGAATCATTGACAGTGCTGCACAGCAGAGCTTTCTGCACTATACCAATGGCTGTTCTCTGCCAATCAGATGCAAGGAGATGACGTCATGCAGCGGCGTCACCTCCTTGCATCTGATTGGCGGCCAGAAAGCTCCTATGCGCGGCACTGCAAATGATTCAACTGTGCTCTGCTGGCGCCGACCTCCAGCATAAGGCCATGATCGTTAGTGGGTCTGCGGGCCGCAACAAGCAGCCTCGGGCCACATGCTGCTCTCGGGGGCCGCATGTTTGAGACCTCTGTTCTACACTAAACCCAGACTTACCCTCTTCTGGGCCTCGGCCTGTACAATGAGCCGAGAAGCAGGATCAAGCTGTGCTGTGTACTAATTTAAACAGTCCTCTCACAGGTTGGAGGGAAAGAAGGGGAGTGCACCCCGAAATGTACAGTGCAAACGGCACGATTATTCAGCACATCCAAACTAAGTGGAAAAAAGTGCAGATGCAAACTGTTCTGGCTGCAACACAGAAACGCTGAATGCTGCCTCCCAGGAGCTCATTGTGTAGGCCAGGGGTCTCAAACTCGGCTGGGCATATGAGCCACACATAGAAGAAGAAGAATTTGAGGGGCCACATTCTTTGCAGGACAAAGTGGCATTTTTTTGGTGCCATATTTTTTTCTCTCCACACCTTTGGATCCCTGTGAATATTTTTTGCTCGTTTATTATAACAACATACACTTTTTTAGTTTACATATAAAAAAACAACATTTCTTTACATACTTTATTTTTTTTGTTTACATTTTATCTTTCTTGTAAGTAATATAGTTTTACAACTAGCACCATTTAGTGATTTTGGCCAAGATATTTTAGTAATATTCCCCATCCTGTTCCCCATGCTGTAGTAATGTACTCATCCTTGTACCTATCCTGTAGTAACGTGCCCATACTTGTCCCCATCAATTTTTGTGAAACTTGTCACCGAGGATCTCAAAGTCCAAACAAAATGGAAATTTGATAATCTCACAAAGACCCAGAGAGATGCCCTGAGAGAACTTAGGGCCATGGATGATGAGGTATTTAAAGATGCAGACAAGGGGGGGGGGCACACATAGTAATCTGGCCTAAGGACCAATACGAGCGGGAAGTCTTGAGGCAGCTGAGGAATCCTGATCCTAAACTACACTCCAACCCCCTACCTCTCTTTTCTAGACAATTGCATGCCATCTTGTTTAGGGCATTTGATGATGGCCATATTACTAAAAAAGTTTTCGAGGGCCTTACCACCACCTATCCCAAAATACCCACCTTTACACATAATCCCTAAAATCCACAGAGACCCCCTTTAACCTACAGGACATCCCATTGTGTCAGGGATAGAGGGTCTATGCCATATGTAGGTTCATAGACTACTACCTTAACCCACTTGTTGAGACATTACCTTCATATGTCAAAGACACAATGGATGTCCTGAATAGGGTTGATGGGATCTTTGTGGATGATAACGTGTTGCTGGTTACAGCAGATGTAGAATCCCTGTATACTTGCATGGACCACCAGCATGGTCTACAGGCAGTTCACTTCTTCCTCAGGGCAGCCAACCGGGATAGACACCTATGTGATTTGATTATTGAACTGGTCGACTTTGCCCTGTCACACAATTTTTTTGTGTTTAAGAATTCCTTTTATCTTCACCGTCGTGGCACTGCAATGGGGACGGCCTATGCCCAGTCTTATGCAAACCTCTTCCAGGAGTACTGGGAGTGGGCTTTGTCTGGGGGGAACAGTCACCGGCCGGCTCTCATATCCAGTGCTGGATAAGATACATCCACGATATTTTTATTTTCTGGCAGGGCACAGCGAGCAACTCGGTTTTTTTTCATACACTCAATAACAATGAGTATCACATCAAATTAATACACAGGTGTGATTCTTGCAAAATTGATTTTTTTGAGCATACAGTTGGACCATGGTCAAGGTAGTGCTATAAAGACCGACGTTTATCGCAAAAAAGTTGGTTCATTTTTTATTACACGCATCCTCCTCGCACAAATGCTCCACCATTAGAGCTATCCCGGTTGGCCAATTCTTGAGGATGCGGCGGATATGCTCTACCGAAGAATGTTTTGAGGTCAGTGACCTTAACACCTGCTTTTTACAGAGAAGTTACAGCAACAGGTGTGTAAAGGGTGGGTACAAGTGAGCAAAATACACTTCCCGGGCTCAGTTACATCAACCAACTAAGAAAGATGGATCTGAACAAAAATGGAGATTCCTCTCAACTTATAACTATGAGTGATTAGCTATAAAGGCCATTCTTTTAAAACATTTGTCCATCTTAAACATGGAGCCCTCCTTCACTCAATTTTTATCTGAAAGACCACTTTTGACCTCTAGGCGGTGTAAGGGGTGCTTCACACACAGCGAGCTCGCTGCCGAGATCGCTGCTGAGTCACGCTTTTTGTGACGCAGCAGTGACCTCATTAGCGATCTCGCTGTGTGTGACACTGAGCAGCGATCTGGCCCCTGCTGCGAGATCGCTGCTCGTTACACACAGCCCTGGTTCGTTTTCTTCAAAGCCGCTCTCCCGCTGTGACACACACATCGCTGTGTGTGACAGCGAGAGAGCGACAAATGAAGCGAGCAGGGAGCAGGAGCCGGCGTCTGACAGCTGAGGTAAGCTTGTAACCAAGATAAACATCGGGTAACCAAGGTGGTTACCCGATATTTACCTTAGTTACCAGCCTCCGCAGCTCTCACGCTGCCTGTGCTGCCGGCTCCGGCTCTCTGCACATGTAGCTGCTGTACACATCGGGTTAATTAACCCGATGTGTATAGCAGCTAGGAGAGCAAGGAGCCAGCGCTAAGCAGTGTGCGCGGCTCCTTGCTCTCTGCACATGTAGCTGCATTACACATCGGGTTAATTAACCCGATGTGTACAGCAGCTAGGAGAGCAAGGAGCCAGCGCTCAGTGTGCGCGGCTCCCTGCTCCCTGCACACAGCGCTGGTAACTAATGTAAACATTGGGTAACCATACCCGATGTTTACCTTTGTTACCAGTCTCCGCAGCTTCCAGTCGGCGGCTCCGTACAAGCGCAGCGTCGCTTCCACGTCGCTGCTGGCTGGGGGCTGTTCAGTGGTCGCTGGTGAGATCTGCCTGTTTGACAGCTCACCAGCGACCATGTAGCGATGCAGCAGCGATCCTGACCAGGTCAGATCGCTGGTCGGATCGCTGCTGCATCGCTAAGTGTGAAGGTACTTTAAGAACCTCAGTGATGTCCTTATCCAAAGTCATTATGTATCTAAGATAACAAACCCCTTTAACACCAGAGGTCCTATCGTGGGTTGTTATTCATGTGGCCGCTGTGCTGCCTGCGCCAATGTCCTGCGCTGCTTCACTTTTGAGACAGCAGATGGTTTTCGTTGCTATAAAATAAATCACTACATCACATGTAAAAGCACCCACATGGTATATTATGCCACGTGTGGTTGCTCCAAAATCTATATTGGCCTGACCTCCAGAGAACTACGGGTTAGTCCAAGAACATTTGTGGGACATTGGTGCGGCCAGGACTGCGACCGATGTGGATTTTTTGAAAAGTTTAACTTGTCACTTCACAGATTTCCATAATTGTGATCCTAGGTCCCTGAGGATTTGAGACTTAGGCGGGCTTTGCACGTTGCGACATCGGTAACAATGTGTTACCGACGCTGCAGCGATAGTCCCCGCCCCCTTCGCAGGTACGATATCTTGTGATTGCTGGTGTAGCGAACATTATCGCTACGCCAGCTTTACATGCACTCACCTGCCCTGCGACGTCGCTGTGGCAAGCGACCCGCCTACTTCCTAAGGGGGCGGGTCGTGCGGCGTCATAGCGACGTCACACGGCAGGCAGCCAATAGAAGCGGAGGGGAGGAGATGAGCGGGACGTAAACATCCCGCCCACCTCCTTCCGCATAGCCGGCCGGGACGCAGGTAGGATATGTTCCTCGCTCCAGCGGCTTCACACACAGCGATGTGTGCTGCCTGCTGGAATGAGGAACAACATCGTACCGTCTCAGCAGCGGTATTATGCAAATGTTGGACCCTACACCGATCATACGATAACGACGCTTTTGCGCTCGTTAACCCTAGAACGCATACCTGGGGTCTCGCAGGCCTGCTAGGTCATTTGTTTTCTATGGTAGATTGTTATGCTTGCGCGTTCTAGGGTTAATCGTATGTAAAAGGCTTTACACACTACGATGTCGACAGCGACGCCGGATGTGTGTCACTTTCGATTTGACCTCACCGACATCGCACCTGCGATATCGTAGTGTGCAAAGCCCACCATAGACTTAGTACAGGGAAGGATCAGGGGTGCCAACCTTAGGAAAATCCTGGCACAGAGAGAGACACCTCAGGGATTAAATGAAACTCTGAACTTTTCTCCATGCTTGTAGAATTCTTGTGTGCATGTGCCCTCCACAATTGTCTCATACTGTATCTTTCTATTTAATATGATATATTATATTCTACAATTGTCATATGTTTTTTACAATAGTGCCTTGCTGTAAGCATTCCTGTCTGGGACCTGTCTCCATATACTAATTAATGGTGATTTTGATCCAATGGATATTATGGATATCATATGGATCCAGCTCTTTGCCTGCTTATTGTGGATACATCATATTATTTATGGACTTGCCCCTATTTAGGGCTAATACTTGCCTTTGTTGTATTTAATATATATGATGTACTTCTTAAGAACCAACCTAATGGATGTGCGTATGCGTCCCTTCTGGCTATCTCTCTTCCCCTCTGTCGCTGTCTGGTGGTCTTGTGCGCTTGTCCGAGTGCCATAGCAACTTGTCTCTGACCCTGTACATGTGGCGCCCTGGACAAGCCAGGACGTCACAGGTACTGCAACAACGCACCCCACACCCCGGCTAGGCACACCAAAGTCAGACAAAAATCCTTGTTGCCTCCCTCCAGGGGCTGATGTCCACACCAGGTGGGGTGGAGCTAGGCAGTTGGCTCCACCCACCGAGGAGTTCACAGGCCTGGAGGCAGGAAAAGTGACAGTTCAGTTAGGGAAGTGGAAGAGAGAGGAGTGAAGTGGTAGTGGAGCAGACTGACCGTGTCCGGGTGCGTGACCCGGGCACATACAGCAAGGTTGGCAGACGGTGGTGACCGTCTGCAGGAGAGGCTGATTGACGTGAACCGTAAGGACCGGGGACGGGCGGTGGCCCACCGGTACCGGATCGGAGAGCAAAGAGAAGCCAGCACCATTCGGCAGGGCCTACGGACCCCGACCAGGCTTGGAGTCGCCTCAAAACCGGTGAAATCCGTTAGCGAAGGGAACCTCCGGGGTTTCCCAGCAGTCAAGACCCAATTGAAGGCAACCGCTCAAACCGTGAAGGGAAATACAGTCACCGCCAAGGCTACAGTTCCCAGGGCCAGAGCCTGCGGGCAAAAGGGGCTCCCTCAGCATCCATCCAAGCTGGGGAGCGGGTTACCGGTGGGAAGCCACCAGAACCGAGAACATAACACAGGTGCGGGGAAAGGCAGTCACCGCCAACCTACCGGGAGAAGAACCACCGCAGCCGTCTGTGGGACCCGTCCATCCAGCCGTTTGTTTTACCGGAGACTTTGCATTCATTATTGGCTGAGTGAGTACCACTGTGCCGTGCGGCACTGCGCTGCCCCCGCGACCCTGCACCTCACCAGGTCCCGTAACCCACCTGCCATTCCTCCCTCACCGGGCCCCGGGACAACCAACCCCGCTACTCACGGAGGGGAAGAACAACATCTAAGCTGCTCCCTGTCATCGCTCCCGGGATCCCCGTCCAGAGCAGCGGTGGTGTCACAACCTCACCACAACCGTGGGTGGCATCACGGACAATACATCCCCAAAACCAATCCCCCCTTTTCACTCACGGGCGAGGAGCGCTGCTCGAGTCCCCGGGTCCGGCCCACCGCTCGAGCCACCGACCGAGCAGCAAGCGAAGCAGCCGGACCCGAGCGTGGTGAGCGCAGCGTCCCTTCCCCGCCCGCGACAACTTGGCGTCACGAACAGGATCTTACCGCTCTGCCGTCTGGTAGAGGTGCGCCTTGTGACCGCCTGAGGTGTCTGGCCGAAAATTTTGAGAAGCCGCCATTTTGGGCGCGAAAAATCCCCGCTCGAGCGTCTCCTCGAGCAGTGGAGGCGCGAAAGCCGAAACCCCGCCCCTGTAGAGGAGGAGCCGGAAAAAGACTAAGGGGTAAGGGGGCACAGAATGGCGGCCGGCCGCATGTGAACCGCGGCTATAGAAGCAGGGACGCCAGGACTCTGCGATCTGCTGGTTCCTGGAAAGTACCGCTACCACCATGTCCGCCCCGTCCAGCTACGCAGAGGTTACGGAGCCGGTGCCCGGAACAGCGGCGTGGCTCAGGGCCCGAATGGCGGGGATCTGCCGGCGCTACCGGAGTCAGATATGTCTGCTGATGGAGCAGTGGACCGCGGAGGTGGAGGAGGTAGCTGCGGTCGCCCGGGTATACGGAATGGAGGCCATGATGGAGGAGCTGGTGAGTGACCCACGCCCTTGTGTCCCCGAGGGACCGGCCGTTGCGGCTGGGGGGCCCGGTCTACCTCTGGCCCCCATGCGGCCTCCGTCTTCCCTGCCCGTGCACCCCGCTGCTGCTGGTCCATCTAACGTACACCCCCTCGTAACAGTAGCCGAAAGATTGGTGAGCCCGGAGACTGCGGCAGCTGGCGGCAACCCGCCTGGCGCAGGGACAGATGATGGTGACTCCGGACCTGACACAGAGCCTGTTTCGGAGGAGGACGAGGGAGTCGTCGCCCTGTATGGCACGGAGGCCACTTACATCCCCCGGAGCGGAAATAATGGATACCGGGCGGCCCTTCCTCGTCGCGCCTACTATGCGCTGGAGGGGCTGGTACCTGTGTTCTTCCACCCAGGGTCGGGTGAGGAGGACGAAGGTGAGCAGTAATGGCAGCGGTCCCCCGCCGCAAGTTGTCCCCTTTGGGACCACCGGCACCGTTTGAATAAGTTAAATGATAAGATTGAATCAACCGAACTGTAATCTGATTGGGACCGTGATTAAACTGGCCGTTGCCGGCATGTTGTCCCCGTAGGGACTTTCTGCAACCGTTGCGTAAGGAACTGCTTACAGACAAGCCCGAGAACTTGCAGGGCAACCACAAACTTGTGGGATGTAAATATTTGGCTTAAACCGTTGCCGCCTCCGGAGAGGCAGATTGGAGGAAGGACCCGCAGCAGAGTAGGCTGGGGCCCGGCCACCACCTGAACCGGTGGTGATCCTCCGGGGGTCAGGGGTTCCCATGGACATGGGACCCCTGAAAGAGACCGTACCCGCTCGGGCAGCTTGGTTCTGGACTGGGGTCAAGGGGTGCTGCCCGCTTCTTAGGGGCAGCATCAGGGCCAGGTTGTTTGGGTGGGAGAAGAGCGGAAGCCGTACCATTTAATAAATATATGCCGTTAGAAACGTTTAAGAATGTGCCTCCCGTTGTGGGAAGTTTGACTAAAAATGCTTGTGTTTTAAATGATGTTTTTACTCTTTTGCAGTTAACAAAAAAAAATAAAACCGGTGATGGACGGGCAGCCCGCGGACGGTCTGCATTTTACTAAGGGGGAATGTGGCGCCCTGGACAAGCCAGGACGTCACAGGTACTGCAACAACACACCCCACACCCCGGCTAGGCACACCAAAGTCAGACAAAAATCCTTGTTGCTTCCCTCCAGGGGCTGATGTCCACACCAGGTGGGGTGGAGCCAGGCGGTTGGCTCCACCCACCGAGGAGTTCACAGGCCTGGAGGCGGGAAAAGTGACAGTTCAGTTAGGGAAGTGGAAGAGAGAGGAGTGAAGTGGTAGTGGAGCAGACTGACTGTGTCCGGGTGCGTGGCCCGGGCACATACAGCAAAGTTGGCAGACGGTGGTGACCGTCTGCAGGAGAGGCTGATTGACGTGAACCGTAAGGACCGGGGACGGGCGGTGGCCCGCCGGTACCGGATCGGAGAGCGAAGAGAGGCCAGCACCATTCGGCAGGGCCTACGGACCCCGACCAGGCTTGGAGTCGCCGCAAAACCGGTTAAATCCGTTAGCGAAGGGAACCTCCGGGGTTTCCCAGCAGTCAAGACACGATTGAAGGCAACCGCTCAAACCGTGAAGGGAAATACAGTCACCGCCAAGGCTACAGTTCCCAGGGTCAGAGCCTGCAGGCAAAAGGGGTTCCCTCAGCATCCATCCAAGCTGGGGAGCGGTTTACCGGTGGGAAGCCACCGGAACCGAGAACATAACACAGGTGCAGGGAAAGGCAGTCACCGCCAACCTACCGGGAGAAGAACCACCGCAGCCGTCTGTGGGACCCGTCCATCCAGCCGTTTGTTTTACCGGAGACTTTGCATTCATTATTGGCTGAGTGAGTACCACTGTGCCGTGCGGCACCGCGCTGCCCCCACGACCCTGCACCTCACCAGGTCCCGTAACCCACCTGCCATTCCTCCCTCACCGGGCCCCGGGACAACCAACCCCCCTACCCACGGAGGGGAAGAGCAACATCTAAGCTGCTCCCTGTCATCGCTCCCGGGATCCCCGTCAAGAGCAGCGGTTGTGTCACAACCTCACCACAACCGTGGGTGGCGTCACGGACAATAAATCCCCAAAACCAATCCCCCCTTTTCACTCACGGGCGAGGAGCGCCGCTCGAGTCCCCGGGATCTGGCCCACCGCTCGAGCAACTGACCGAGCAGCAAGCGAAGCAGCCGCAACCGTGCCGGACCCGAGCGTGGTGAGCGCAGCGTCCCCTCCCCGCCCGCGACATACATAGTGCTAGTGTTATGACAACGCAAGCGGAATGGACAGATTGATTTCAGCTGGTGTACAGGTGCCACTATATCCACCTTGATTGGTTCTCGCAGCCCAGGTGACCACTACCTCTTACTCTAAAAAGGTCCTGGCATGTGTACCTTTCAGTCCTTTGATGAAGCGAGCAATTTCTCACGAAACACGCATTGAGGCGTTCTCATGGGATTTCCTCTGACCCTGTTATGCTTGCCGGACGAGCAATGATGTTTAGCAAACCCACTGGGCCACAGCACGCATAAAACCCAGAGGGGCTTGACTACAGACCTGAGCCTGGTCTTCTCCAGTGCTTCTCATGGTGAGGGTGTTACGCTTCAGGTATGAGTCTGGGTGCCACTCGGGAAGACTGGTGCTGCATCGGCTGGCCCCAGGGGTATGGGAGCGGCAGTCTCTGGCAGTAGGTTACAGCAGCAGCAGGTGTCGAGATTCCATCCAGGATGGATGGACGGATGGATGGTACAGCAGCTGTGACCGGCATGGATACTTGCAGAGGCGGGTATCGTGTAAGCTGGTCGGCGTAGATGGTAGCGACAGCAGTGGAACAGCATGGTAGCACAGCACTGAAATATAAAGATGTATCAGCAGCAGCAGACAGCACAATATCATCAGCTGCAGTGCTAAGGGCCCTGATAACTAGCAATGACTAACTCATTGCCCAGGCACCAGTGATAAGGCTGAGGCTGGAGGCCTGGAAGATGTACAGATGTTCTGGGAGACAGCAGCATGGGACAGGGACGGGACCACCACCGCAGGACTCCTGGACAGGTGAGGAAACCGACGTCCTTGCTGGGGAAGGGGAGCAGGAGAGTGCGAGGATGTCGGCATGGGCGTTACAGTACCCCCCTTCCTTACGCCCCCCACCCACCCCCTTTTAGGGTATTTGTTAAGGAGAAGAGGGAAATTAATATTCTCCCTTGGCTGCCATGACCTCTCAAAAAAGAACAACCAATTGAGATATAACCAAGGGGTTAACCAAGAAGACCAAAAGAAAAACCCCTAAAAAATTACTTTATCATTATTGTCTTAAAATCAGAAATTCCCCCCAAAAAGCGTGATTATATAAAGTCATTAACACGGTGCAATGATTAAGGATTGGGAATGGCCAAAAACCCTATCAGTTTCCCTTCCTTGCCACGGAGGTTGGCACTCTAAATTTAGCGCAATGGCGCCCCCGCTCACCGACGGCTTGCCCTTATAGTCTGAGGTGCAGCTAGTCTGGAAATTCGGGAGTAACAACACACATAACAATCTATGCACACCTACATGTCCTTAAAAATATAAAATGACTTAGCACTGTCACAAGGGTAAAAATATCCCAGACAGTTAGATCCCCCTATTTTCTATAATATAATACTAGAAAAATAGGTTTGATCTCTCAGCTTAAATAACCTGATGTTATACTTATTAAAAAAATAAATTGTCAAGTGCCTCCAAAGTATATATAAAGTGCTAAATACCTCCAAGTACTGTGTAACACAAGGAGTAAACACAAACACTGCTGTAAACCTAGACTGTTATTGTGCAAACTGGCCAAGCAATATATCAATGTAAGCAAGGACTCTCTTTGCTAATAACCTGGTTTTTCATTATCACACCAGCAGAAAAAGGTACCAAAAGATATGTAAACATAGTCAAACCTATTTTCTAGTATTATCTTATAGAAAATAGGGGGATCTAACTGTCTGGGATATTTTTACCCTTGTGACAGAGTCATTTTATATTTTTGAGGACATGTAGGTGTGCATAGATTATGTGTGTTGTCACTCCCGAATTTCCAGACTAGCTGCACCTCAGACTAGAACAGGGATATAAGAGCAAGCTGTCGGTAAGCGGGGGCGCCATTGCGCTAAATGTAGAGTGCCAACCTCCGCGGCAAGGAAGGTAAACTGATAGGGCTTTTCACCATTCCGAATCTTTAATCATTGGACCGTGTCTATGACTTTATATAATCACGTTTTTTGGGGGGGATTTCTGATTTTAAGACAATAATAATAAGGTGATTTTTTTAGGGATTTTTCTTTTGGTCTTCCTGCAATGACCTCTCCTCAGGACCAAACCCCTTCCAGAGGCTAAGAGGTACCTGGATCCCTGTGATAACGGCTCAGGATGACAGGTTTGAGGAGGGACACATGGAAAGAGTTGGGGATGCATAGAGAAGCCAGGAGCTTCAGTTTGTAGTCTGGAGCACCTCAATGGGACTCAACTTGTAGGATGGTAACTTGAAGTGGACGTATCCGGAAGAGAGACATACCTTGTCTCCGGGCTGGAACGAAGGAGGATGTAGGTGTCTCTTGTCTTCATGCCTCTTCATATGAATGGAGGACTGCTCCAGGGAGGACTTGGTCTCCACCCTGATGTCGGAGAACGTCTTAACGAGAGAAACAGCTTGCCAAAGGTGAGTGCCACTGGGAATGGGATTCTGGGTCGCTGTCCATACAGAATCTGAAAAGGAGGCTTGGCGGCGGACTTACTTAGGTGGTTTTATATACGAGAACTCCACACAAGGGAGGAGCTTGACCCAGTCACTATGATGCTCATTGACGAAGTGTCACAGAAAGTTCATCATAGTCTGGTTCACCCGTTCCACTTGGCTATTGGACTGCGGATTGTAGTCTGCCGAGAAGTCCAAAGTGACATCCAACAGCTTGGAGGTGGCCTTCCAGAATCTAGATATGAACTGGACTCCTCTGTCGGACACAATGTGGAGTGGTAGACCATGCAGCAGAAAGATGAGCTGCATGAAGTGCTCAGCAAGCACTGGCGAAGAAGGCAAACCGGTCAGCAGGGTAAAATGGGCCATTTTAGAGAATCTGTCCACCACCACTAAGTTGACGGTGCAACCGGAGGACTTCAGTAGATCTGTGATAAAGTCCATCCCGATGTGATATGCTATCAGGGGGTAGATGGCACCGGAAAAGGGAGCAGTGGATCAGCAGGAAGCTTCTTCAGTGTCTTCTTATGGGCACTCGAAGGACAGGCCAACACAAATTCCAGGACATCTTGTCGCAGTGTAGGCCACCAGTAGCACTACAACGTCAGCTGCAATGACTTCTGTCCAGTATGACTGGCCAGCCAAAAGGAATGACCCCACTGAATAACTCGCTCCCTGTCTGCTTCAGCAACATCTTGCCGGGAGGAACCTGGAAAATGTCTATAGGAGCCATGTCACCATCCTGGATGGCTCAATTATGTGTTGAGGCTCCTCCTCCTGATCGGCTGACAGAAATGATCGCAACAGCGCATCAACCTTGATGTTCATTTCTGCAGGGCGGAAATGCAGCACAAAGTCGAAGCGAGTGAACAAAAGCGACCACCGGGCTTGACGAGGATTCATCCCCTGAGCTGACTGTAGGTAAGCAAAGTTCTTGTGTTAGGCGTAAATGATTACAGGGTGCACTGCTCCTTCCAACACATAACACCAGAGCCATCTTGAGGGCCAACAGCTCCCAATCGCCAATTGAGTAGTTGCACTTGGCTGGAGAGAAAGCCCTGGAAAAGAAACCGCAGGTTAAATAGCACTTCTGTGTGAGAACTGCATCGGCAACAGAAGACGAAGCATCCACTTCGAGGGTAAACTGCTGATTAGAATCAGGTCTATGTAGCGTCAAAGCTAAGTAAGGCCTGTTTGAGGGAAATAAAGGTGTTTTCTGCCTCAGGAGTCCAAGCTTTCAGATTCGCCCCTTTGCGGGTCAAGACTGAGATGGAAAGAGCCAGTGACGAGAATCACGGGATAAACTGCCTGTAGTAATTGGCAAACCCAAAGAACCGCCGGATCAGACTGTCAGGACGTGGCCACTTCAGTACTGCTAACAACTTGCTGGATCCATCCTCAGGCCGGTCACTGAGATGATGTAACCTAAGAAAAGCAGGGATGATTTCTCAAACAGGTGCTTTTCGTATTTGGCATATACATGGTTCTCCCTTAACCTCTGCAGAACCTGCTGAACGTTTCTTCTGTGCGTAAGAAAGTCCAGTGAGAATACAAGAATGTCGTCCAAGTACACCACTACACATGTGTATAGCAGATCTCGAAAGATATCGTTGATGAATTCCTGAAAGACTGTCGGGGCATTGCTGAGCCCAAATGGCATTACCCGATACTCATAGTGGCTGTCATGGGTGTTGAAGGCAGTCTTCCATTCATCGCCCAACCATATCCTAACCAGATTGTACGCACCAAAGAGGTCAAGCTTGGAGAAGATCCTAAATCCTCGGAGTCGGTCGAACAATTCTGGTATGAGCAGCAGCGATTATTTGTTCTTGACTGTGATTTGATTGAGACCTCTGTAGTCTATATATGGTCAAAGAGACCTGTCCTTTTTTCACAAAGGAGAAACCGGCTCCGGCCGTTGAGGAAGTGTATTGAATGAAACCTCTTGCCATATTGTACTTTATGTATTCGGACATCACCTGGGTCTCGGCCTGAGACGGGATACATACAACCACGAGGAGGGGTTGACCCAGGGAGTAGGTCAATCGGACAGTGGTATTGTCTATGTGGCGGCTGGGTTTTGGCCTCTTTTTTGTCAAAGACATCTGCATAGGCCCAGTATGCAGACAGCAGACCTGGAAGATTAGAGGGCTTCATGGGTGGTCAAGGAGATTGTACATGAACAAGACAGCTTTTATGGCAAGTGTTACCCCACCTGAGCAGATCTCCAGTCCAGAAGTGGTTCGTGCTTCCGAATCCACAGTAGACCCAGCAACAGCGGATGCGACATTCCTGAAAGGACGTGAAAGGTGATCTTCTCCATATGCAGCACTCCTACTCATAGGACAGCGTCTTCTGTAACAAACTGGATGACCTCGGGCAGAGGCTTTTTGTTCACCGACAGCACTGGAACAGGACTTTGCAGCTGATGAACAGGAATCCAATACCGATCCACTATACTCAGTTGTATGAAATTCCCATCAGCACAGAAGGGCCACCTCAGAGAACCAGAAGTCACTGGTTACGGACACAGTCAAATATAGAGGTGCAGAGGACTTGCCATCACGTAGAGTAGCCTCTCCTACTGACCCTAGGCAAGAAATTTTCCCGGCTTCTTGGGACAAAAGCAGATTAGGTGCGCGGAGCTTCAACAATAGTAGCACCTCCCATTGGTACGACGAATGTCCTGGCGATAGCAGACAGACCACACTTGATCAATCTCCATTGGCTCTGGGACTGTAGGTATGGAGGCCACACTGGCACGAGGAACCAAGCACCTCAGAACAGAGGGTACTGGGTGTGATGACCTCCTTTCACGGGCTTTCTCATGAGCACATTACAGAAAGCACAGGTCAATCTGAATGGCTAGGCTAATCAGGTCATCCAGAAAGAAGAATAAAGCACGACTGTAACGATAGTCCTGGGAGTGGACTCACTGGACTGGGCACTGGACTCTCCTGAGGTGCCGCCTTGAGCGAATCCCTATACAGGGACGTCGGGCGTAACCCCAGAGGGTCTAGATGCACGGAAGCCGGGATCAGCAGGATTCACAGGAAAGAGTTTTATAGAGTCTGTGGTAGATACAGGATCAGATCTGAACCAGGTACAGGTTAACGGCATCAGGCTGAAGGCCAGAATCGGAGACTGGTGCAGGTTAACGGGATCAGGCTGAAGTCCAGAACCGGAGACTGGTGCAGGTTACAGGGATCAGGCTGGAGTGTGTGCTCAGAAAGGTACTCAGGATCTGTAAGCAAAGACAGTGTTACACCAAGCATAGGCATAGAGAGACCTGAACAACTGGTACAAGAGACAAGCTACAGGGACACGTTGAACAAGCACTGGCCATGGGGAACAGGAAGTCTTAAATACCCAAGGTATTTAGTAGTCAGATCCTGGACAGCTGTGCTGGCCCTTTAAGTCTAGGAGAGTGCACGCGCGTGCCCTCTAGTGTGCATGTGTGACGCCCTTAACCCGTGGTGCGTGGCGCAGTCGGATCGGGAGCGTGACAATGACCAGCTAACTCGTCCCTTGATTTTACCAGTTAGGCCTTACCAGAATGCTCCGATGAATGACTCATTGGTCCACTGCAGCTCAGACAATAAGGTGTGGAATCTTATGGCTTACGGTGAAATCCCCTTGTTGCAGGTCAAACAGTGCTTCTGTAGCAGATGCAATGTGGCCAGGTTCATCAAATATTTCCTGGAAAGTCTCCAGGAAGATAGACAGGTTGGAGACTAGTGAATCAAGCCTCTCCAGAAACGAACTGATCTAGTCCAAAGCTTCGCCCTCTAGGTAAGAGGCCAGGAAAGCCACTTTGGTGGCATCTGTGGGATACTGCTGCGGCAGGAGACGGAAGTGCAACTGGCACTATTAAGAAACCCTTAACAAAGCTTCGGATCCCCTCGGTACCGTGGATGTCTGCTGAGACGAATGAGGAAGACTGCCGACTGGAAGAGAGGACGGCACAGAAGGCTCCAAAACTGGAGTAGCAGCTTGGCTGGAAGCATTCTGCTTGGATGTCTGCCGTTCGTCCATGGAAGCTAAATACTCCAGCACCCGACCTTGTATACCTTCCTGATGAGTAAGTTCTTGTTAGACGCTGGTAAGCTGAGTGTTGTTGGTTGCAAGATCTGTCAACTGCAGAGAGGTCAGCCATGTGTCCATAGCCTGCATACTGGTCATGAGATGGTGTTGTTCCTCCTGCATATGAGCAAGTTCTCACTGAGCCGAGAATGCAGGGCCAGCATGGTTCATGTCCTGGGAAAACTGTTATGCTCGCCCACAGAGCAGAGATATTTAGAAAAGCCACTGAGCCACAGCACACAGAAAACCCAAAGGGGCTTGACTATGGACCTGAGCCTGGTCTTCTCCAGAGCCCCTCATGGTGAGGGTGTTACACTGCAGGTATGTGTGCGGGTGACACTCAGGAAGACTGGTGCTGCTTCAGCTGCCCCAGGGGTAAACGAGCAACAGTCTCTGGCAGTAGGTTAGAGCAGCAGCAGGTGTTGAGATTCTGTCTGGGATGGATGGACGGATTGATAGTACAGCAGCTGCGACTGACATGGATACTTGAGGAGACGGGTATCGTGTAAGCTGGACGGCGTGGATGGTAGCGGCAGCAGTGGAACAGCAAGGAAGCACAGCACTACAATATAAAGAAGTGTGAGCAGCAGCAGACAGCACAATATCAGCAGCAGCGCTAAGGGACCTGACAACTAGCAATGACTCCAAGGGGTACTTTGCACATTACAACATCGCAGGTGCGATGTCGGTGGGGTCAAATCGAAAGTGACGCACATCCGGCGTCACTGTCGACATCGCAGTATGTGAATCCTTTTACATACGATTAACGAGCGCAAAAGCGTCGTTATCGTATGATCGGTGTAGGGTCCGACATTTTCATAATTTTGCAGCAGCGACGGTATGATGTTGTTCCTCGTTCCTGCAGCAGCACACATCGCTGTGTATGATGCCGTAGGAGCGAGGAACATCACCTTACCTGCGTCCTGGCTGCAATGAGAAGGAAGGAGGTGGGCGGGATGTTTACGTCCTGTTCATCGCCACCCCTCCGCTCCTATTGGCCGCCTGCCTTGTGACGTCGCTGTGACCTCGCACGACCCGTCCCCTTAGGAAGGAGGCGGTTCGCCTGGCAGAGCGACGTCGCAGGGCAGGTAAGTGCATGTGAAGCTGCCGTAGCGATAATGTTCGCTATGGCAGCAATCACAAGATATCGCTGCTTCGACGGGGGCGGGGACTATCGCGCTCGACATCGCAACATCGGCTTGCAATGTCGCAACGTGCAAAGTACCCCTAACTTATTGCGGCTAACAATCAAGGATAGAGGACAAATCCCAATTGAAATTAACAAAAACAAAAAATCCTAAAAGTTGCAAATTAAAGTATAATATTAAAAACTCAATATGTGGATGTGAGAAAAGCACTCCAAAACAATAGAGTGGACCAAAAAAAGTGAAATAAGCAAGGATCTAGGTAAACCTAAAGGGCCCTGCCGTTGCCCATACAGTCTCACCCTACCTTGCTGCGGAGGTTGGCACCCTAATAAAATGCAAATAGTGCCCCTGCTCACCGATGACTCACCCTTAAGGACCCTGATGAGTCCCTAAACTAGATCCTATCATAAATTATGCAGAAATACAAAGTCTGATCAAATAGGTTTTAAATAACCAAGCTCAAAAGGTAATCACCACGAAGGTATCTACTAATAATATGCCATGCTGAATCCTGATAGATACCTCATGAAACAGCAAATCAAACTGCGAGGGCTACTGGTGTGCACCACAACGCCCCACGTAAATGAAAGAAAGAACCCACAATTACAGGTTACAAAAACAAGCAAAAGATCAAACAAAAAAATAAAGATAAAAACACTTCCCTTATACATGTCATTATTCACAAGACGGCCTCAACGCGTTTCCCCTGTTTCAGGTTCATCAGGAGGCCTGATTGGGGTATAGATGTCCCTAAATGGTGTGTATACACTGAAAACGCAAACCTATTTGATCAGACATTGTATTTGTGGATAATTTATGATAGGATCTAGTTTAGGGACTCATTAGGGTCTTTAAGGGTGAGTCATCATTGAGCGGAGGCACCATTTGCGTTTTATTAGGGTACAAACCTCCACGGTAAGGTAGGGTGAGACCGTAGTGGCAATAGCAGGGCCATTTAGAGTTACCTAGATCCATGCCTATCTCGCTTATTTTTCTCCTCTATTATTTTGGAGTGCTTTTCTCACATCCACATAGTGAGTTTTTAATATTATACTTAATAACATTTGCAACTTTTAGGAATTTTGTTTTTTGTTAATTTCTAACTGATTGCCCAGGCACCAGTAAAAGGCAGAGGTGCTTTAAGTACCTGCGACCTCCCAGCTGACCTTGGAGGTACTTCTGAGATATGAGGATATTGGCTCTTTAAGAAATTGGTCGTCTGGATAGGGGAGAAAACCAATGTCCTCGCCAGGGGAGGGGAGCAGAAGAGTGTGAGGATGCCGCCATGGATGTTACAAGCACCAATTATATACTGCAGTATTTCCAGGTAATATAATACCCTTAATATATGGGCACCCCACTGGTTCAATTTTTGGCTGTATCTTGAATCTAAACTTTTGATATTGCCTAGGAGCATATGGTTTGCTCCAAGTGCTGATGCACTAGTCACTTTATATTTGGTATTAGCTTTGTGTATTATATTTCTGTGGTTTAAAGGGAACCTGTCAGCAGAAATTTCGCACTAAACCTAAAAGATTCCCCTTCTGCAGCTCCTGGGCTGCATTCTAGAAAGGTTCCTGTTGTTATTGTGCCCCCTTTGAGACCTAAATAAATACTTTATAAAGTCTTACCTTTTTGTATGCAAATCTTTTTTTATGGTCACAGGGGCGGGCTGTCTTGCGTCCGTTATTCTCCCTCCTGCCACTTTACGCCGTCCCCCATTGCTCATTTCCATACCTGAGGACGCCGCCCAGTGCTCCCTAGGTCTCGCGCATGCCCAGTGGCACTATCGCGGGACAGCACTGTGTAAAGTGTGACCACTGGTGAGGTGATTGCGCAGGCGTGAGATTATGGGCGGCGCTGTGATTGTCATCAGCAGCGTCATCCAAGTACCCGCCCATAATCTTGTGTCCGCGCTTTTCACTCTGCCTCCACCGTTATGCGGTTATGATCGGTGGTATGCTGCTCCTCACATCTATTTCCTGCTCCAGGGAAAGATGGGTAATAGGTGACGTGGGTTCATATGGCCAGCGCTTGCGCATAACGGTGGAGGCAGAGTGAAAAGCGCGGGCAGGAGATTATGGGCGGGTACTTGGATGACGCTGCTGATGACAATCACAGCGCCGCCCATAATTTCACTCCCTGCGCAATCACGTCACCAGCGGACACACTGCGCACAGTCCCGCGAGAGTGGCACTGGGCATGCGCGAGACCATGGGAGCACTGGGCGGCGTCCTCATGTATGGAAATGAGCAATGGGGGACGGCGTACAGCATCAGGAGGGAGAATAACGGACGCAAGACAGCCCGCCCCCGTGACCATAAAAAAAAAGATTTGGATACAAAAAGGTAAGACTTTATAAAGTATTTATTTAGGTCTCAAAGGGGGCACAATAACAACAGGAACCTTTCTAGAAAGCAGCCCAGGAGCTGCAGAAGGGGAATCTTTTAGGTTTATTGCGAAATTTCTGCTGACAGGTTCCCTTTAACTACTGTATACTTACATATGTTTACATGCCAAATACTGTATGTGATCAATTCATTTTATACTGCATATCAAGTGTGATCTCGAACCATGGCATTTACATTTACTGTTGTCTGTTTTTCTATATCTTATTTTTTAATATGTTTAATAAAATTTGTATTTTTTTATGGTGTTTAGTCCATTTTGTTCTCTCCTTAATATAATTCTATTTGTGGATATATGCATTTTCGTCAGATTGGGAATTATGTAACGTTATTCCATGGCTAACACTCATTATACTTTTGTTTAAATGGAATTTGTGTATTTATTGTTTCCATCCTGTAGTAATGTGCCCATCCTTGTTCCCATACTGTAGTAATAAGAAACAGAAAGCAATGTTGTCAGCTCACCTCCTCTGGTTCTCTGGCATCCTAGTGGCAGCCTGGACTTCGTTTGGCCAACCGTATGAAGACAAGCAAGAAAATAGATGTGGCGCTTGTAAGAAACCAGCTTGAAGTAGTTCAATAAAATATACAAAATTTATTTAGAAACGTTGCAAGTAAAAATATAGGACAGTCATGACTACCCCCTTGTAGAACTAGATGGTGAGTGGGGACAATGCGTTTCTCCAATCTCTTGGGCTTAATCATGTACATGATTAAGGCCAAGAGATTAGCAGAATCGTGTTGTCCCCACTGACCATCTAGTCCTACAAGGGGGTAGTTATGACTGTCCTGTATTTTTACTTGCAACATTTCTAAATAAATTTGGATATTTTACATGAACTATTCAAGCTGGTTCCTTACAAGCGCTGGATCTATTTTCTTGCTTGTCATTCTGTAGTAATGTGCACATCCTTGTCCCCATCCTGTAGTAACGTGCCCCAGCCTTGTCACCATCCTGTAGTAATGTGCCCATCATGTAGTAATGTGCTCATCCTTGTCCTCTTTTACTAAAGTGCACCATACTTGAGCCCATCTTGTAGTAAAGTGCCCACCTTGTAGTAATGCACCCCTCCTTTTCCCCATTCTGTATTAATGTGTCCCTCCTTTTCCCCATTATGTATTAATGTGCCCATCCTTGTCCCCATCCTGTAGTAATGTGCCCTTCCTTGTCACCATCCTGTAGTAATGTGCCCATCCTGTAATAATGTGCTCCATCCTGTAGTAATGTGCCCCATCTTGTAGTAATGTGCCCCATCCTTGTCTCCATCCTGTAGTAATGTACCCATCCTTGTCCCCTTTTACAAATGTGCCCCATCCTTGAGCCCATCCTTTAGTAAAGTGTCCATCCTGTGGTAATGTGCCCCATCTTTGTGCCCATCCTGTAGTAATGTGCCCTCTCCTTGACCCCATCCTGTAGAAATGTGCCTATCCTGTAGTAATGTGCCCCCTCTTTATCCCCTTTTATTAATGTTCCCCATCCTTGTCCCAATTTTGTAGTATTGTGCCCATCCTGTGGTAATGTGCCCAACCTTGCCCCCTTTTACTAATATGCCCCATCCTTGAGCCCATCCTTTAGTAAAGTGTCCATCCTGGCTTAATGTGCCCCCTCTTTTTCCCCATTCTGTAGTAATGTGCCCATCCTTGTCCCCATCCTGTATTAATGTGCCCCATCCTTGTCCCCCTACTGTAGTAATATGCCCATCCTGTAGTAATGGTCCCCATCCTGCAGTAATGTGCCCATCCTCTAGTAATGTTCCCCATCCTTGTGCCCATCCTTATCCCCTTTTACAAATGTGCCCCATTTTTGTCCCCATTGTGTAGTAATGTGCCCATCCTGTAGTAATGTGCCCAGTCTCGTCCCCTTTAACTAATGTGCCCCAAACATGTGCTCATCCTGTATTATTAAACTTGTTCCCTTTTATAATTTGTCTCATCCTTGAGCCCATCTTGTAGTAATGTGTCCATCCTGTAGTATTGTGCCCTCACCTTGACCTCAACTTGTAGTAATATGACCATTGTGTAGTAATGTGCTCCCTCCTTGTCCCCCTTTACTAATCTGCCCCATCCTTGTCCCATTCCTGTAGTATTGTGCCCATCCTGTAGTAATGTGCCCAACCGTGTTCCCTTTTACTAATGTGCCCCGTCCTTGAGCCCATTCTGTAGCAAGGTGCCCATCCTGTAGTATTGTGCCCCCTCCTTGATCCCATTCTGTAGTAATGTGCCCATCCTGTAATAATGTGCCCATTCTGTAGTATTATGCCCATCGTGTAGTAATATGCCCATCCTTGTCCCTTTTTACTAATGTGCCCATCCTTGTTTACTTTTACTATACTGTCCCCTTTACTGATCCTTTTTTTGTAGCAATGCCTCATCCTTGTCTGCTATTGTGCCATTTCATACCTCTCCTCCATTCTCCAACCTGCTTCTTGCAGCCAGCAGGCACGAGCCCCCCTTGATGATCGAGGCAACTGGCGACTGTCAACGCATCATCTGAAATTCAGATGAAAGTTTTGCCGCCGTGCAGTGTCAAGCTCTCTCTGCACTATTCCAATGGCAGCCGCCGGCCAATCAGAGGCAAACAGGTGACGTCATATGCATCAACCTCTTGCCACTTATTGGCCAGCAGCTGCCATTGGAATAGTTATGCAGAGAGAGCTTGACTCTGCACTGCATCGGTAAAACGTTCATCTGAAATAAAGCAGTGAGCACTGACAGGTGCGACCCTTGCACCAGCCGCGATCGTCAAGGGGGGCACTTGCCTGTGAGCCGCAAGAAGCAGGTGATCGGGTACTGTGACTATTTGGCAGCCTAGAACAACTGTGCTGTACTCGCGTACCTGCTACAACTGATGACGGGTCATGTGACAGAAAGGAAGTTCCAAGTCAGTGGCTGTGATGGTTGGATATGGGGGGAGGTGTATCATGTTGTGTAGATTCATATTTTAAGCTTGGTTCACTGTCCATTATTTGTACTGCTTGTGTGTACATTGTATTGTCTGTAGGTAATCACCCCCTGTAGTGTTCCTGTTCCTAAGTTTGGGGGAAGGGGCCTGAGATTCACCCAACCTCTTTGCTTACCTGGTAGACTCAATCAGTCTGTTGGAGAACTTGAACAGAGAAGGATTAATCCTCTGTGAGAAACTGTGGCTTCTCAGAGAGACCTGTACATTTATCGCTTACCGGACTATATTTGTGTTACAGGACTAATTTTACCCTCTGTTTTGTGGTTTATGTTATGGACCATTTGAGTTGCTTGGAATAATTGCTCTTTGGATTGTACCGCCATCTCTCACTCTGTTGATTGTGTGATATGGGAGAAGGACCCCGTCACAGTGTCGCTAAGCTCATGTGATGTGCCTATTTACATGTGACCCACAACTCTCAGACCGCGGCCCGCGAGCCAGCAGCGCCATCATGGTAATGGCGGTGCATGCTAGCTAGGCCATGTTGTCGACATTGTTGGTGGTCAGGGGAGACACCAACAGGCTCAGCGCTCCCTGGAACTAAAATTCTGTGAATGTAGGACTATGTATGTATGGACTATACCCATGTTTGCTGACTATATATTGGAAGAAATCCCGAACATTACACAAATTTAGTATATACTAGAACCATACTATATGTGGACATGAGATTGACATGAAAAAGAAGGGATAAGCAAATAATAAATCCACCCCATAGGTTATAAATGGAATGATTCCCTATTGAGTGAATTATATTTTCACACTTTATTTATTTTTTTTAAATGCTACCAGGGATCATACTAAAGATACCCCAGGGCCTATAGTATGATAACCAATAACCATATGTGTGGCCATAATTATTGCAACAATTTGATGTAAACAGTAATAATTGCTATTAATTAAACCTTCAAGGTTGTGGTTAATACCGGCCTAAGAACAATATATGGGCACTTACTAATCAAAAGTAGTCAGATTACTAACCCTCAGATTCAAGGGCAATTTTGGCATAAAAATAAGTAAGTGCTGAAAATTGTGTAATTACTATTGTGTGGTGCATTTGATGTGACTACTTAATTTAGTTCAATGCCTAGGAACAGTGATCAATATTCTGTGAATTATGTGGTTACTCAAGAAGTAGTGCAATACCCAATATTAATAACTAAAAACCTACTCTTAAGGCCGCTTTACACGCTGCGATATCGTTACCGATATCGGTCCCCATCGGTTGTGCGCCATGGGCAAATTGCTGCCTAATTACCACACTAATTACCTGCATAGCGACGTTGCTGTGACCGGTGAACCGCCTCCTTTCTAAGGGGGCGGTTCATTTGGCGTCACAGCGACGTCACTAAGAGGCGCCCAATAGAAGCGGAGGGGCGGAGATGAGCGGGCCAAACATCCCGCCCACCTCCTTCCTTCCTCATTGCGTGCGGCCGCAGGTAAGGTGAGCTTCCTCGTTCCTGCGGTGTCACGTATAGTGATGTGTGCTGCCGCAGGAACGACGAACTACATCGTACACGCAGCAGCAACGATAATTGAGATTAGGGGGGCATGTCACCGATTAGTGATTTTGCACGTTTTTGCAACGATGCAAAAATCGCTAATAGGTGTCACACGCAACGACATCGCTAAAGCAGCCGGATGTGCGTCACAAATTCCGTGACCCCAACGAAATCGCTTGAGCGATGTCGTAGCGTGTAAAGCGGCCTTTAGGCTATGTGCGCACTAGAAAAATGATTTTTCTTAAGAAATTTCTCAAGAAATTTCTTGAGAGTGAAGGATTAGCGCACCTGCGTTAAAATAACGCACCAATAACGTAGATAATAACGCATGCATTATTACTGCGTTTTGGTGCGTTTTTGGTGCGTTATTTTGCAGGTTGGTCCCTGCGTTTTTTAATGCTTTTAACAGCTACTTTAACAGATAATATATAGATAGATAGAGAGATAATAGATAGATAGATAATAGAGAGATATAGAGAGAGATAATACAGAGATACTAGAGAGATACATAGATAATAGATACATAGATACAAACATAGATAGATAGATACATACATAGATAATACAAAGACTGGAGGACAAGGAGTAAAGTGCAAATAGGTTTAATAAATAGCAACTGGCACAAAGGAATCAGCGGCAAAAACAGGCCGGCAGATAAAATATAGATGTACTAGATGACAATTACATATAGGGCACAAGTAAAATGAATAAATAACAGACTGGGTCAAAAACATGAACAAGGCATCCTGCACATAAAGAGCATGGTGTAAAATTTTGACAATTGTTACACATAGACAGATGGAAAAAAACAGCTCTGGATAAGCACAATGATAACAGTGTATACTCTGAAATAACAGAGATATATAAAATATATAAAATAGGATCCAAGTCTCACTAATCACTAATAAACAGTGCTTGATACAGATGCTGGTGAAACAGCAACTTCTGCAGTGACAGAGTCAAATAGTTAAACAGTCAAAAAAGCTATAAACAGATAAACAGGTTTAGCCACCATGAGGTGCTAAGTGGATGCCAATGAACAGTCAGATTAAGTACAAAGACATGAATGCATGAATAGAATCCCAGCAGGTTTAAGTAAACATACCCATAAGTGCACAAAGCCGGCCTGATAAGCAGCAGAGCAGACCCCCCCGGAGAGAGCCCCAACGTATACCTTTCACAATCTCAGCTATAAGATTATTTCATCAAGGGGAGGTGGAACACTGTGAAGCAGCCATGTGTTTTTATACATGGTGCTCCCATGCTCCAACTGCTCCATCCCCACTCTGTCAGCGCGGCCGGACCAATCGCGGCCAGTGACCAGCTCTGTCAGCAGTCAACGCCCCTTTTTTTTTTTTTTGTTAGGTAGCGTGCATGTGCGGAAAGTGGGGACACGTCACCCACGAACCGCGCACGTGCGCAGGCGATGATGACGCCGACAGAGCCGGGCCAGCAGGTCACTGATGCAACCGCGCCGACGGGGGGAGGAGGGGCGGGAGCGAGCATAAGAAGACAAGGATAAGTAAATATGCAATGTAACAGTAATAAGAGAACATCAACTGTGACATAAAGTCTTAAATGTAACTTAAAAGGTCCTAGCCGTGACCCAAGAGGAAGATACATGATAAATATCAAGGATATACATGGGTAATTATGAACAATGTGCCACTGATAAAAAAACATATACTATAACATCAAACCCTCAATATTAATTCAAGTGTCATAGTCGTGGTACAAAGAGGAAGGTAATCAATGCATAATACATGAGTTCCATATCAAAGTTAAACTAAATAAGTATGAGCAGTATAACACATAAGGAGATCATATACTGTAGCACAGATTGTTCAATATCACAAAAAACATCCCAAGTCGTGGCACAGGAGAGGAATGACCAGTGTATATATAATATACATAAACTTCATGTCACAAGATGTTCAATGTAAATTGAGATCTCCTAATCGTGGCACAAGAGGGAAATAATCATTATACAATAACTCCATGATCATAAAAATATGAATATAAACACAGTGACACCGGTGAAAAAACATAAGTATAACATAGAGAATACAATATTGCTTCAGATGTCCCAGTCGTGGTACAAGAAGGAAGATAATCAATATATGACAAAAATCCATGTCGATGTTCAATGTCAGAAGTGTGGTTCCAGAAGAGTACCAGCAGAAAAAAAAAAAAAAAAAATTCCGTGACCCCAACGAAATCGCTTGAGCGATGTCGTAGCGTGTAAAGCGGCCTTTAGGCTATATGCGCACTAGAAAAATGATTTTTCTCAAGAAATTTATTGAGAGTGAAGGATTAGCACACCTGCGTTAAAATAATGCACCAATAACGTAGATAATAACGCATGCATTATTACTGCATTTTGGTGCGTTTTTGGTGCGTTTTGGTGCGTTATTTTGCAGGTTGGTCCCTGCGTTTTTTAATGCTTTTAACAGCTACTTTAACAGATAATATATAGATAGATAGAGAGATAATAGATAGATAGATAATAGAGAGATATAGAGAGAGATAATACAGAGATAATAGAGAGATACATAGATAATAGATACATAGATACAAACATAGATAGATAGATACATACATAGATAATAGATACATAGGTAGCAGCACAGCTCTGATCAGCAGAAATGCTGTGTTCTTGTTACAGCCGCTGCTCTGCCGGCTGTAACATTAAGGCTATGTGCGCACTAGGCGTTTTTTTGCGGTGTTTTTGCGCGTTTTTCGGGTGCCTTTTTGTTCAGAAAACTTCATGACTTTGCTTCACCAGCAAAATCTATGAGTTTTCAATTTTACTGTCTGCACACAGCGTTTTTTTTTTAGCTGCATTTTAGTGGGGCCCAAAAAAATGCAACATGTCAATTATTCCTGCGTTTTTCACTGCTTTTTTCACCCATTGAGTTCAATGAGATGTTCAAAAACGCAATGAAAAACGCAAATTACAAATATTGCTGCATTTTAGTGCGTCTCTATGACTAAAACACAGCTATAAACGCAAGGGGTGGGTAGTACAGTGACGTGTACAGGAAGAGGATTCCTTGTGTTGGTAAACACAGAAGAGTGAATCCTCCCGCTACCGCCACCCCTGCTTCCACCTTCCGTCCGGCGCCGTGTCTGCTCCCGTCCTGCGCCATGTCCGGACGGGAGGTGTAAGCAGCTGCGAAATCAAAAGTGAACAGTAGAAAAAAAAAATCTCATACTCACCTGTCGGCAGACTCCCGGGACACGACCGATCGCTGCAGGACCTGCCGGTGATCAGCTGATGCCGTCACCTGACGGCATCAGCTGATTGTATAAGTCCAGCAGTGAGGCCGGCTTTTTACCGCCTGGCCGACAGAAATTATCAGCTGATGCGGTCAGGTGACTTCCATCAGCTGATTACCGCCGGCTCCTGCAGCGATCGGACGGGAGTCTGCATAGAAGTGTGTGGTGTTTTTTTGTTGTTTTTTTTTTGCGCTGATACATCAGCTGATTGTATAAACGGCTTTTAGAAAATCAGCTGATGTGTGATGTGATTCACGTCCTTGAACCTGACACATCATCTGATTGGTTTGCCTTCCAGCAAACCGATCAGATGATACTGGATCCGGATTGGACGGCGTGGGACCCTTGACCCAGGATTACGGAGGGGGGTTCTTTATTTCAATAAAGATGGAGTCACTAATTGTGTAGTGTTTTTTTTATCTTTACTAGAAATTCATGGTGGCCATGCCTAATAATGGCGTGACACCATGAATTTCGGGCTTAGGGCCAATTGATAACATACAGCTAGCCCTAACCCCATTAATACCCAGCGAGCCACCTCGCACCAGGGTAGCTGGAAAAGTTGGAAACAGCGCCAGAAGATGGCGCTTCTATAAAAGTGCCATTTTCTGGGGTGGCTGCGGACTGCAATTCTCAGCGGGGCAGCCCAGAAAGCTTGGGCACCCTGCGCTGTGGATTCCAATCCCCAGATGTCTAGTTGTACCTGGCTGGACTCAAAAATTGGGCGAAGCCCACGTCCTTTTTGTTTTTTTTTAATTATTTCATGAAATTCATGAAATAATAAAAAAAAAGGGCTTCCCTATAATTTTGGTTCCCAGCCGGGTACAAATAGGCAGCTGGGGGTTGGGGGCAGCCCATACCTGCCTGCTGTACCTGGCTAGCATACAAAAATATGGCAAAGCCCATGTCATTTTTTTTTGGGCAAAAAACTGCATACAGTCCTGGATGGAGGATGCTGAGCCTTGTAGTTCTGCCGCTGCTGTCTGCTCTCCTGCATACACTAGTGGATGGAGCATGCTGAGCCTTTTAGTTCTGTAGCTGCTGTAGGCTCTCCTGCATACACTAGTGGATGAAGTATGCTGAGCCTTATAGTTCTGCTCCCCTGCCTCTCCCTCCAGCATACAGTCCTGGATAGAGCATGCTGAGCCTTGTAGTTCTGCAGCTGCTGTCTGCACTCTTGCATACACTAGTGGATAAAGTATGCTGAACCTTGTAGTTCTGCTCCCCCTGCCTCTCCCTCCAGCATACAGTCCTGGGTGGAGCATGCTGAGCCTTGTAGTTCTGTAGCTGCTGTAGGCTCTCCTGCATACACTAGTGGATGAAGTATGCTGAGCCTTATAGTTCTGCTCCCCTGCCTCTCCCTCCAGCATACAGTCCTGGATAGAGCATGCTGAGCCTTGTAGTTCTGCAGCTGCTGTCTGCACTCTTGCATACACTAGTGGATAAAGTATGCTGAACCTTGTAGTTCTGCTCCCCCTGCCTCTCCCTCCAGCATACAGTCCTGGGTGGAGCATGCTGAGCCTTGTAGTTCTGCAGCTGTATGCTCTCCCGCATACACTAGTAGAGAATGAAGAACATATTGAGGAAAGAAATGACATCATACCTTTTTTTTTTTTCTCCAACAATCTTTAATGGCATTGTTCACTGATAAAAAAAAAACGCATGAAAACGCAGTGAGCAAAAACGCAGCAAAACGAAGCCAAAAAAAGCGGTAAAAATGCATGCTTTGTTATGAGGTTCTTTGCCGTGGGTGCGTTTTTGTGCGTTTTTTGCGGCAAAAAACGCACAAAAACGCAGCGCCAAAAAAACGCAGCATGCGCACATAGCCTAACTATGTTATGATAGTGACTGGAGTACTTCCCCGAAAAAAAGACACTGTCAGCTTTTCTAATCGGTAGAAATGTGCAGGGATTGCCACTGGCTCACCGCAGCAGCCAGCGGTGATCACTCCTTCATGATTTTGGATGTACTATTACATTGTAGGTTGTGAAGGGGTTAATACTATCTTCCTATATTAAACCATAACAATTTTTATACATTATCTCATTCTTATCCATGTATTCCAGAGAATGTCATCATTATAATATTTTTCATCAATAGACCCATAATCCCCATGATTCCAAATCCCTCATATACATTCTTCTTATTATTTTTCTTTTTCAGGGGATCCACCCCTACTGCAACTAATTTGTTGTCCCGGGCGAATACCAGCCAGCCCGGTAATCTCAACAGGTAAGTCACCATTCAAATAAATACCAATC
Organism: Anomaloglossus baeobatrachus; assembly: GCF_048569485.1. Taxonomy (NCBI): domain Eukaryota; kingdom Metazoa; phylum Chordata; class Amphibia; order Anura; family Aromobatidae; genus Anomaloglossus; species Anomaloglossus baeobatrachus. Next base: position 231,672 of record NW_027441921.1, read on the forward strand.
TATGAAGAAGCAAAATAAAATTAATACTTATACATAAAACCAACAAACCATCATTAAAAACACAACATGCTAACCAACCCAATCTCGATACTTCAATCTTATCCTTCTTACAAAAACGCGCTACCGTACTTCCACGAAAAAAAGACACTGTCTTATATTTTATTTGCCCCGAAAAAAGCACTAGATCTTATTTTCGGGGAGTGTAATACTAATATGAAAAGACTGACCCTCCCATCCTCTTTTTTTACTTTTTTTATTTTAGTAATCCCACTAGGGGACTATAAGGATCAGAAGTCTGATCGCTCATTCATTTCTGTTGATCAAAGCAGCACAGCTCTGATCAGCATAAATGCTGCGTTGTTGTTACAGCTGCTGCTTTTCCGGCTTTGAGAGGAACTATGACATGATAGCGACAGGATTCATCACATGACATGTCGCTACCATGACAGCCTTCAGCTGCCGGTGATCACAACATGGGCCTCCGATGGCGGCGGGGAAATGCGCGTTTCTCGCTGCAACGATTTAAAACGCACTGTCACATTTTGACAATGCGATTTAAGTGGTTAACAGGCGTGGGTGGATCGCGGATCCACCTGTGCCTGTAAGCCACACATGTCAGCTGTTATAATCAGCAGACATGTGCAGGGATCGCCACTGGCTCACTGCAGCAGGCAGCGGGGATCACCCCTTCATGATTTTGGATGTACCGTTACATCCTAGGTTATGAAGGGGTTAATACTATATTGCTATATTAACCATAACAATTTTTATACAATATCCCATTCTTAAGGCCCCGTTACACGCAACGACGTATCTAACGATATATCGCCAGGGTCACGGATTCCGTGATGCACATCTGGCATCGTTAGCGACGTCGTTGCGTGTGACAGCAAGGAACGACCGTTAACGATGGAAAATGCTCACCTTATCGTCCATCGTTGACACGTCTTTCCTTTTCAAAACATAGTTGATTGTAGAGGTTGCAGGTAGTTCGTCGTTCCCAAGGCAGCACATATCGATACGTGTGACACCTCGGGAACGACGAGCTACAGCTTACCTGTGGCTGACGGCAATGCGGAAGGAAGGAGGTGGGCGGGATGTTACGGCCGCTCATCTCCGCCCCTCTGCTTCTATTAGACGGCCGCTTAGTGACGTCGCTGTGACGCCGCACGAACCGTCCCCTTAGAAAGGAAGCGGTTCGCCGGCAACAGCAACGTTGCAGGGAAGGTAAGTCCGTGTGACGGCTCCTAACGATTTTGTGCACCACGGGCAGCAATTTGCCCGTGACGCACAAACGACGGGGCGGGTGCTTTCACCAGTGATATCGCTGCGTGTAATACCCCCTTTATCTATGTAATCCAGACAATGTCATCATTACAACATTTTTCATCAATAGACCTATAATCCCCACAATTCCAAATCCCTCATATACATTCTTATTATTTTTCTTTTTCAGGGGATCCACCCCTACTACAACTAATTTGTTGTCCCGGGCGAATACCAGCCAGCCCGGTAATCTCAACAGGTAAGTCACCATTCAAATAAATACCAATCTAGGAAGAAGCAAAATAAAATTAAAACTTATACATAAAACCAACAAACCATCATTAAAAACACTACATGCTAACCCACCCAATCTCGATACTTCAATCTTATCCTTCTTACAAAAACGCACTACCGTACTTCCACGAAAAAAAGACACTGTCTTATATTTTATTTGCCCCGAAAAAAGCACTAGATCTTATTTTCGGGGAGTGTAATACTAATATGAAAAGACTGACCCTCCCATCCTCTTTTTTTTACTTTTTTTATTTTAGTAATCCCACTAGGGGACTATAAGGATTAGAAGTCTAATCGCTCATTCATTTCTGTTGATCAGAGCAGCAAATTTCTGATCAGCAGAAATGCTGCGTTCTTGTTACAGCTGCTGCTTTGCCGGCTTTAACAGGAACTATGTCATGATAGCGACAGGATTCATCACATGACCTGTCGCTACCATGACAACAATCGGCTGCCCGTGATCATGTAGCGCCCCTGAGACTAGTCGCTACAGGGTATATCATTATATCCTCCCCGGGCAGGTCAAGATGTTAATCTGGTAAGTTCTATAAGTTCTACACACACCTCACACCACCATACAGCAGGGAGAAGCTGTCACTAGGAAAGGGTTAACAATGTTTCTACAAACACAGTTAGGAAGTGACTCAGCCAGTTCTTAGCAAACCCAAGTAGCCATGACAACTTGCAAAGGTGTGGGCATAGGCAGTTAGGAGTAGAGACACTGTTAGCCAGGCAGAACAAGCTTAGACACGAAACAGAGCCGACGCACAGTGTGCAGCTCCCCTCAGGGAGGCTGTCAGGCCTTCAGGGAGGCAGAACAGAGCTGTCTGGATGTAACACCAAACAGACAGCACAACCAAGCTGGGGCCAGTAACATCTAGAGAAAGACGGGACCCGGCATTTGCACTCGTGGACTAAAAGGGCTGCAGTCGCCAGAGCACGGGATGGAGCACAGAAGAGGTACAGAGCCCTAGTTCGGGTTGCTGGGGCATGACAGCAGAGAGAGAGAGAGCCTGGGGAGATGGGACAGAGGTCCGGCCCATGAGAGGTTAAGGCTGCCGGCACTACGGACTGGGACCGGGGAAGAGTACAGAGTTGTGCATGGAGGAGAAAAACCTGACTCTGTGAGTAACTGCCACTGCCCTGCGCTCCGGCGCTCCCATGGACTGCCGCCCCCGTTCTCACCAACCTTCCTGGGCACCCCGCTCCGCCCGTGGGAAGCGATACTGTCTCGGCTGCACCTAACACCTGCCCCGGAGAGAGACTGTGCAGCGGCGGCTAATTCCTGGCCGCATACCAAGTGTTGCTCTGCAAAGCATCCCCGCTCAGCATCCAGTACTGCCCTTGGGAGAGGATTAGCCGCAGGAAGGGTCAGCGGCGGAGGAGGCCGGGACCCCAGTCACTACTGCAACCGGTGACACGCTTCCCAGGGGCCTGCCACCCTCATTCCATCCCCGTCTGTATTGGACACTTGTCCGTTTGCTGTTTTTGTGTTTTTTTTTTTCATGTAGCCGACGGGGTCACGGAACCGGGTCAGGCCAGTCACAGCTACCCCAAAGAATCACTGGCCCACTGACGAGTAACCTAAGGCCCCGTGGACGCTACAATCACATCACGGGGCCTCCGATGGCGGCAGGGAAAGGCGCGTTTCCCGCTGCAGCGATTTAAAACGCAGTGTCACATTTTGACAGCGCGATTTAAGTGGTTAACAGGCACGGGTGTGTTGCGGATCCACCTGTGCCTGTTAGCCACGCATGTCAGCTGTTCTAATCGGCAGACATGTGCAGGGATCGCCACTGGCTCACCGCAGCGGTGATCACTCCTTCATGATTTGGATGTACCATTACATCGTAGGTTGTGAAGGGGTTAATACTATCTTCCTATATTAAACCATAACAATTTTTATACATTATCTCATTCTTATCCATGTGTTCCAGAGAATGTCATCATTATAATATTTTTCATCAATAGACCCATAATCCCCATGATTCCAAATCCCTCATATACAGTGCCTACAAGTAGTCTTCAACCCCCTGCAGATTTAGCAGGTTTGATAAGATGCAAATAAGTTAGAGCCTGCAAACTTCAAACAAGAGCAGGATTTATTAACAGATGCATAAATCTTACAAACCAACAAGTTATGTTGCTCAGTTAAATTTTAATAAATTTTCAACATAAAAGTGTGGGTCAATTATTATTCAACCCCTAGGTTTAATATTTTGTGGAATAACCCTTGTTTGCAATTACAGCTAATAACCGTCTTTTATAAGACCTGTTCAGGCCGGCACAGGTCTCTGGAGTTATCTTGGCCCACTCCTCCATGCAGATCTTCTCCAAGTTATCTAGGTTCTTTGGGTGTCTCATGTGGACTTTAATCTTGAGCTCCTTCCACAAGTTTTCAATTGGGTTAAGGTCAGGAGACTGACTAGACCACTGCAACACCTTGATTTTTTCCCTCTTGAACCAGGCCTTGGTTTTCTTGGCTGTGTGCTTTGGGTCATTGTCTTGTTGGAAGATGAAATGACGACCCATCTTAAGATCCTTGATGGAGGAGCGGAGGATCTTGGCCAAAATCTCCAGGTAGGCCGTGCTATCCATCTTCCCATGGATGCGGACCAGATGGCCAGGCCCCTTGGCTGAGAAACAGCGCCACAGCATGATGCTGCCACCACCATGCTTGACTGTAGGAATGGTATTCTTGGGGTCGTATGCAGTGCCATCCAGTCTCCAAACGTCACGTGTGTGGTTGGCACCAAAGATCTCGATCTTGGTCTCATCAGACCAGAGAACCTTGAACCAGTCTGTCTCAGAGTCCTCCAAGTGATCATGAGCAAACTGTAGACGAGCCTTGACATGACGCTTTGAAAGTAAAGGTACCTTACGGGCTCGTCTGGAACGGAGACCATTGCGGTGGAGTACGTTACTTATGGTATTGACTGAAACCAATGTCCCCACTGCCATGAGATCTTCCCGGAGCTCCTTCCTTGTTGTCCTTGGGTTAGCCTTGACTCTTCGGACAAGCCTGGCCTCGGCACGGGTGGAAACTTTCAAAGGCTGTCCAGGCCGTGGAAGGCTAACAGTAGTTCCATAAGCCTTCCACTTCCGGATGATGCTCCCAACAGTGGAGACAGGTAGGCCAAACTCCTTGGAAAGGGTTTTGTACCCCTTGCCAGCCTTGTGACCCTCCACGATCTTGTCTCTGATGGCCTTGGAATGCTCCTTTGTCTTTCCCATGTTGACCAAGTATGAGTGCTGTTCATAAGTTTGGGGAGGGTCTTAATTAGTCAGAAAAGGCTTGAAAAAGAGATAATTAATCCAAACATGTGAAGCTCATTGTTCTTTGTGCCTGAAATACTTCTTAATACTTTAGGGGAACCAAACAGAATTCTGGTGGTTTGAGGGGTTGAATAATAAATGACCCTCTGAATAAACTTTTCACAATTTAAAAAAAAAATAAAAAAAGAAATAACATTCTTTTTTGCTGCAGTGCATTTCACACTTCCAGGCTGATCTACAGTCCAAATGTCACAATGCCAAGTTAATTCCGAATGTGTAAACCTGCTAAATCTGCAGGGGGTTGAATACTACTTGTAGGCACTGTACATTCTCCCCCGCAGTATACACCCACTGACTGGAGCTGAGGAGATCAGTTTTTGCTTAGTGTCCGAGGAGGTTGGACACGCAGGGGCTGCTCTCAGCCCTTCAGGTTTGTATGGTTGTGTTTTATTAATGTTTTCCCTTTGTTTTTCAGACACAGCTCGTCGGGCGACAGGGTGTAATCTCTCACCCTGCTCTCCCACATAGAGACCGGTCGCACAGAAGTGGGGTCCGTCCGCCACTTCCGTTGTCTTCCGTGTCTGTCTGGCAGGACCCTACCCCCCTAACACTCTCAAGACTGTTTGGGGGGCATCCGCACAGAGGGACAGGCGGATGGTCCTTGCCCCCCTCCCCAAACTCTCTCGCTCCCGAGCCTGATTGTGGGGTAGGAGGACGAAGACCGTACCCAGGATGGAGAGGTACCCTTCTGGTCTCCCCTAGACTATGCCTGGGACGACCGTCGAGATGTCTTCGCTCACCTTCCAGGATGGATCCAGGATCACCTCAAGACAAGCCGGGAACTCAGATAAGTAATCCAATCCCCCTCCTTCTTCCCCGTCCCGGGTTATGGGGAGGGATCCCGGGTATAGAAGCCCACAGTCTTTCCACCTGGGTCAAGGGGTCCCATATTCCCCCTAGAACCCCTCACCTTAGCCCCCTTGGTAGTTGTTTTCCCCGGTTCTGCGACCGGTCCCCCTGCCGTGGCGTCCACTATCCGGCGGCCTATCCTCAAACCTTAGCCCCCAGCTCCATTGCGGCCCGGCGTCCCCTCCGGCGGCCTGCCCTTAGAAATTTAGCCCCCGGCTCCATTGCGGCCCGGCGTCCCCTCCGGCGGCCTGCCCTTAGAAATTTAGCCCCCGGCTCCATTGCGGCCCGGCGGCCCCTCCGGCGGCCTGCCCTTAGAAATTTAGCCCCCGGCTCCACTGCGGCCCGGCGTCCCCTCCGGCGGCCTACCCTTAAAATTTAGGCCCCGGCTCCATTGTGGCCCGGCGTCTCCCCCCGCGGCCTACCCTTAAAACTTAGGCCCCGGCTCCTTGCGGCCCGGCGTCTCCTGCGGCCCGGCGTCTCCTCCGGCCCGGCGTCTCCTCCGGCTCGCCGTCTCCTCCGGCCCGCCGTCTCCTCTGGGGCCTACCTTTAAAAATGTTGCCCCCGGCTTCATTGCGGCCCTCTGCGTTCGCGCGCTCGCCTGGCCACGCCCCCAGCCGGGAATTCAGCCCGCGCGCGCGGGCTTTTCAAATTCTTCTGGCTCCCCTGTGCAACCGCCGCCCCCCTCTTTCCTGGCGCCTGACGTCACTTCCCGGCGCCGAGACTCCCGGGGAACGTCGCTCCTGCCCGCACTTCCAGCCTCCCGGCTCGGTAACTAACCCCACCACCGCAGCTTCAGCGCCCCCCCACAGACAGCCAGTGCGACCCAGGGCCCCCGCAGTCACCGCTCCAGGCTGCCCAGCACCACTCGCCTCAGACTCCCGGTCTCTGCAAGACTGCAAAAAAAAAAAAAGACCTTAAGCTTACCGCAAAACCGGCTCTCCTGTTATTACTCCAGGAGCACCTACCCCGGATTCCTGGTGCAGTGAGCTGTCCCCCCTCTAACACACAGCGCAGGGTTATAGAGCGACTTCAGTCCGGGAATATTAACAGCCCCCCCCCCCCACCCTTCTACAGGTGCGAGATGTCAATCTCCTACACGCACTCCATTTCCAGGGGTATTCCAGCGTACTGTGGTCCTATCCACTTCCACCGTCTGTGTTTCTTGTGCTCCTGCCTATGTTCCTGTTTCCACTACCTAGTGTGTCAGTGTTCCTCACGTAGGGTCACTATTGGTGGGTTAATGTTCCTCATGTCCTATCTGCTGTCATATACCCCCACCTATCACAGGGTCATTGACCCGTCCACTGTTTTCAACCTCAGCCTGTTCACTATCCAGTGTGCCAGTGTCTCCATTTACCTGTCTACTATACAGTGTGCCAGTGGTACCATGTGTCTGTCCACTACCCAGTGTGCCAGTGTTTCGCTTGCAATGGTCTACACCAGTGTGCCCGTGGCCTTCACCTGTGTGCCAGTGTCTTCTGTGTGCCAGCGTTTTCCTCCCGCTTGTCCACTATCCAGTGGGTCAGCGTCTCTACGCACTGGCCTACATCTCCGCGCCAGCGCTTTCCTGTCCCTGTCCACTATCCAGTGTGCCAGCGTCTGTGTACCCCAATACCCAGGTGCCAGTGTCTGTGCCATGCCTGTCTGCCCCAATACACAGGTGCCTTTGGGATCCTGCCCGCTATTCAGTGGGCCGGCGTTATGACGCGCATTTGTTTACTCTGGTGTTCCAGTGTCCTCTCGAGCCGGCTCACTATTCAGTGCGCCAGTGTTTCTTTACGCACCTGTTTACACCACCGTACCAGTGTTGTGTGAACCTACCCACGGTTTGGGGGGTCAGGTCTCTAATCGCACCTCTCTGTTTCTGCAGACAAAATAATTTTTTTGTATATAGACCATCAAGTCCAGCATCCAGATTGACAGTACCACAAATCTGTCCACTTGCTTGTGTGCCAATGTCTCTATATGTCGGTCCACCTTCCAGGGTGCCAGTACCCTCTATCCAGAGTGTCTCTATGTACCTACCCACCATCCGGTGTGTTAGTGTTTCTTGAATGGGCCCCCTACCTCGTGTACCTGTTGGCTATACGCACCTGTATACTACAGCGTGACAAGGATTTGATGAGCCGCGTCAGCATTCACTCTCCAGTGTATCTTTACGCACCTACCCACCATGCGGTGTGCTAGTGTTTTCTTGCATGTGACCTCTATTTTGTGTGCCAGCGTTTCTATATGCACCTGTATACTACAGCGTGACAGTGATTTGATGAGCCTGCCCACTAGCCTTTGGGCCAGCACTTCTCCGAACCAGAGGCCAGATACAGCAACTGGCTTAAGTGCTTTGTTCAGCTTTTCCGCTCATCTCTGACCGAGGCGAGCACTCCATCCATCTCCGTCCCATGAGGCGGCACGGGAGCAGCTGTCACATTCAGTGCCAGTACTCCTGATCGATGATCCTGCCCGCTACCCAAGGGGCTAGCGTTTATCCACACCAGATGCTGGTTACCGTAACAGGTATGTGTTCACTACTCTCGACCCAGAGAGTCGAACAGACTGAAGTCACCTAGTGGGTCAGCTATCTCCCTCATCTCCGACTGAAGCGAGGACTGGGTTCTGCAGGGACCCCATGATGCGCCACGGTTGCAACTGTCAATAGGTTGCTTCCCAGTGACCCAGGACTCTCTCTTACTTCAAACCATCCAGTCAGGTGACCAGGCGGTAAGCCAGGGTCCTTTGGACCAGTTCATTGTCCTTCCTTCCTGCACCAGCTATTTACTCACTTCCCAGTGATCTGCATCCATACGTCTGGAGTAACCTTGAGGTAAGGCTACACGCGACCATTTAACCGGAGAGTCGTGTGCTTCACCCCGGCAGCAAGCACGGACCCCATGACGCGGCTCAGCAGCAGCTCTCTTTTGGTCGCTTCCCAGTGACTCGAGACCTTCTCCTACCTCGCACATGCATGTAAGGTAACCACAAGGTAATGCTTCTTCTCCCTTGACCGTACGTTGGCTCCGTCGTTTTCTTAAAACAGCAGTCATTTTGGTTTCCAAATGAGGTAAGCAGGGTACAACTCTGTCGGCTAACCAGTATGTTGTCCGTTTTTACTTCCTGCCACCCTCCTCGGGTGGTTCATAGTATTTTTTGGTATCCGCCTATTTTTTGGCTTAGACCAGCCTTGGCTGCGCCCTCCACTAGGGTTCCGGCCAGGTACTGTACATATCCAAATCCATAGGCCGTTATTTACATTCTCTCTCTTTCAGATAGAGATCAGATTCCTCAGTCCCTTCTCAGTCAACAGATGAAGTTAAGAACCAGACACAGGAGTGTCCAATCATCGATTCCACGGAGGACCAGTCTCCCCAAGGGACTTTTAGTATCCTGATGGCCCAGTCATTGGGCTCACTCTTCTGGACAGATTGTAGGTTCCAATGTTTGTCTTCTGTCCTCTTTCCGCAACAGAATCCTCCAGGGAGCCCTGATTACTCAGGCCACTGGGTGTTTCCACCCGAACACTCGACACTACAGCGAGTGGTCTTCGCCAACACCTAGACATGACCTGCTTCAGTTTCAGGCCAAGAGGGGTCTTCTTTTCCTCTGTCCCGGGTCTGCCTCACTTCCCTCGTAACCATTCTAGATGGCTCTTGGAGATAAGCTAGATCTCTCTGTAGTCTCCGCCATACCAGATTCCATGTCCGCTTTCCACCGCTTGGTCTTAGCCGCTTGTGCATCCCTGCACTTTTCAAGCAGAGTTCCTGCCAGACCATTTGGACTCACATATTCTCGCTCATTTCCTTCCACTCGTCGTCACTTCTAGTTATGACGTGATGACGCGTTTTAGAATAATATTAAGAATGTTTTATTCTTTCTCCCGTCATTCTCCCATCTTCCTCGCCAACTTCCAGGAATAGGCGTCCCTCCCCTGGTCGGCTAGCGCTTAAGCCAACGACTTAATCCGAGCCCTTCTTGAGGTCCCCCTCGAAAGGGCCTTCCTTCTCCCACTCCAGGTCATACATCCCAGGTCTTGTTCCTTTTTGTCTTTCTCAGGAGTCCACCCCCATGGGGGTTCTCCTCCCCATGATTCACTGCAATGATTACCCAGTACCCGACTACAGAGTTCGAGTTTCTCCCAGTCACGTTACTGTAGATGCTCGGATTCCCTTCTCCTGTCGGCCACGTCACAGCGGAAATCGGTCCTGGGAATTCCTTTGACTCCTTAACCTTGTCATTTTTCTCTAGACCTCACAGGTTCTCTGTACCCCTTCCATACACAGGAGAATTATCTCCCGTATTATTTTCCCGCCCGCAGGCTGTTTCTTCCACTAGGGTCACATCACTCCCTCGGGTGCTGTGGAACCAACGGGTCAAGTGTCCCTATGGCGGAATTCCCTTACACGCTTCTCGAGTATCCCGACTCCCTTGCAACCTTTTAGTCAGTCGTTTTCCCTTTTAGTCATTCTGCGGCTATAAGGGGCCAAGGCTCCTTTGGCCTCCACTTTCTGGCTCCTACCTCTACCAGGTGCCCTAGTTTTTCGCTCATTCTGACAGTCTCAAACGTAGTACCAGGGTCTGTCGAGTTCTTTCTCTCTTAGCCCGACCTATTGCTGTCAGTCGCCTTAGATCCTTAGCCTTCTTAGGTACAGACCTCAAAGGATGTAGTGTCTCCCTGATCATCCTATTCCCTAGCACACGCATTTTACACTAGTTCTTAGTACTCCCTAGTACTCTAACTTTTCTCCTATACTTCGACCCCTGGCCGGGTAGCGTTTCCTTACGGGGTCTAGGACCAGGTTCCGGTCAAGGAATCTTGTCTCTGCTAACCCTGTTTTCGGGTTTTTCTCTTCCCACCCTTGGGGACTGCTTTAGGACGTCCCATGGTTTCATGTGTCCCCCAATGAAGCGATAAAGAAAAGTAGATTTTGGGTACTCACCGTAAAATCTCTTTCTTGGAGCCTTCATTGGGGGGCACAGCACCCGCCCTTTTCTAAGACTTCAATGGATCCGGAATGTTATAGATTTCAAGCTTCTCCTCGTACTGCTTTTACACAAACTGATCTCCTCAGCTCCAGTCAGTGGGTGTATACTGCGGGGGAGGAGCCATCTTTCTTATTTGCATAGTATCACCTCCTAGTCCCAGCAGCATACACCCATGGTTTCCTGTGTCCCCCAATGAAGGCTCCAAGAAAGAGATTTTACGGTGAGTACCCAAAATCTACTTTTTTCAGGGGATCCACCCCTACTGCAACTAATTTGTTGTCCCGGCCGAATACCAGCCAGCCCGATAATCTCAACAGGTAAGTCACCATTCAAATAAATACCAATCTATAAAGAAGCAAAATAAAATTAAAACTTATACATAAAACCAACAAACCATCATTAAAAACACTACATGCTAACCCACCCAGTCTCGATACTTCAATCTTATCCTTCTTACAAAAACGCACTACCGTACTTCCACGAAAAAAAGACACTGTCTTATATTTTATTTGCCCCGAAAAAAGCACTAGGTCTTATTTTCGGAGAGTGTAATACTAATATGAAAAGACTGACCCTCCCATCCTCTTTTTTTTTACTTTTTTTATTTTAATAATCCCACTAGGGGACTATAAGGATCAGAAGTCTATTCGCTCATTCATTTCTGTTGATCAAAGCAGCACAGCTCTGATCAGCATAAATGCTGCGTTGTTGTTACAGCTGCTGCTTTTCCGGCTTTAAGAGGAACTATGACATAATAACGACAGGATTCATCACATGACCTGTCGCTACCATGACAGCCTTCAGCTGCCGGTGATCACATCATGGGCCTCCGATGGCGGCGGGGAAATGCGCGTTTCTCGCTGCAACGATTTAAAACGCACTGTCACATTTTGACAGTGCGATTTAAGTGGTTAACAGGCGTGGGTGGATCGCGGATCCACCTGTGCCTGTAAGCCACACATGTCAGCTGTTCTAATCAGCAGACATGTGCAGGGATCGCCAGTGGCTCACTGCAGCAGCCAGCGGTGATCACCCCTTCATGATTTTGGATGTACCGTTACATCCTAGGTTATGAAGGGGTTAATACTATATTGCTATATTAACCATAACAATTTTTATACATTATCTCATTCTTATCCATGTTTTCCAGACAATGTCATCATTATAACATTTTTCATCAATAGACCCATAATCCCCACAATTCCAAATCCCTCATGTACATTCTTATTATTTTTCTTTTTCAGGGGATCCACCCCTACTACAACTAGTTTGTTGTCCCGGGCGAATACCAGCCAGCCCGGTAATCTCAACAGGTAAGTCACCATTCAAATAAATACCAATCTATGAAGAAGCAAAATAAAATTAAAACTTATACATAAAACCAACAAACCATCATTAAAAACACTACATGCTGGGGGGGCGTGGCCAGCAGGCAGCATGAGCGGTCGCATCTGAGAGCAGCTCCGCAGTCCAACGCTGATAAATACTATTAATCCTGCCGAAATTGGTGCCTAAATACACCTCCGGATTACCTGTGGTGCGGTGAGCATTCTGATCGGTACCATGACAGAGGTCGCAGCGCAGCGGCGGCTGAAAAGCTGAAGAAGTTTGCCCGGGACTCCCAGCAAGATGGCGTCGGCAAGCAGTCGGAGCGGGAATCCAGTGAGGCGGAGGAGGAGGAGAGCATGGAGGCCGGATCCAAGGAATCGCAGGAGCTAACCTTGCAGCAAGTTACTTCGCAATTACTTGCGGCGATCCAGGATTCAAAAGTGTCGCTGACGGGCAAAATCGAGGAGGTTAAGATCGATGTGGGACTCCTCCGGGTGGACCTGCAAAATCTGAGAGAGCGGGTAAAGGAGACGGAGCAGCGGATCTCCACGCTGGAAGACGACGCAAGAGCGACGCCGGGCAGATTGTCCTCTTTGGAAAGCGCGGCAAACAACTGGGCGCAAAGGGCTGACGATCTGGAAAACCGCCTGCGTCGCAATAATTTAAGAATTCTGGGGATGCCGGAGAGGGCAGAAGGGAGCGACCCATGTAAGTTCATGGAAACATGGCTCTCTGAAACTTTCCCTGATGCGATGCTGTCAGCGGCATTCGCTATAGAAAGAGCCCACCGGGTACCGGCCAGACCTCCTCCCCCGGGAGCGCAGCCTAGACCTCTCCTGGCCCGACTGTTGAGCAGCAGGGATAGAGATGCGATCCTTGGTGCGGCGCGACGCAAAGGCCCGATCCTACATAATAATGCTCCCATACTGATTTTCCCTGACTTCTCTGCGTCTCTCCAGAAAACGAGGGCATCCTTCATTCAGGTGAAAAAACGCCTTAGAGATCACCAAATTGCTTACTCCATGATCTTCCCGGCTCGTCTCAGAGTGGTTCATCAAGAGCGATCCTTGTTCTTTACTTCTCCTGCGGAGGCGGATGATTGGATCAACATGCTGAAGAGGAAGCGCTGATGCGTTACAGCCATGAGCGACGCCGGGAGGATCGCTGTTGTGATGGCGTCGCGGTTCTGATTTGTTTATTTCATCTCCTTTGGAGTGAGGTCGGTGATACGATTCTTTTTCCTGGGACGTCTGAAATCGCTGTTGCGATAGTTGTAGGATCATCCTATGCAGATATTCGGCGTCCTTTGATATTGAAGGCGCGAAATATTTTTGTTTCCTTCATCTCCCCTGCCATACGAGTGGAGCGGTGCTCGGGGTCGCAGTTGCGTCCGCGTCCTGCTCTTTTGGTTCCAGTTTGTTGAGAAATTGACGATTCCATCAGGATGCGCTGGTGCGCTTGCGACCCCCGGAAGCATGTGAGTTACTGGATGTGTTTATTATTGGCCTTCCATTGTGCCGGTCTCCAGGTTGGCCCCCCCTCGAGGCTGGGCAGCTGGAGGTTGCGCCTCTGAGTGTGTCGGGACCTGAGCTCACTGCGATCATTACTAAGTCCTGTTTGAGTTCTGGAATACTCGTCGCTGGTGGGACCGGACTGAACTGACTTCAGGCGGGACATGTGCCAGAACGCTGCTGCGGTGCCATGATCACCTTCATGCGATCTTGAATTATCCTGCATCTTGCGATCCAAAATGGGACTTCACTCCGGGTTTGCAGTATTTGGCAACGCACTTAAGTTCAGGATGCTGAATTTTGTCTTTAGAGCTATATTAAGGTTTTTTAAGGTCACCATACATGATAATCACTTATAATTTGGGATTGCCTGCAAATTCTCCTCCCATTTCCTTTATATTCCTATCTCTTCTTCCCCCCTCTCAGTCTCACTTACTTGTTTAATCCCTCAGCCCCTTTTATCTCATCCTCATACCCATCCTTGCTATCCCATTCCCTATCTACCTCTAAGTCTTCTTTTGCTATTCTCTCCAGCTTCCCTCTTCAACCTTCCTCTCTCTTCCCCAATTTCCACCCAGAATGCCATCCGTTACCTCTCTTCTTCTTATATTTCTATATTTCCTCCTCCTCACACTCTCTCTTTTTCCGCCCATCTTAAATTCTCTTCTCTCTCTTCTCTTCCCTTGCCCCCTTTCTCTCTTCCTCACCCCTTCCCCGCCCACCTTTCACTCCTCCATTCCACCCCCCCCCTTTTTTTTTTTTTTTTCTCTCTCTCTTCTCTCTTCTCTTTCTTCTTCCCATATTTCTATGCCCATTCGCTCTGGGTTCTCTTACCCAAGTACGATTAATAGGCTATGTTGCAGGGTAATTCAATACGTTGGACTGCAGGAGAAGCTTAAGTCCTTGTTTCGAGGACACCCCCGTACCAAGTACACCATCTAGCCACGTTGGTTCACCCTGGTCGTTACTAGGGACACCCTCTCCTGGTCACACTACTGGATCAGTTCTTTCGGCTGTGTGTTTGCAACCGATAGTTTGTATTTAAGGGTACGTTTGCCCAAGTTCTACTGTGGGTTAAGTTTTTGACATTTCCCTATTAATTCAGTAAGAGATACATTTCAATGGCTTTAAGCTTGATGACATGGAATGTTAGGGGACTGGGCACATCCAGGAAACGGGCGGCAGTATTCGCACATATCAAAAAATCCAAAGCTCAGATTGTATGTTTACAAGAGACCCATTTGTTGTTGGAAACCACGAGAGTGCTTCAGAAGCCTTGGGTTCAATGGTCAGCTCACTCTGTTCATTCCTCATATTCGAGGGGAGTATCGGTACTAGTCCATAAAGCATTGCGGTGGGACCCGGGTAAGATTATAAAGGATAATGATGGGAGGTATGTGTTTATCCAGGCTCACATCGATGGGATCATGATAGTGATCTTAGCTATATACATCCCCCCTGCGATGGGAATCTCAATTTTGTATGAAGCGGCTAAGTTTGCCTCACAATTCCCACAAGCCTTGGTGCTCTGCATGGGGGACTTCAATTTGATTAGTAACACAGGGCTGGATAGATTCAACACCCGACAGGTCCCGATCTCCCCTACGATGCAAACTAGATTGAGTGCATTCCTCCAGGAGGTGGGGTGGTGCGACATGTGGCGTTTTTTTAACCCAGTACTGAGAGAATACACATGTTATACCCCAGGGAAAAACTCATTGTCTAGAATTGATTACATCTGTGGAAATGAAAGAGTCTGTGCCCATATACAATCGGTGTGTCATCTACCCAAATCAGTATCAGACCACTCTCCGGTATTTGTCAGCATTAAGTGGGAGGGTTGTAAATCTCGTAAAGTGTCACGGAAGATTAACCCTTGGTGGCTGTCACTCTTTGGTACCAATGACAGGATTCCTGATCAGCTCAGGGCATACACCGAGACGAACTCCGTGGAAGAGAATCACTCGGCCTATTGGGACGCGCTTAAGGCGTATTTGAGGGGTTGCTGTCACTCCTCTATCTCTTATGTCAAGAAACAGGCGGCCAGAGAGGAGGAGGAATTGGCCACTCAAAATAGAGTGCTTGAACATAGATTTACCTCAGACCCTTCTGAAGGAAACAGATTCCAGTGGCTACAGGCTGGGAGGAAATATCTTTTGTTCCTGCAAGATAAGGCTAAGAGACATGTCTTCTTCATGAACCAGAGATATTTTGAGCAAGGGAACCAATCTAGTAGTTTACTTGCGTTCCTGGTGCGCCAATCCACTAGCTCACCTGCGGTCCTTAAGATCAGAGACTCCGGTGGCGATTCAATCACCTCCGTCACTGGCATTCTGAAGGTGTTTCTGGACTTCTATAGGAACCTATATGAGTCCAGGCTGACTGTGTCAAGGGAGGAGATCGCTGAATACTTGCGGGATCTGGAGTTTCCCAGACTGACTTTGGCCCAGAGGTCGGCCTTGGATGAGCCCATTAGCATGGAAGAGATGGTGGAGGCGATGGGAGCCCTCAATAGGGGTAAGGCGTCTGGCCCAGATGGACTCCCGATTGAAATATTTGACAAGTATAGGGGGGAGCTGGCTCCAGCTCTCCTGGAGACGGCTGAGGCTTCGTTCCGCAGGGGACGGTTACCTGATTCCTTCTATGAGGCAACCATCGTGCTACTATTGAAACCAGATAAGGATCCATTGTATTGTGGCTCATACAGACCGATCTCTCTGTTGAACTCTGATTACAAAATTCTTACTAAAATTCTAGCAACTAGACTCAATAAAGTGATCTCCTCCATAATACATGAGGATCAGTCTGGATTCATTCCGGGTAGAAGTACCTCGGATAATCTGAGGAGGGCACAGGTGATTCTACAGATGGGCACCAAGCTAGAGGAGGATTGGGCTTTGGTCTCCCTGGATGCGGCCAAGGCCTTTGACTCTATAGAATGGCCATACCTGCTGGAGGTACTGCGGGCATTTGGTTTCGGCAACGATTTTATTAGATGGATTGAGATTATATATAAAGCTCCAACGGCTAACATTCAGGTGGGAGGCGGAGTATCGGAAACTTTCCCTTTGGGGAGGGGAACCAGGCAGGGGTGTCCTCTATCCCCTCTTCTGTTCGCCCTTGCCATGGAACCGTTGGCAGTGCGCATTCGGACGGACCCAATCTACCGGGGAGTGAGACATCGTAAGGGAGATGAACGTTTGTCTCTGTATGCAGACGACCTGTTATTGTTTGCTTCTGACCCGGATTCCTCCATTCCTAGAGCCGTAGAGTTAATCGACCGATTCGGGGAGTTCTCGGGCCTGTCAATAAATTGGTCAAAATCGTACCTCCTCTTCCTATCTCGGGACAGGGAGGAAATGATGAACACCCACATATGTAGAGTTCCAGTGGTGGATCATTTTAAATACCTGGGGATTATATTGACGGGAAACCCTTCGGAGATGATAGCAAGAAATATTGCCCCCTTATTATCACACCTCGGGGAGAAATTTAATAGATGGAGCCAACTCCCGCTCTCAGTGGCGGGAAGAATTAATCTCCTTAAAATGATAGTGCAACCAAAGTGTCTTTACATAACCCAACATGTATTCGTACAGATTCCCCGCTCTTTCTTTCGGTCCCTGGAATCTTTAATGATCACCTTTGTCTGGGGTCCTTCCAGATCAAGGGTCCAATTGGCCAAATTACAGAGACCCAGGGACATGGGGGGTATGGCCCTTCCTGATCTGTACATATACTATCTGGCCGGACAATTGAAATATTTGGGACAATGGACACTTCCTGGGGTGAGGGGTTCTCCGGAGGGTCTTCTGGCAGAGCTCACAGGTATGGATCTCCTATGGCCATTGTTGACGGACCACAAGAGGGCTCCTGAGGGTTGGGTCCTCCCAATACACAAACTGGGGGCCAGGGTCTGGAAAGAGGCTAAAACCATTTTTGGTTTCCATGATATGCCAACTGAGATACCCCTATGGGATAACCTGGACCTTCCACACTTTTGTGGGCTGCCGGGGTTTGGCGAATGGAGGAATCGAGGAATAGTCTCCCTGGGACCACTGGTCCGGGATGGTGATCTCCGCCCCGTTGCGCAACTGCGTGCAGAATTTGATTTGCCGGAATCTCATGGGTTTCAGTATCTCCAGATTAGGCACGCCTTTCGGGCTCAGTTCTCTGTTCGTGGGATTAGATTCTCTTCCTTTCCAGTCATTGGAATTATCAGATCACAGGGCCCTGGAGGCCTCATTTCCAAATTGTACTCCTCCCTTATCCGGGCCAAGGCCATGAACAGTCCTCTTTCTGTCCGGGAGAGGTGGAGTGTCAGGATCCCTGAAATTGATGATGTAGTGTGGGACGACATTGTCGAATCCCACACGCTAGTCTCTCCTGCAGTCAATAATAGACTGATTCAGTTATACATAATACACCAAAGTTATATGACTCCTCAGAGACTGAACAAGATGAAAAAGGTGAATAATCTGGTGGGGGTGGGTTGTCCAAGATGCGGGAGAGACGGTGCTGATTTCTGGCACATGATATGGGATTGCCGGGTCATTCTCTCCTATTGGAGTGAGGTTGTAACAACTCTGTCCACCATACTTCAGAAAGGAGTTGCTCTGTGCCCAATTCTGTGTCTATTTGGGGTGGTGGATGTACGCTCCTGGTCCCAAAGTGAAAACTTGCTAATAAAAAAGGTATTATTTTTGGCCCGGAAGGGCATTATACTAAATTGGATGGGCATCCACCCTCCAACTAGAGCCTCATGGATTGCATTGGTAAATGCTATAATTCCGTCAGAACACTATGTTTATAAGATAAGAGGTTCTTTAAATAAATTCGACAAAATATGTGGTAGATGGATGGGCTCGCCCTTGACCGGAGGATCACCCGGCTCCCTAGCTGATAGCCTACAGTCGGTACTGGCGTGATAGTAACTAATGGTACTCCGACGGGTGGAAAGGAGAAATACGTGGTTTATGATATAATGTATTGGGGATATTACCAGGGCCGTATTTACCATTAGGCACCCGTGGTCCGGTGCCTAGGGCGGCAGATTGTGAGGGGCGGCACCTTCTGGCAGCAAAAAAAAAAAAAAAAAAAAAAAAAAAAAAAATTTTTTTTTTTTTTTTTTTACATTTTTTTTTTTGTGGCCGCCGAGCACAGGGAGCTGATTGACCCCGGAACTGCCGGCGCCTGCACTTCCGGGGTCACAGGCGCGCGCCAATCAGCTCCTTCCTCTGTGCTGCGTCCACTGCTGTGTGGACGTCACATGCAGAGCTCACAGCAGGACGCCGCGGAGGACGTGATGGAAGCCGGTGTCAGAAGAGGATACTCATGTGAGCCAAGAAGATGGCGGCGGGCACTGGAGCAGGTAAGTGGATTCATAAGGAGCGTGGGAGTGTCTCTAATGCAGACCGGAGATCTGCGCATGCGGGGGGGGAGGCGGCAAAGGCAGATACTGGAGGGAGGCAGAGGCTGAGACTGGGGGGAGGCTGGAGGGAGGCAGAGGCTGAGACTGGGGGGAGGCTGGAGGGAGGCAGAGGCTGAGACTGGGGGGAGGCTGGAGGGAGGCAGAGGCTGAGACTGGGGGGAGGCTGGAGGGAGGCAGAGGCTGAGACTGGAGGGAGGCAGTGGCTGAGACTGGGGGGAGGCTGGAGGGAGGCAGAGGCTGAGACTGGAGAGAGGCAGAGGCAGGCTGAGACTGGGGGGAGGCTGGAGGGAGGCAGAGGCTGAGACTGGAGGGAGGCAGAGGCTGAGACTGTGGGGAGGCTGGAGGGAGGCAGAGGCTAAGACTGGGGGAGGCTGGATGGAGGCAGAGGCAGAGAGACTGGGGGGAGGCTGGAGGGAGGCAGAGACTGGGGGGAGGCTGGAGAGAGGCAGAGGCTGAGACTGGGGGGAGGCCGGAGGGAGGCAGAGGCAGAGACTGGGGGGAGGCTGGAGGGAGGCAGAGGCTGAGACTGGGGGGAGACTGGAGGGAGGCAGAGGCTGAGACTGTGGGGAGGCTGGAGGGAGGCAGAAGCAGAGACTGGGGGGAGGCTGGAGGGAGGCAGAGACTGGCGGGAGGCTGGAGGGAGGCAGAGGCTGAGACTGGGGGGAGGCTGGAGGGAGGCAGAGGCAGAGACTGGGGGGAGGCTGGAGGGAGGCAGAGGCAGAGACTGGAGGGAGGCAGAGGCTGAGACTGGAGGGAGGCAGAGGCTGAGACTGGGGGGAGACTGGAGGGAGGCAGAGGCTGAGACTGTGGGGAGGCTGGAGGGAGGCAGAGGCTGAGACTGGGGGAGGCTGGAGGGAGGCAGAGGCAGAGACTGGGGGGAGGCTGGAGGGAGGCAGAGGCAGAGACTGGGGGGAGGCTGGAGGGAGGCAGAGGCTGAGACTGGGGGGAGGCTGGAGAGAGGCAGAGGCTGAGATTGGGGGGAGGCTGGAGGGAGGCAGAGGCAGAGACTGGGGGGAGGCTGGAGGGAGGCAGAGGCTGAGACTGGGGGGAGGCTGGAGGGAGGCAAAGGCAGAGACTGGGGGGAGGCTGGAGGGAGGCAGAGGCTGAGACTGGAGGGAGACAGAGGCTGAGACTGGAGGGAGGCAGAGGCTGAGACTGGGGAGAGACTGGAGGGAGGCAGAGGCAGAGACTGGGGGGAGGCTGGAGGGAGGCAGAGGCTGAGACTGGGGGGAGGTTGGAGGGAGGCAGAGGCTGAGACTGGAGGGAGGCAGAGGCTTAGACTGTGGGGAGGCTGGAGGGAGGCAGAGGCTGAGACTGGGGGAGGCTGGAGGGAGGCTGAGGCTGAGACTGGAGGGAGGCTGAGGCTGAGACTGGGGGGAGGCTGGAGGGAGGCAGAGGCAGAGACTGGGGTGAGGCTGGAGGGAGGCAGAGGCAGATACTGGGGGGAGGCTGGAGGGAGGCTGAGGCTGAGACTGGAGGGAGGCTGAGGCTGAGACTGGAGGGAGGCTGAGGCTGAGACTGGAGGGAGGCTGAGGCTGAGACTTGAGGGAGGCTGAGGCTGAGACTGGAGGGAGGCTGGAGGGAGGCTGAGGCAGAGACTGGGGTAGGCTGAGGCTGGGGGGAGGCAAAGGCTGAGACTGGGGAAGAGAGGCTGATGCTGAGGGAAGATAGAGGCTGATGCTGGGGGAGAGAGGCTGATGTTGGGGGAGTGGGAGAGAGGGGCTAATGCTAGAGACAGAGGACAAGGGATGAGGGATAGTGCAATGACAAAATCGATTGGGTGGGGGGAGTGTAAGGACTCAGAATAAGAGGGGGCAGCATTGGGAGCTCATTGTGAAGAAGGGGCAGCATGTGTGGGATCAGTATGGAGTGGAGCAATGTAGGGGAGTCAATATCAAGAGTGAGGTAGTGTGTGTGGGGGGGGGGGTCTCAGCATAAGCGTTAGTGTGGTGGTCTTAGCATGAGTGGGGCAACATGAAGGTCTCATTATGGAAAAGAGGAAGGCAGCATTAGGAGCTCATGGAGAGGGACAGCATGCATGGGACATTGTGAGAAGGGGGCAGCATGCATGGGACACTGAGGAGGGGGCAGCATGCATGAGACATTGTGAGGAGGGGGCAGCATGCATGGGACATTGTGAGAAGGGGGCAGCATGCATGGGACACTGAGGAGGGGGCAGCATGCATGAGACATTGTGAGGAGGGGGCAGCATGCATGGGACATTGTGAGGAAGGAGCAGCATGCATGGGACATTGTGAGGAGGGAGCATCAAGCATGAGACATTGTGCGGAGGGAGCAGCATGCATGGGACATTGTGAGGGAGCAGCATGCATGGGACATTGTGAGGGAGCAGCATGCATGGGACATTGTGAGCCGGGAGCAGCATACATGAGACATTGTGAGGAGTGGGCAGCATGCATGAGACATTGTGAGGAGGGAGCAGCATTCATGGGACATTGTGAGGAGGGAGCAGCATGCATGGGACATTGTGAGGAGGGGCAGCATGCATGGGACATTGTGAGGAGGGGGCAGCATGCATGGGACATTGTGAGGAGGGAGCAGCATGCATGGGACATTGTGAGGAGGGGGCAGCATGCATGGGACATTGTGAGGAGGGAGCAGCATGCATGGGACATTGTGAAGAGGGGGCAGCATGCATGGGACATTGTGAGGAGAGAGAAGCATGCATGGGACATTGTGAGGAGGGGGCAGCATGCATGGGACATTGTGAGGAGGGGGCAGCATGCATGGGACATTGTGAGGAGGGGGCAGCATGCATGGGACATTGTGAGGAGGGGGCAGCATGCAAGGGACATTGTGAGGAGGGGGCAGCATGCAAGGGACATTGTGAGGAGGGAGCAGCATGCATGGGACATTGTGAGGAGGGGGCAGCATGCATGGGACATTGTGAGGAGGGGGCAGCATTCATGGGACATTGTGAGGAGGGGGCAGCATTCATGGGACATTGTGAGGAGGGGGCAGCATGCATGGGACATTGTGAGGAGGGGGCAGCAAGCATGGGACATTGTGAGGAGGGAGCAGCATGCATGGGACATTGTGACGAGGGAGCAGCATGCATGGGACATTGTGAGGAGGGGGCAGCATGCATGGGACATTGTGAGGAGGGGGCAGCATGCATGGGACATTGTGAGGAGGGGGCAGCATGCATGGGACATTGTCCTCACATCATGCTGCTCCCTCCTCACAATGTACAGATCATATTTCATAATCGAGGAAGGTGTGGTGCATATACAGTAGTTTATAAGGGAGGGCAGTGTGGTGTTTATTAGGGGCAGTGTCACAGTCACAGTATATAAGTGGGGACGGTGTGGTGGGAATATTTTATACTCATGCTATGTTTTGATGTGCCTGTGGTGATTCCCATTGGGGGGGGGGGGTTCGTTTCTTATTGATACTTTTTAAAGTGTGCTACAGAGTAGATCTGCCTTAAACAGATGTCGTGTGCGAAAACTCAGTTTTACGTTGTCACTAAGGGGCGCGACCACTTAAAGTGCCTAGGGCAGCATGAAGGCAAAATACAGCCCTGGATATTACGAGACCTCTGTAATCTGGGTTGCGCTTCTCTTATTGGTGTGGGCTTTTTGCCCCAGAATGGATATGTTTCGAGAACTGACACCTCTGCAATGATTAATGTGCTAAGGCCAGATTGAAAGTAATAGTTGTTGATTTAATTGTTGTTGCTTTATTACCCTGCTTATCAAACAGTATACGTGTATACTTGTAAAGTACAAATTGCTGACTTATCCTATAATGTAATGTCTTACTTAACCTTCAATAAAACGAGTTTAAAAAAAAAAACACTACATGCTAACCCACCCAATCTCGATACTTCAATCTTATCCTTCTTACAAAAACGCACTACCGTACTTCCACGAAAAAAAGACACTGTCTTATATTTTATTTGCCCCGAAAAAAGCACTAGATCTTATTTTCGGGGAGTGTAATACTAATATGAAAAGACTGACCCTCCCATCCTCTTTTTTTTACTATTTTTATTTTAGTAATCCCACTAGGGGACTATAAGGATCAGAAGTCTGATCGCTCATTCATTTCTGTTGATCAAAGCAGCACAGCTCTGATCAGCATAAATGCTGCGTTGTTGTTACAGCTGCTGCTTTTCCGGCTTTAAGAGGAACTATGACATAATAGCGACAGGATTCATCACGTGACCTGTCGCTACCATGACAATCTTTAGCTGCCGGTGATCACATCATGGTCCTCCGATGGCGGTGGTGAAATGCGCGTTTCTCACTGCAACGATTTAAAACGCACTGTCACATTTTGACAGTGCGATTTAAGTGGTTAACAGGCGTGGGTGGATCGCGGATCCACCTGTGCCTGTAAGCCACACATGTCAGCTGTTCTAATCAGCAGACATGTGCAGGGATCGCCACTGGCTCACTGCAGCAGCCAGCGGTGATCACCCCTTCATGATTTTGGATGTACCGTTACATCCTAGGTTATGAAGGGGTTAATACTATATTGCTATAGTAACCATAACAATTTTTATACAATATCCCATTCTTAAGGCCCCGTTACACGCAACGACGTATCTAACGATATATCGCCAGGGTCACGGATTCCGTGATGCACATCCGGCATCGTTAGCGACGTCGTTGCGTGTGACAGGAAGGAACGACCGTTAACGATGGAAAATACTCACCTTATCGTCCATCGTTGACACGTCTTTCCTTTTCAAAACATCGTTGATTGTAGAGGTCGCAGGTAGTTCGTCGTTCCCAAGGCAGCACATATCGATACGTGTGACACCTCGGGAACGACGAGCTACAGCTTACCTGCGGCTGACGGCAATGCGGAAGGAAGGAGGTGGGCGGGATGTTACGGCCGCTCATCTCCGCCCCTCCGCTTCTATTGGATGGCCGCTTAGTGACGTCGCTGTGACGCCGCATGAACCGCCTCCTTAGAAAGGAGGCGGTTCACCGGCAACAGCAACGTTGCAGGGAAGGTAAGTCCGTTTGACGGCTCCTAACGATTTTGTGCGCCACGGGCAGCAATTTGCCTGTGACGCACAAACAGCGGGGCGGGTGCTTTCACCAGTAATATTGCTGCGTGTAACACCCCCTTTATCTATGTAATCCAGACAATGTCATCATTACAACATTTTTCATCAATAGACCTATAATCCCCACAATTCCAAATCCCTCATATACATTCTTATTATTTTTCTTTTTCAGGGGATCCACCCCTACTACAACTAATTTGTTGTCCCGGGCGAATACCAGCCAGCCCGGTAATCTCAACAGGTAAGTCACCATTCAAATAAATACCAATCTATGAAGAAGCAAAATAAAATTAAAACTTATACATAAAACCAACAAACCATCATTAAAAACACTACATGCTAACCCACCCAATCCCGATACTTCAATCTTATCCTTCTTACAAAAACGCACTACCGTACTTCCACGAAAAATTTTTTGCCCCAAAAAAAGTACTAGGTCTTATTTTTTTGGGGAGTGTAATACTAATATGAAAAGACTGACCCACCCATCCACTTTTTTTTTACTTTATTTTACTTTACTAATCCCACTAGGGGACTATAAGGATCAGAAGTCTATTCGCTCATTCATTTCTGTTGATCAGAGCAGCAAATCTCTGATCAGCAGAAATGCTGCGTTCTTGTTACAGCTGCTGCTTTGCTGGCTTTAACAGGAACTATGTCATGATAGCGACAGGATTCATCACATGACCTGTCGCTACCATGACAACCATCGGCTGCCCGTGATCATGTAGCACCCCTGAGACTAGTCGCTACAGGGTATATCATTATATCCTCCCCGGGCAGGTCAAGATGTTAATCTGGTAAGTTCTACACACACCTCACACCACCATACAGCAGGGAGAAGCAGTCACTAGGAAAGGGTTAACAATGTTTCTACAAACACAGTTAGGAAGTGACTCAGCCAGTTCTTAGCAAACCCAAGTAGCCATGACAACTTGCAAAGGTGTGGGCATAGGCAGTTAGGAGTAGAGACACTATTGGCCCGGCAGAACAAGCTTAGACACGAAACAGAGCCGACGCACAGTGTGCAGCTCCCCTCAGGGAGGCTGTCAGGCCTTCAGGGAGGCAGAACAGAGCTGTCTGGATGTAACACCAAACAGACAGCATAACCAAGCTGGGGCCAGTAACATCTAGAGAAAGACGGGACCCGGCATTTGCACTCGTGGACTAAAAGGGGTGCAGTCGCCAGAGCATGGGACTGAGCACAGAAGAGGTACAGAGCCCTAGTTCGGGTTGCTGGGGCGTGACAGCAGAGAGAGAGAGAGAGAGAGCCTGGGGAGATGGGACAGAGGTCCGACCCACGAGAGGCTAAGGCTGCCGCCACTACGGACCGGGACCGGGGAAGAGTACAGAGTTGTGCATGGAGGAGAAAAAACCTGACTCTGTGAGTAGCTGCCACTGCCCTGCGCTCCGGCGCTCCCATGGACTGCCGCCCCCGTTCTCACCAACCTTCCTGGGCACCCCGCTCCGCCCGTGGGAAGCGATACTGTCTCGGCTGCACCTAACACCTGGCCCGGAGAGAGACTGTGCAGCGGCGGCTAATTCCTGGCCGCATACCAAGTGTTGCGCTGCAAAGCATCCCCGCTGAGCATCCAGTACTGCCCTTGGGAGAGGACTAGTCGCAGGAAGGGTCAGCGGCGGAGGAGGCCGGGACCCCAGTCACTACTGCAATCGGTGACACGCTTCCCAGGGGCTTGTCACCCTCATTCCATCCCCGTCTGTATTGGACACTTGTCCGTTTGCTGTTTTTGTGTTTTTTTTCATGTAGCGGACGGGGTCATGGAACCGGGTCAGGCCAGTCACAGCTACCCCAAAGAATCACTGGCCCACTGATGAGTAACCTAAGGCCCCGTGGACGCTACAATCACATCACAGGGCCTCCGATGGCAGCGGGGAAAGGCGCGTTTCCCGCTGCAGCGATTTAAAATGCAGTGTCACATTTTGACAGCGCGATTTAAGTGGTTAACAGGCATGGGTGTGTTGCGGATCCACCTGTGCCTGTTAGCCACGCATGTCAGCTGTTCTAATCGACAGACATGTGCAGGGAGCGTCACTGGCTCACTGCAGCAGCCAGCGGTGATCACCCCTTCATGATTTTGGATGTACCGTTACATCCTAGATTATGAAGGGGTTAATACTATATTGCTATATTAACCATAACAATTTTTTTACAATATCCCATTCTTAAGGCCCCGTTAAACGCAACGACGTATCTAACGATATCTCGCCAGGGTCACGGATTCCGTGATGCACATACGGCATCTTTAGCGACATCGTTGCGTGTGACAGCAAGGAACGACCGTTAACAATGGAAAATACTCACCTTATCGTCCATCGTTGACACGTCTTTCCTTTTCAAAACATCGTTGATTGTAGAGGTCGCAGGTAGTTCGTCGTTCCCAAGGCAGCACATATCGATACGTGTGACACCTCGGGAATGACTAGCTACAGCTTACCTGCAGCTGACGGCAATGCGGAAGGAAGGAGGTGGGCGGGATGTTACGGCCGCTTTTCTCCGCCCCTCTGCTTCTATTGGACGGCCACTTAGTGACGTCGCTGTGATGCCGCACGAACCGCCCCCTTAGAAAGGAGACAGTTCGCCGGCAACAGCAACGTTGCAGGGAAGGTAAGTCCGTGTGATGGCTCCTAACGATTTTGTGCGCCACGGGCAGCAATTTGCCCGTGACGCACAAACGACGGGGCGGGTGCTTTCACCAGTGATATCGCTGCGTGTAACACCCCCTTTATCCATGTATTCCAGACAGTGTCATCATTATAACATTTTTCATCAATAGACCTATAATCCCCACAATTCCAAATCCCTCATATACATTCTTATTATTTTTCTTTTTCAGGGGATCCACCCCTACTACAACTAATTTGTTGTCCCGGGCGAATACCAACCAGCCCGGTAATCTCAACAGGTAAGTCACCATTCAAATAAATACCAATCTATGAAGAAGCAAAATAAAATTAAAACTTATACATAAAACCAACAAACCATCATTAACCCTAGAACGCATACCTGGGGCCTCACAGGCCTGCTAGGTTATTTGTTTTCTATTGTTGATTTCTATGGTTGCGCATTCTAGGGTTAAAAACACTACATGCTAACCCACCCAATCTGGATACTTCAATCTTATGCTTCTTACAAAAACGCACTACCGTACTTCCACAAAAAAAACCACTGTCTTATATTTTATTTTCCCCGAAAAAAGCACTAGGTCTTATTTTCGGGGGATTCATCACATGACATGTCGCTGCCATGAAAACCATCGGCTGCCCGTGATCACATCGGGGCCTCCGATGGCGGCGGGGAAAGACGCTTTTCCCGCTGCAGCGATTTAAAACGCACTGTCACATTCTGACAGTGAGATTTAAGTGGTTAACAGGCGCGGGTGTATCGTGGATCCACCTGTTCCTGTAAGCCACACATGTCAGCTGTTCTAATAGGCAGATATGTGCAGGGATCGTCACTGGCTCACTGCAGCAGCCACCGGTGATTACCCCTTCATGATTTTGGATGTACATCCTAGGTTGTGAAGGGGTTAATACTATCTTCCTATATTAACCATAACAATTTTTATACATTATCTCATTCTTATCCATGCATTCCAGAGAATGTCATCATTATAATGTTTTTCATCAATAGATCCATAATGTCCACGATTCCAAATCCCTCATATACATTCTTCTTATTATTTTTCTTTTTCAGGGGATCCACCCCTACTGCAACTAATTTGTTGTCTCGGGCGAATACCAGCCAGCCCGGTAATCTCAACAGGTAAGTCACCATTCAAATAAATACCAATCTATGAAGAAGCAAAATAAAATTAAAACTTATACATAAAACCAACAAACCATCATTAAAAACACTACATGCTAACCCACCCAGTCTCGATACTTCAATCCTATCCTTCTTACAAAAATGCACTACACTGTCATATATTTTTTTTTGCCCCGAAAAAGCACTAGGTCTTATTTTTTGGGGAATGTAATACTAATATGAAAAGACTGACCCGCACATCCACTTTTCTTCGGCGCTCCATTGGGAGACCCAGACGATTGGGTGTATAGTACTGCCTCCGGAGGCCACACAAAGCATTACACTAAAAAGTGTAAGGCCCCTCCCCTTCTGGCTATACACCCCCCGTGGGATCACGGGCTGATCAGTTTTCTGCTTTGTGCGAAGGAGGTCAGACATCCACGCATAGCTCCACTGTTTAGTCAGCAGCAGCTGCTGACTATGTCGGATGGAAGAAAAGAGGGCCCATACTAGGGCCCCCAGCATGCTCCCTTCTCACCCCACTTTACGTCGGCGGTGTTTGTTAAGGTTGAGGTACCCATTGCGGGTACGGAGGCTGGAGCCCACATGCTGTTTTCCTTCCCCATCCCCCTGAGGGGCTCTGAGGAAGTGGGATCTTACCGGCCCCCAAGCCCTGAGGCCGGGCTCCATCCACAGACCCATGGAACCTGCTGGATACGGAGCTGGGTACCGTTCAGGGACAAGGCCCTGCGACATTCAGGTACTCTGTGTCCCAAACAGGCCGCGCACATTCCAGACTTGCTGGGTGTGCTAGTGCGCCAGGGACAGTAGCGCTGCGCGCTGGGGTTACAGTCACTGCAGTTTTTCTGGGTGACTTTATGTGTTGGGGACTGCCGCGCCGGCCGCCCCTGGAGCGGCGGCGCGGCTGCGACTTGTAGTGCGCCGGGGACTTAGCGCCGACCGTGCTTTTACGACGGCGTCGCTTATAAATTTAGTCCCCGGCTTCTGCGGCCTAGCTCCGCTTCGTTCCCGCCCCCACCCTGTCAATCAGGGCAAGGGAGAGACGCTGTACGATTAATCAGCGCCGAGGGCTGGAGTCTTATTTACATGCTCCAGCCCTCTCACTGAGCACAGTGGGACGCAGGTTTCCCGCTCTTTGTCTGCACACGCCCAGGGCCCGCCCCTCTCCATAGGACGCCGGCAGCCATTCCTACATGCAGTCTGGCTGGAGAACGGACACAGGCTCTGGGAGACCCAGACAAGGGATTTCTGGCGACCACACACCCGCGTTATGCGGGCGGTAAGCAGCACTTTAGTGCTGGCCCCACTAGTGCCACAGTGTTATTTTGGTGTACCTTTTTTTCTCTATACCATATATATATGTATATATATATTGCACTGTAAGGTCGCTTCTTGGCTGTATACCCTATCTTGCTCTGAGGAGACGACAACATGTCATCCGCAAAACGCAAGGGTGCCAAGACACAGGCTGTAAGCGCTGCTTGTGCCGCTTGTGGGGCTGATCTACCGGCAGGTTACAATGACCCCCATTGTGTGCAATGTTCGGTCCCTGTGCCACTTCGTCAGCCGGAGTCTATGGTGGTAGTGGCCCAGGCAGAGTCACCGGTGAACCCTGTCCCGGTGACGGGGACAGAGTTTGCAGTTTTTGCTGACAAGATGTCTGTCACTATGACAAAGATCCTAGAGACCTTGCAGGCCAGGCCAGTTACTCAGACCATGGACACTGCTGCGGCAACGTTCCCCGGTCCCCCTCAGTTGGAGTTAATCCGTGCTTCAAGGGGGTCCCAGGCATCTCAGCCTGACGGCTCTGATTCAGATGACAGTCCCAGGCAGCCTAAGCGAGCTCGCTGGGAGAGACCCTCCACGTCATCACGCGGATCAGGGTCTCAGCGAGAAGAGTCTCTACATGATGAGACAGAGGAGGGTGATCAGGAGTCTAATCCTGAAACCGCTCTCAATCTGGATACTCCTGATGGTGACGCCATGGTAAATGACCTTATAGCGGCCATCAATAGTCTATTGGAAATTTCTCCTCCTGCCCCTTCTGCAGAGGAGGCAGCTGCACAGCAGGAGAAGTTCCATTTCAGGTATCCCAAGCGTAAATTGAGTACTTTTCTGGACCACGCTGACTTCAGAGAATCAGTCCAGAAACACCATGCTTACCCAGACAAGCGTTTCTCCAAACGTCTTAAGGATACACGTTATCCCTTTCCCCCTGACGTGGTCAAACGCTGGACCCAGTGTCCAAAGGTGGACCCCCCAATCTCCAGGCTTGCGGCTAGATCCATAGTTGCAGTGGAGGATGGGGCTTCACTTAAAGATGCCAATGACAGACAGATGGACCTTTGGTTAAAGTCTGTCTATGAAGCTATCGGCGCGTCGTTTGCTCCAGCATTCGCGGCCGTGTGGGCACTCCAAGCTATTTCAGCTGGTCTGGCACAGGTGGACTCTATCATACGTCCAGCAGTGCCGCGAGTAGCGTCCCTAACCTCGCAAATGTCTGCGTTTGCGACTTACGCTATCAACGCTGTCCTGGACTCTACAAGCCGTACCTCAATGGCGTCTGCCAACTCTGTGGTTTTGCGCAGAGCCTTGTGGTTAAAGGAATGGAAAGCGGATTCTGCGTCCAAAAAATGTTTAACCAGCTTGCCACTATCTGGAGACAGACTGTTTGGTGAACAATTGGCTGAAATCATTAAACAATCCAAGGGTAAAGACTCCTCCTTACCCCAGCCCAGATCAAGCAAACCTCAACAGAGGAAGTGGCAGTCGAGGTTTCGGTCCTTTCGAGGCTCCGGCAAGACCCAATTCTCCTCGTCCAAAGGGACTCAGAAGGAGCAAAGGAGCTCAGATTCCTGGCGGGCTCACTCACGCCCCAAGAAAGCAACCGGAGGAACCGCTTCCAAGGCGGCTGCCTCATGACTTTCGGCCTCATCCCTCCGCATCCTCGGTCGGTGGCAGGCTCTCCCGCTTTTGCGACATTTGGCTGCCACAGGTCAAAGACCGGTGGGTAACAGACATTTTGTCTCACGGGTACAGGATAGAGTTCAGTTCTCGTCCTCCGCCTCGGTTCTTCAGAACCTCCCCACATCCCGACCGAGCAGATGCCCTTCTGCAGGCGGTGTGCTCACTAAAAGCAGAAGGAGTGGTGATCCCTGTTCCTCTGCAGGAACAAGGGCAAGGTTTTTACTCCAATCTCTTTGTGGTTCCAAAAAAGGACGGCTCGTTTCGTCCTGTTCTGGACCTAAAGCTGCTCAACAAGCATGTGAACGCCAGACGGTTCCGGATGGAATCCCTCCGCTCAGTCATTGCCTCAATGTCTCAAGGAGATTTCCTTGCATCAATAGACATCAAAGATGCTTATCTCCACGTGCCGATTGCTACAGAGCACCAACGTTTTCTACGTTTCGTGATAGGAGACGACCATCTCCAGTTCGTAGCTCTGCCATTTGGTCTGGCGACAGCCCCACGGGTTTTCACCAAGGTCATGGCGGCAGTGGTAGCAGTCTTGCATTCTCAGGGACATTCGGTGATCCCTTACTTAGACGATCTACTTGTCAAAGCACCCTCTCAAGAGGCATGCCAACACAGCCTGAATGTTGCGCTGGAGACTCTCCAGACTTTCGGGTGGATCATCAACTTTTCAAAGTCAAATCTGTCACCGACTCAATCACTAACGTATCTTGGCATGGAGTTTCATACTCTCTCAGCGATAGTGAAGCTTCCGCTGGGCAAGCAGCGGTCACTACAGACAGGGGTGCAGTCTCTCCTTCAGGGTCAGTCGCACCCCTTAAGGCGCCTCATGCACTTCCTAGGGAAGATGGTGGCAGCAATGGAGGCAGTCCCGTTCGCGCAGTTTCATTTGCGCCCGCTTCAATGGGACATTCTCCGCCAATGGGACGGGAAGACAACTTCCCTAGACAGGAAAGTCTCCCTTTCTCAGACGGCCAAGGACTCTCTGCAATGGTGGCTTCTTCCCACCTCATTATCACAGGGAAGATCCTTCCTACCCCCATCCTGGGCAGTGGTCACGACAGACGCGAGTCTGTCAGGGTGGGGAGCAGTTTTTCTCCACCACAGGGCTCAAGGGACGTGGACTCAGCAGGAGTCCACCCTTCAGATCAATGTTCTGGAAATCAGGGCAGTGTATCTTGCCCTACTAGCCTTCCAGCAGTGGCTGGAAGGAAAGCAGATCCGAATTCAGTCGGACAACTCCACAGCGGTGGCATACATCAACCACCAAGGAGGGACACGCAGTCGGCAAGCCTTCCAGGAAGTCAGGCGGATTCTGATGTGGGTGGAGGAAAGAGCATCCACCATATCAGCAGTTCACATCCCGGGCGTAGAAAACTGGGAAGCAGACTTCCTCAGTCGCCAGGGCATGGACGCAGGGGAATGGTCCCTTCACCCGGACGTGTTTCAGGAAATCTGCCGCCGCTGGGGGGTGCCGGACGTCGACCTAATGGCGTCTCGGCACAACAACAAGGTCCCGACCTTCATAGCGCGGTCTCGCGATCAAAGAGCTCTGGCGGCAGACGCCTTAGTGCAAGATTGGTCGCAGTTCCGGCTCCCTTATGTGTTTCCACCTCTGGCACTCTTGCCCAGAGTGTTACGCAAGATCAGATCCGATTGCGGCCGCGTCATACTCGTCGCCCCAGACTGGCCGAGGAGGTCGTGGTACCCGGATCTGTGGCATCTCACGGTCGGCCAACCGTGGGCACTACCAGACCGTCCAGACTTACTGTCCCAAGGGCCGTTTTTCCATCGGAATTCTGCGGCCCTGAACCTGACTGTGTGGCCATTGAGTCCTGGATCCTAGCGTCTTCAGGATTACCCCAAGGGGTCGTGGCCACCATGAGACAGGCTAGGAAGTCCACTTCTGCTAAGATCTACCACAGAACGTGGAAGATTTTCTTATCCTGGTGCTCTGCACAAGGAGTATCCCCCTGGCCATTCGCGTTACCTGTCGTTCTTTCCTTCCTGCAATCTGGGTTGGAAAAGGGCTTGTCGCTCGGCTCCCTTAAAGGGCAAGTCTCGGCACTATCCGTGTTTTTTCAGAAGCGTCTAGCACGACTTTCTCAGGTGCGCACGTTCCTGCAGGGGGTTTGTCATATCGTACCTCCGTACAGGCGGCCGTTAGATCCGTGGGATCTAAACAAGGTCCTTGTTGCTCTCCAGAAGCCGCCCTTCGAGCCTCTGAGGGACGTGTCACTTTCTCGACTCTCACAGAAAGTGGCCTTTCTGGTAGCGGTCACGTCTCTTCGGAGAGTGTCTGAACTAGCAGCGCTGTCATCCAAAGCTCCTTTCCTGGTGTTCCACCAGGACAAGGTAGTGCTGCGCCCCATTCAGGAGTTTCTCCCTAAGGTGGTATCCTCTTTTCATCTTAATCAGGATATCTCCTTGCCTTCCTTTTATCCGCATGCAGTTCATCGGTATGAAAAGGATTTACATTTGTTGGATCTAGTGAGAGCACTCAGAATCTACATTTCCCGCACGGCGCCCCTGCGCCGCTCGGATGCACTCTTTGTCCTTGTCGCTGGTAAGCGCAAAGGGTCGCAGGCTTCCAAAGCCACCCTGGCTCGATGGATCAAAGAACCAATTCTTGAAGCCTACCGTTCTGCTGGGCTGCCGGTTCCATCAGGGCTGAAGGCCCATTCTACCAGAGCCGTGGGTGCGTCCTGGGCATTACGACACCAGGCTACGGCTCAACAGGTGTGCCAGGCAGCTACCTGGTCGAGTCTGCACACTTTCACCAAACATTATCAGGTGCATACCTATGCTTCGGCGGACGCCAGCCTAGGTAGAAGAGTCCTGCAGGCGGCAGTTGCCTCCCCGTAGGGGAAGGCTGTCTTTGCAGCTCTAACATGAGGTATTTCTTTACCCACCCAGGGACAGCTTTTGGACGTCCCAATCGTCTGGGTCTCCCAATGGAGCGCCGAAGAAGAAGGGAATTTTGTTACTTACCGTAAATTCCTTTTCTTCTAGCTCCTATTGGGAGACCCAGCACCCGCCCTGTTGTCCTTCGGGATTTTTGGTTGTTTTCGGGTACACATGTTGTTCATGTTGAATGGTTTTCAGTTCTCCGATGTTACTTCGGAGTGAATTTGTTTAAACCAGTTATTGGCTTTCCTCCTTCTTGCTTTAGCACTAAAACTGATCAGCCCGTGATCCCACGGGGGGTGTATAGCCAGAAGGGGAGGGGCCTTACACTTTTTAGTGTAATGCTTTGTGTGGCCTCCGGAGGCAGTACTATACACCCAATCGTCTGGGTCTCCCAATAGGAGCTAGAAGAAAAGGAATTTACGGTAAGTAACAAAATTCCCTTCTTTTTTTTACTTTTTTTTATTTTACTAATCCCACTAGGGGACTATAAGGATCAGAAGTCTGATCACTCATTTATTTCTGTTGATCAGAGCAGCACAGTTCTGATCAGCAGAAATGCTGCGTTCTTATTACAGCTGCTGCTTTGCCGGCTTTAACAGGAACTATGTCATGATAGCGACAGGAGTCATCACATGACCTGTCGCTACCATAACAACCATCGGCTGCCCGTGATCATGTAGCGCCCCTGAGACTAGTCGCTACAGGGTATATCATTATATCCTCCCTGGGCAGGTCAAGATGTTAATCTGGTAAGTTCTACACACACCTCACACCACCATACAGCAGGGAGAAGCAGTCACTAGGAAAGGGTTAACAATGTTTCTACAAACACAGTTAGGAAGTGACTCAGCCAGTTCTTAGCAAACCCAAGTAGCCATGACAACTTGCAAAGGTGTGGGCATAGGCAGTTAGGAGTAGAGACACTATTGGCCCGGCAGAACAAGCTTAGACACGAAACAGAGCCGACGCACAGTGTGCAGCTCCCCTCAGGGAGGCTGTCAGGCCTTCAGGGAGGCAGAACAGAGCTGTCTGGATGTAACACCAAACAGACAGCACAACCAAGCTGGGGCCAGTAACATCTAGGGAGAGACGGGACCCGGCACTTGCACTCGTGGACTAAAAGGGGTGCAGTCGCCAGAGCACGGGATTGAGCACAGAAGAGGTACAGAGCTCTAGTTCGGGTTGCTGGGGCGTGACAGCAGAGAGAGAGAGAGAGCCTGGGGAGATGGGACAGAGGTCCGACCCACGAGAGGTTAAGGCTGCCGCCACTACGGACCGGGACCGGGGAAGAGTACAGAGTTGTGCATGGAGGAGAAAAACCTGACTCTGTGAGTAACTGCCACTGCCCTGCGCTCCGGCGCTCCCATGGACTGCTGCCCCCGTTCTCACCAACCTTCCTGGGCACCCCTCTTCGTCCGTGGGAAGCGATACTGTCCCGGCTGCACCTAACACCTGCCCCGGAGAGAGACTGTGCAGCGGCGGCTAATTCCTGGCCGCATGCCAAGTGTTGCGCTGCAAAGCATCCCCGCTGAGCATCCAGTACTGCCCTTGGGAGAGGACTAGTCGCAGGAAGGGTCAGCGGCGGAGGAGGCCGGGACCCCAGTCACTACTGCAACCGGTGACGTGCTTCCCAGGGGCCTGTCACCTTCATTCCATCCCCGTCTGTATTGGACACTTGTCCGTTTGCTGTTTTTGTGTTTTTTTTCATGTTGCCGACGGGGTCATGAAACCGGATCAGGCCAGTCACAGCTACCCCAAAGAATCACTGGCCCACTGATGAGTAACCTAAGGCCCCGTGGACGCTACAATCACATCACGGGGCCTCCGATGGCAGCAGGGAAAGGCGCGTTTCCCGCTGCAGCGATTTAAAACGCAGTGTCACATTTTGACAGCGCGATTTAAGTGGTTAACAGGCATGGATGTGTTGCGGATCCACCTGTGCCTGTTAGCCACGCATGTCAACTGTTCTAATCGGCAGACATGTGCAGGGATCGCCAGTGGCTCACCGCAGCAGCCAGCGGTGATCACCCCTTCATGATTTTGGATGTACCGTTACATCCTAGGTTGTGATGGGGTTAATACTATCTTGCTATATTAACCATAACAATTTTTGCACAATATCCCATTCTTATCCATGTTTTCCAGACAGTGTCATCATTAGAACATTTTTCATCAATAGATCCATAATCCCCACAATTCCAAATCCCTCATATACATTCTTCTTATTTTTCTTTTTCAGGGGATCCACCCCTACTACAACTAATTTGTTGTCCCGGGCGAATACCAGCCAGCCCGGTAATCTCAACAGGTAAGTTGCCATTCAAATAAATACCAATCAATGAAGAAGCAAAATAAAATTAAAACCTCTAGATAAAACCAACAAACCATCATTAGCCTCTACACGACATTTGACGTTTTGGGTACGTCATGATGAAAGTCCATGCCATTCTGACCAAAGACGTATCCAGTATGCCATGGTGATCGCTGTACCCCCGCCATCGCAGCCAGATCTCCAACTGATCTTGTGGCCTGGACCCGGCGCTCACTGCCAGGAGTGGTGACTGCGCCGCTCCCAGTAGTTTAACCCCCTAAATGCTACGATCAATACGATCGCAACATTCAGGAGGCGGGGAAAGGAATCACTTTTCCCTGGCGATCGGGCCCCTGTAATGTGATTACAGGGATCCAATCGCTGCCTGGGTCGTCAACGTGACGACGCTGGGTCACCCAACTATGGAGTGCCTCACAGATCATGCCGGATGCACGGCCTGTGAGGTGAAGTAACGATCGCGGGTCGCAACATTCAGGAGGTAGGGAGAGGAATCGCTTACAGTTAGGTCCAGAAATATTTGGACAGTGACACAATTTTCGCGAGTTGGGCTCTGCATGCCACCACATTGGATTTGAAATGAAACCTCTACAACAGAATTCAAGTGCAGATTGTAACGTTTAATTTGAAGGTTTGAACAAAAATATCTGATAGAAATTGTAGGAATTGTACACATTTCTTTACAAACACTCCACATTTTAGGAGGTCAAAAGTAATTGGACAAATAAACCAAACCCAAACAAAATATTTTTATTTTCAATATTTTGTTGCGAATCCTTTGGAGGCAATCACTGCCTTAAGTCTGGAACCCATGGACATCACCAAACGCTGGGTTTCCTCCTTCTTAATGCTTTGCCAGGCCTTTACAGCCGCAGCCTTCAGGTCTTGCTTGTTTGTGGGTCTTTCCGTCTTAAGTCTAGATTTGAGCAAGTGAAATGCATGCTCAATTGGGTTAAGATCTGGTGATTGACTTGGCCATTGCAGAATGTTCCACTTTTTTGCACTCATGAACTCCTGGGTAGCTTTGGCTGTATGCTTGGGGTCATTGTCCATCTGTACTATGAAGCGCCGTCCGATCAACTTTGCGGCATTTGGCTGAATCTGGGCTGAAAGTATATCCCGGTACACTTCAGAATTCATCCGGCTACTCTTGTCTGCTGTTATGTCATCAATAAACACAAGTGACCCAGTGCCATTGAAAGCCATGCATGCCCATGCCATCACGTTGCCTACACCATGTTTTACAGAGGATGTGGTGTGCCTTGGATCATGTGCCGTTCCCTTTCTTCTCCAAACTTTTTTCTTCCCATCATTCTGGTACAGGTTGATCTTTGTCTCATCTGTCCATAGAATACTTTTCCAGAACTGAGCTGGCTTCATGAGGTGTTTTTCAGCAAATTTAACTCTGGCCTGTCTATTTTTGGAATTGATGAATGGTTTGCATCTAGATGTGAACCCTTTGTATTTACTTTCATGGAGTCTTCTCTTTACTGTTGACTTAGAGACAGATACACCTACTTCACTGAGAGTGTTCTGGACTTCAGTTGATGTTGTGAACGGGTTCTTCTTCACCAAAGAAAGTATGCGGCGATCATCCACCACTGTTGTCATCCGTGGACGCCCAGGCCTTTTTGAGTTCCCAAGCTCACCAGTCAATTCCTTTTTTCTCAGAATGTACCCGACTGTTGAT
Source organism: Anomaloglossus baeobatrachus (assembly GCF_048569485.1). Classification (NCBI taxonomy): domain Eukaryota; kingdom Metazoa; phylum Chordata; class Amphibia; order Anura; family Aromobatidae; genus Anomaloglossus; species Anomaloglossus baeobatrachus. The sequence goes on from NW_027441921.1 coordinate 269,398, forward strand.
TTTGCTACTCCAAGCATGTCTGCTATCTCTCTGATGGATTTTTTCTTTTTTTTCAGCCTCAGGATGTTCTGCTTCACCTCAATTGAGAGTTCCTTAGACCGCATGTTGTCTGGTCACAGCAACAGCTTCCAAATGCAAAACCACACACCTGTAATCAACCCCAGACCTTTTAACTACTTCATTGATTACAGGTTAACAAGGGAGACGCCTTCAGAGTTAATTGCAGCCCTTAGAGTCCCTTGTCCAATTACTTTTGGTCCCTTTAAAAAGAGGAGGCTATGCATTACAGAGCTATGATTCCTAAACCCTTTCTCCGATTTGGATGTGAAAACTCTCATATTGCAGCTGGGAGTGTGCACTTTCAGCCCATATTATATATATATTTGTATTTCTGAACATGTTTTTGTAAACAGCTAAAATAACAAAACTTGTGTCACTGTCCAAATATTTCTGGACCTAACTGTATGTCTCCCTGGCGATTGGGCCCCTGTTATGCGATACCTTGTTAACCCTGCGTCATCACCATGATGACCTAGGGTTACAGAACTACGGACCATGCTGCCTGCATGATGTGTAAGGTGAAGTGTGAGAGCTGCTGATGCCGTGACACTTATAATTCCCTGCAGTGATCAAGTTCTGCAGGCGATTATATCAGTGATCAGATCACTGACACTTAGGCCGGCTTCTCACTTGCGATTTTCTCGCAGTAGTGCAATGCGAAAAATTCTCGCATTGCACTTGGACCCATGTTAATCAATGAGGCAGCTCCCATCTGCTATTTCTTTGTCGCTCCATTGGGAGACCCAGACAATTGGGTGAATAGCTTCTGCCTCTGGAGGCCACACAAAGTATTACTCTTTTAAAAAAGTGTAACCCCTCCCCTCTGCCTATACACCCTCCCGTGGACCACGGGCTCCTCAGTTTTATGCTTTGTGTGGAAGGAGGCACACATCCACTCATGCATTCTCATAGATAGTTATGACGGATGGAAGAAAAGAGGACCCCTATGGGGTCCCCGGCATGTTCCCTTCTCACCCCACTATGTCGGCGGTGTTGTTAAGGTTGAGGTATCCATTGCGGGTACAGAGGCTGGAGCCACATGCCGTCTCCTTCACCATCCCTTATGCGGCTCTGGGAGAAGTGGGAGCATAAACGGTCATCCACGTGCTGGGACCGTGCTCCATCCGCAGCCCCTGGTGGAACCTGCCGGACCGGAGCTTCTTCACCCCCAGGGACCGGGCCCTGCAACTTTAGTACTTTTGGTACTCTGTGTCCCCATGTGGGGACTGTACAGGGAGGGTGGTCGCTCCTTCTCCCCGGAAGTCCCGCGGTAGTTCCGTCCGTTGTTTTTTTTTGGCAGACTTCCGCGCCCACCGTGCTTGCTTGTCGGGGACGGTCGTAAATTTAGTCCCCGGCTTTGCCGCGGCCTAGTCGCGAAAAATCCCGCCCCCGGGCCTGCCTGTCAGGGGTAAGGGCGGGATTACCGACATGACGTCGGCTTTGAGGGCTGGAGCATCTTTGTATGTCTCCTCCCCCCCTCATTGACCACTTTGGGGCCTCCAGATTCCCGCTTTTTGCCGGCGCCGCCCGCGGCTCCACGCCCCCCCTCAGAGCTCCGGCGGCCATTTTTGGCATTCTGCCGGTGTATGCTTCTCAGCTGCAAAGCTCTACAGCTCCGGGGGATCCACGACAGGGAATCTGGAGGACACACCGCTCGTTAGCGGTTGGTAACCCACACCGGTCACCCGGTGCTGGTTCCCCTAGGGTGCCGGGATATATATATATATATTCGGAAAGGCTGTATACCCTTTTCCCATATACCCTCAGTGGTCACTCTCCTGAGAGACACCGATTGCTTACAGCATGTCGTCCACAAGGAGCAAAGCCCCTAAGACACAGACTTTTTTCGCGGCCTGTACCTCTTGTAGGGCTATGTTGCCTGCGGGATCCACCTACCCTCACTGTGATCAATGCACGACTCCTGCCACGCTTGCTCAGCCGGAGCCTCGGGCACTGGTGGGCCCCTCGGCTCATGTAGATCCCCCTGCTCCCCCTTAGCAGTCAGCAGGGACAGAGACACCGTCGTTGGCCTCTTTCGCTGAGACACTCTCCCAGTCACTTTCTCAATCCATTGCACAGTCTATGGACAAATGGTCATCTAAGCTGCTTGAGGCATTACAGTCCAGACCGGACCCTTCACAGGCCCCGGCCCCTGTTCGTTTGTCTCCTCCAGGCCCTTCTCGGTCCGCGCCGCATCGCGCTCCCAGGATAGCCTAGGTCCCAGGCGGAGGACTCCTGCCCGGATCGCAGCCCCAGGCCGGCTAAGCAGCCTCGCTGGGACTCTTCCCCGGCCTCCTCATACTGCTCTGGATCTCAGCTTGAGGACTCTCAGGAAGACGAGGCGGACGTGGGAGCTCAGGGCTCTGACCCTGACTTCACCCTTAACCTTGATGCCCCTGAAGGGGACGCCTTAGTAAATGATCTTATCTCGTCCATCAACGAGGTGTTGGATCTCTCACCCCCACCTCCTCCTGCAGAGGAGCCGGCTTCTCGGCAGGAGAAACACCAATTTCGATTTCCCAAACGTACTCGCAATACGTTTTTTGATCACTCTAACTTCAGGGACGCTGTCCAGAAGCCCAGAGCGGTTCCGGACAAGCGCTTTGCTAAACGGCACACTGACACGCGTTATCCCTTTCCACCTGAAGTCGTTAAGGGCTGGGCACACTCCCCCAAGGTTGATCCTCCAGTCTCTAGATTGGCCGCTAGGTCCGTTGTGTCTGTTGCCGATGGCTCATCCCTGAAGGATGCCACTGACAGACAGATAGAGCTCTTGGTGAAGTCTATTTATGAGGCTACGGGCGCATCTTTTGCCCCGGCCTTTGCGGCCGTGTGGGCTCTCCAAGCAATCTCGGCATGTCTGACTGAGATTAATGCCGTCACGCGGAATTCTGCCCCGCATGTTTCATCCTTGACCTCTCAGGCATCAGCATTTTCGTCCTACACCATGAACGCCGTCCTGGACTCCGCTAGCCGTACGGCCGTGGCATCCGCTAACTCCGTGGCAGTCCGCAGGGCCATGTGGCTGCGCGAATGGAAAGCAGACTCTGCTTCCAAAAGGTTCTTAACTGGTTTGCCTTTTTCTGGCGACCGTTTGTTTGGCGAACGGTTGGATGAGATTATTAAGGAATCATCGGGAAAAGACTCCTCCTTACCCCAGTCCAAGCCTAAGAAACCTCAGCAGAGGAAGATCCAATCGAGGTTTCGGTCCTTTCGTCCCTCCGCCAAGACCCAATCCTCTTCGTCCAACCGGCCGGAGAAAGGCCAGAGGAACTCCTATGCGTGGCGGTCCAAGTCACGCCCCCAAAAGGCCGGGGGAGGCACTGCCTCCAAGACGGCCTCCTCATGACTCGCGTCCTCATCCAGCCACATCCTCGGTCGGTGGCAGGCTCTCCCGCTTTAGCGACGCCTGGTGGCCACACGTTCAAGACCGTTGGGTGAGAGACATTCTGTCTCATGGTTACAGGATAGAGTTCAGCTCTCGACCTGCGGCTCGTTTCTTCAGAACCTCCCCATCCCCCGCACAGGCCGACGCACTTTTTCAGGCAGTGGACGCTCTGAAGATGGAAGGAGTTGTGATTCCCGTTCCCCTTCAGGAACGTGGTCGCGGATTTTACTCCAACTTGTTCGTGGTGCCAAAAAAGGACGGGTCATTCCGTCCCGTTCTGGACCTCAAGCTGCTCAACAGACATGTGAGAATCAGACGGTTTCGGATGGAATCTCTCCGCTCGGTCATCGCCTCGATGTCACAAGGAGACTTCCTAGCATCGATCGACATCAAAGATGCTTATCTCCATGTGCCGATCGCACCCGAACACCAACGTTTCTTGCGTTTCGCCATCGGGGACGAACACCTCCAGTTCGTGGCACTGCCTTTCAGCCTGGCGACAGCCCCACGGGTTTTCACCACGGTCATGGCATCCGTCGTGGCGGTCCTGCACTCTCAGGGCCACTCGGTGATCCCTTACTTGGACGATCTCCTAGTCAGGGCTCCTTCTCTGGTGGCGTGTCAACGGAGTCTTACCGTCACTCTGGCGACTCTCCAACAGTTCGGGTGGATCATCAATTTCCCGAAATCCAAGTTGACGCCGACCCAATCACTGACTTACCTCGGGATGGAGTTCCATACCCAGCCAGCGTTAGTCAAGCTACCGCGGGACAAACAGCTTTCTCTGCAGGCGGGAGTGCAGTCCCTTCTTCGGGGTCAGTCACACTCCTTAAGGCGCCTCATGCACTTCCTGGGGAAGATGGTTGCAGCTATGGAGGCAGTGTCATTTGCGCAATTCCATCTACGGCCACTCCAATGGGACATTCTTCGCAAATGGGACAAGAGTTCGGTTTCTCTCGACAAGAACATCTCTCTTTCCCTCGCAACCAAAACATCTCTTCGGTGGTGGCTCCTCCCCACATCTCTGTCCCGGGGGAAAATCCTTCCTACCCCCAACCTGGGCCGTGGTCACCACGGACGCGAGCCTGTCAGGTTGGGGAGCGGTCTTTCTTCACCACAGGGCTCAAGGAACCTGGATTCCAATAGAATCATCCCTTCAGATCAATATCCTGGAGATAAGGGCAGTATATCTAGCCCTATTGGCTTTCCATCGGTGGCTGGAGGGCAGGCAGATCCGAATCCAGTCGGACAACGCCACTGCCGTCGCCTACATCAACCACCAAGGCGGCACTCGCAGTCGTCAAGCCTTCCAGGAAGTCCGGCGGATTCTGCAGTGGGTGGAAAACGCAGACTTCACCATCTCCGCAGTTCACATCCCGGGCGTAGAAAACTGGGAAGCAGATTTTCTCAGTCGTCAGGGCATGGACGTGGGGGAATGGTCTCTTCACCCAGACGTGTTTCGAGAGATCTGCCGCTGCTGGGGAACGCCGGACGTCGATCTCATGGCGTCACGACACAACAACAAGGTCCCGGCCTTCATGGCACGGTCTCAGGATCACAGGAGCTCTGGCCGCGGACGCTTTGGTCCAGGATTGGTCGCAGTTTCGACTGCCATATGTGTTTCCCCCTCTGGCGATGCTGCCCAGGGTACTACGCAAAATCCGGTCCGACTGCCGTCGCGCCATTCTCGTCGCTCCAGACTGGCCGAGGCGGTCGTGGTATCCGGATCTGTGGCATCTCACGGTGGGTCAACCGTGGGCACTTCCAGACCGCCCAGACTTGCTGTCCCAAGGCCCGTTTTTCCATCTGAATTCTGTGGCCCTCAACCTGACTGTGTGGCCATTGAGTCCTGGCTCCTAGCGTCTTCAGGGTTATCTCAGGATGTAATTGCCACCATGAGACAAGCCAGGAAACCAATGTCCGCCAAGATCTATCACAGGACTTGGCAAATCTTCTTATCCTGGTGCTCTGATAACGGTTTTTCTCCATGGCCGTTTGCCTTACCCACATTTCTTTCATTCCTACAATTTGGAATGGATATGGGTTTGTCCCTCGGCTCTCTCAAGGGCCAAGTGTCGGCGCTCTCCGTGTTTTTTCAAACGCGACTAGCCAGACTTCCGCAGGTCCGCACGTTCCTGCAGGGGGTTTGCCACATGGTCCCACCTTGCAAACGTCCGTTGGAACCTTGGGATCTTAACAGGGTCCTGACGGCTTTTCAAAAGCCGCCTTTTGAGCCGTTGCGGGATGTCTCTCTCTCCCGTCTTTCTCAGAAGGTGGCCTTCCTGGTTGCAGTCACATCACTTCGGAGAGTGTCGGAGCTTGCAGCGCTGTCATGCAAATCTCCTTTCCTGGTTTTCCACCAGGATAAGGTGGTTTTGCGTCCTGTCCCGGAATTCCTCCCTAAGGTGGTATCCCCTTTTCATCTAAATCAGGATATCTCCTTTCCTTCCTTTTGCCCCAATCCAATTCACCAGTGTGAGAAGGATTTACACTCCTGGCCGCTGTTACCTGCACTCAGCTCCAGAGCTGTAATCTGAGCTCCAGCGTCTGCCTGATCTGTCTGCAGCTGTGCTGACCTGACCAGCAATCGCCGGGGAATCCATCACTCGGTGCTCGCTGTTCAGGCTGCACTCTGGAGCTCAGGGGACAGCTCCGGGGTTCAGTGCATGTAACCGCGGCCAGGACTGGTTTTACAGGAGATTCCTCCGGTAGCCAGGCTGACCCGGTATGCAAGTGTCAGGATCCGTGTGACATGCGCATGCCACCCGGATTCTGACTTGCATGGGGGTGAGAGAGCTGAGAATCGCATCAAATCGCAGCATGCTGCGATTTCAAGGAGAGCCCGTGTATCGTCTGGAAAAACAGGGAAATGGAGACAGCCTCATTAGAAACCATTTGCAAGATTGCAAACCGTTTCTCAATGCGAGGGAATTTGCAGGACAAAAACGCTAGTGGAGAAGAGGCCTTAGGCTGAGACCACACGTGAGTTAGCGCAAGTTCTCGCATGACACTCGGCTCACACTCGCAGCACAGCGAGAGCCGAGTGTCATGCAAGTGCAATGCAACTGTGGTCCGATCGTGCGATCAGACCAGTTGCGGAGGGGAGGGCCAACACTGCAGAGGGGAGGAGGAGGGCAGGGCCGGCGCTGAGGAGGGGAGGGCCGGTGCTGCGAAGGAGAGGGAGGGATTTATTTCCCTATCTCCTCCATTGCCGGCTGATGTGAGAATCGCACTGCACTCGCGGTACACCAGTGTAATGCGAGAGCAATGGAATGTTTTAATAGCATACGGAGAACAGTGAAAGCTGGGCACTAATCACTGACCGCTCCACCACACACACGTGGTACTCCTATTACAATCCACCGATGCTGCGGGACCAACTTGCTCCGGTAAAAAAAAGCAATAAACTACTAGAGGTGCTCCTGCCAAGCATAGAACAGTCCACTAGAAAAATTGAGAGAGCAGGGCACTAACTCAGTGGTAGTTTAAAAATACCTTTATTTCAGCATACAGGTTACATCAAAAATGTGGGGGGAGGAAAAAACACAGACGTTCGGCACAACAGATGACAGCCGTTTCGTGCTCAGCAAGCAATTCAACAGATCTACCATCTGTTGAAGTGCTTGCTGAGCACGAAACGGCTGTCATCTGTTGTGCCGAACGTCTGTGTTTTTTCCTCCCCCCACGTTTTTGATGTAACCTGTATGCTGAAATAAAGGTATTTTTAAGCTACCACTGAGTTAGTGCCTTGCTCTCTCAATTTTTCCAATGCAATGTTTCTCTTGAACCCATAGACTTGAATGGGTGCAAGTGTAACAGGATTGCATTGCACCTGCAGCATGCTGCGACTGTTTTCTCGGTCCGATTAGGGCTGAGAAAATAATCGCTCATGGGAGCTGCCCCATAGAGTACTATTGGTCTGAGTGGAATGCGATTTTTTTATTGCGTCCCAGTAGCTCCGTATTATTCGCCGTGTCTGCTAGGCCTTACTAAAAAAGTAAAGATAAAGTTAAAAAAAAAGTTAAAAGTATTAAAAAAAAAAATTGGGGAAAAAATAAAATTAAATATTCCAATAAATATGTATATTTATGTAATAAAAACAAAAACACTGCACAACTTTGGTATTGCCGTGTCCATAACAATTCGAGCTATAAAACTCTCACACTAGTTAGCCCCTTCAGTGAACACAGTAAAAAAAATAAAAAATGTAGCAAAAACTATGTGTTTTCATCATACACCTGCCCAAAAAAATTGAGTAAAACGCGATAAAAAAGTCACATGTAAATAAACATGGTACAACTGAAAACATCATCTTGTCCCGCAAAAAAACAAGCAACCATATAGCTACATCAGTGAAAAAATAAAAAAAATGTAGGTCTCAGAATACAGCAATGCAAAAACTTTTTTTTCCTAAAAAATAATTTTTTGGGTGTTAAAGCATCAAAACATAAAAAACTATATAAATGAGGTATCCCTGTAACTGTACAGACCCGAAGAATAAAACTGTTTTATCGCTTTTATTTCACAGTAAAGAACATAAAAAAAAATCTTGAATTTCTGTTTCTTCTTGATTCTGCCTCACAAAGAGTGGATCACAAAGCAATCAGAAAATATGTGGCCCAAAATAGTACCAATAAAAACTCCAATTCATCCCGCAAAAATCAAGCCTTCACATGACTGTCAGCAGAAAAGTAAAAAACTGCAGTCTTCAAAATCCAGTGATGCAAAAACAATCTTTACTTTGTAAAAAGCAATTTTTAGTGTGATAGTCGCCAAGAAAAAAAAACACCGCATAAATCTGGTATCACTGTAATCGTACTGCCCTGAGGAATAAAGCCGCCTAATCACTTATACCACAAGATGAATGGCGCAAAAAATAAATAAAGCCAATTCTTCAATCGCTATTGATTTGTTCATTCTGCCGCTAAAAGCTTGCAGTACAGTGCAGCTCATATTTATCCTGCGTTCTACGGTGAGCGCTTACACTGGAGACTACATGTAAATCTCTGAAAAACATGATTCAAACATAATTCTCAAATGAAAATTCACTGTAATGAGGCAGAGAAAGTCACTTTGACCTCTCGTCTGGCCTGTGGTCCGGCAGAGTCCATATTTTTATGCCTCTTTTCAAACGTGCACAAAAGTGCAATCAACAACAGTTTTTGTTCATCATTAAAAAGATGGATACCGCTGAACAAATGGAGTCCAGAGTAACTCTGCTGCCTCATTAGTGAATGGATCTGTGGTGCGTTTCATCTGAATCACGTATCTCAGAGATGCAGTTTAAAACCCCGATGTAAGTGCTCAGCGTAGAGCACAGGATAAAGGGGAACTAATTTAAAATGTTTGCAATCTTTAATTCTGCAACTTTTACTGTGTTTGGACTTTCCAGAGAGTAAATTGTCACTACACCCGTAAATGAATACTTAGAGAGGTGTAATTTCCAAAATTTGGTCACTTGAGGGGGATTTCTTCAGTTCTGCCGCTTAGGGGCTCTGCAAATTGAGTCCGCAAACTATTCTAGGAAAACCTGTGCTCCAAAAATCACATAGCGCTCCTTCCCTCCTGAGCCCTGTGGTGCAGCCAAATAGTACTGTACAGTCACATGTGGGGTATTGCCACATTCAGGACAAATTATGCAACACAATATCGGACCTTTTTTTTTATTTATTACCCTTGTAAAATTTTCAAATCTGGGGTTAAAACAACATTTCTTCGTCGCTCCATTGGGAGACCCAGACGATTGGGTGTATAGCTACTGCCTCCGGAGGCCACACAAAGCATTACACTAAAAAGTGTAAGGCCCCTCCCCTTCTGGCTATACACCCCCAGTGGGATCACTGGCTCACCAGTTTTCTGCTTTGTGCGAAGGAGGTCAGACATCCACGCATAGCTCCACTGTTTAGTCAGCAGTAGCTGCTGACTATATCGGATGGAAGAAAAGAGGGCCCATATAGGGCCCCCAGCATGCTCCCTTCTCACCCCGCTGGTGGTTTGTAAGGTTGAGGTACCTATTGCTGGTACGGCGACTGGAGCCCACATGCTGTTTTCCTTCCACATCCCCCTGAGGGGCTCTGAGGAAGTGGGATCTTACCGGCCCCAAAGCCCTGAGGCCGGGCTCCATCCACAGACCCATTGAACCTGCTGGATACGGAGCTGGGTACCGTTCAGGGACATGGCCCTGCACCATTCAGGTACTCTGTGTCCCCGTACACACAGGCACAGCACACTCCAGACTTGCTGGGTGTGCTAGTGCGCCGGGGACAGTAAAGGGTTACAGTCACTGCAGCCTAGCTGAGTGACTTTATGTATGGAGAACTACCGCGCCGGACTTGTAGTGCGCCGGGGACTTAGCGCCGATCGCGCTTTTACGGCGGCGGCGCTTATAAATCCAGTCCCCGGCTTTTGCGGCCTAGCTCCGCTTCGTTCCCGCCCCCACCCTGTCAATCAGGGTAGGGGAGAGACGCTGTACAATCAGCAGCGCCGAGGGCTGGAGCCTTATTTACATGCTCCAGCCCTCTCACTGGACACTGTGGGACGCCGGTTTCCCGCTCTGACTTGGGGGCACGCCCACGGCCCGCCCCTACTCACACGAGCTGGAGAAGGACGCCGGCAGCCATTCCTGCAGTCCGAGCTGAGAGATCGGACTCTGGGCAACCAGGCACAGGACTAGGGCGACCACACACCCGCTTATAGGCGGGCGGTAAGCGGCACCTGAAGTGCTGACCCCACTAAATACCGCAGTTGTCCATTTGTATTTTTATGCTTGCACTGCATAGGTCGCTATTTTTGGCTATATGCCCTCTTAGATGGCGACACATCAGCAGCAGGAAAGCAGGGGTGCTAAGGCACAGGCTTTCTATGCTGCTTGTATTGCATGTACTGGAGTGTTCATGTGTATTTATGCTTGTATGCTATACACTGCACTGTACGGTCCCTAGTCTGGGCTATTTTCGCCTAGAATGACTAGACTACAGCAGCAGAAAAGCAGGGGTGCTGAGGCACAGGTTTTTTCTATGCTGCTTGTATTGCAGGGGTTGCAGTGTTCATTTGTACTTATGCTTGTATGCTATACATTGCACTGTATGGTCGATATTCTGGGCTATATTCCCCTAGATGGCTAGTCTACAGCAGCAGAAAAGCAGGGGTGCCAAGGCACAGGCTTTCTATGCTGCTTGTATTGCATGTGCTGCAGTGTTCATTGTACTTTATGCTTGTATGCTATACATTGCATTGTACGGTCGCCATTCTTGGCTCTATGTCCTAGATGGCTAGTAGGCAACAGCATATAAGCAACACAGGCTTTCGATGCTGTTTTTACTGCATGTGATACTGTTCCACGGCACTGAACCCCATTGTGTGCAATGCTCCCCTGGAGCACTTGGTCAGCCGGGGTCTCTACTAGACGTGGCCAAAGGAACCACCTGTCAACCCTGTCCAAGGACAGGGATGGAGTTGCAATGGGATAGAGACTTGCAGTCCGGACAGGCCATGGGCAATCTGGAATTGCTCCCTGGCCACCCTCATTGGGAATAAAATCGGTGCTCCGGGGGGGGTCCCAGGAGGCTCTCTGTATGATGAGGCAGACGTAGCTCATCAGGACTTTGATCCTGACAACGCTCTCAATCCGGATACACCGGATGGTGACGCCATAAGGAATGATCCTATAGCGTCCATCAATGGAATGTTGGATCTTTCTCCCTCAGCTCCCCTAGCGGAGGAGTCAGCTTCACAGCAGGAGAAGTCCCATTTCAGTAGCTCAAACGTATATTGAGTATTTTTCTGGCCACGCTGACTTCAGAGAAGCAGTCCAGGAACACCACGCTTACCAGATAAGCGTTTTCTCCAAACGTATTAAGGATACACGTTATCCTTTTCCCCCTGATGTGGGCAAGCGCGGGACCCAGGGTCCAAAGGTGGATTCTCCAATCTCCAGGCTTGCGGCTAGAGCTATAGTTGCAGTGGAGATGGGACTTCACTGGACTCTGGTTGAAATCTGTCTATGAGGCTATCGGCGTGTCGGTTGCTCCGGCATTTACAGCCGTATGGGCACCCTAAGCTTTTCAGCTGTTCTTGCACAGCTGGTCTTGAGCATATGTACATTTGTGCCGCAGGGGCGTCCGTAACCTCGCAATGTCTGCATTGCGACTTACCCTATTAATGCTGTCCTGGAAGGACAGTCGAGGTTTCGGTCCTTCCCAAGCTCGGGCAGGTCCCAATTGTCCTCGTCCAAAAGAGCTGAAAAGCCTCAGAGGGGCTCAGTTTCCGGGGGCTCAATCACGCCCAAGGAAGGCAGACGGAGGAACCGCTACCAAGGCGGTCTCCTCATGACTCTCAGCTCTCTCATCTCTCCGCATCCGCGGTTGATGGCAGACTCGCTCGCCTTTGGCGACATTTAGCTGCCACAGGTCATAGACCGGTGGGTGAGGGACATTGTGCCCACGTGCACAGGACAGAGTTCTGTTCTCGTCCTCCGACTCGATTCTTCAGAACGTCCCCACCTCCCCACCGAGCCGATGCTCTTCTGCAGGCAGAAGGAGTGGTAATCCCTGTTCCTCTTCAGGAACGAGACACGGTTTTCCTCCAATCTGGTTGTGGTGCCAAAAAAGGATGGCTCTTTCCGTTCCGTTCTGGACCTAAAACTGCTCAACAAGCACGTGGAGGCCAGGCGGTTCCGGATGAAACCCTCCGCTCCGTCATTGCCTCAATGTCTCAAGGATATTTCCTAGCATCAATAGACATTAAAGATGCTTATCTCCACGTGCCGATTGCTACAGAGCACCAATGTTTTCTACGTTTCGTGATGGGAGACGACCATCTTCAGTTCGTAGCTCTGCCATTCGGTCTGGCGACAACCCCACGGGTGTTCACCAAGGTCATGGCGGCAGTGGTAGCAGTCTTGCACTCACAGGGACACTCTGTGATCCCTTACTTGGACGATCTACTTGTCAAGGCACCCTCTCAAGAGGCATGCCAACTCAGCCTGAATGTTGCGCTGGAGACTCTCCAGACGTTCGGGTGGATCATCGACTTCTCAAAGTCAAACCTGTCACCGACCCAATCACTAACGTATCTTGGCATGGAGTTTCATACCCTCTCAGCGCTAGTGAAGCTTCCGCTGGACAAGCAGCGGTCACTACAGACTGGGGTGCAGACTCTCCGTCAAGGTCAGTCGCACTCCTTAAGACGCCTCATGCACTTCCTCGGGAAGATGGTGGCGGCAATGGAGGCGGTTCCGTTTGCGCAGTTTCATCTGCGTCCTCTTATTGGGACATTCTCCGCCAATGGGACGGGAAGTCAACATCCCTGAACAGGAAAGTATCCTTTTCACAGAAGGACTCTCTGCAATGGTGGCTTCTTCCCACCTCATTGTCACAGGGAAGATCCTTCCTACCACCGTCTTGGGCGGTAGTCACGACAGACGCGAGTCTGTCAGGGTGGGGAGCAGTTTTTCTCCACCACAGGGCTCAGGGTACGTGGACTCAGCAGGAGTCCACCCTTCAGATCCATTTTCTGGACATCAGAGCAGTGTATCTTGCCCTACTAGCCTTCCAGCAGTGGCTGGAAGGAAAGCAGATCCGAATTCAGTCGGACAACTCCACAGCGGTGGCATACATCAACCACCAAGGAGGGACACGCAGTCGGCAAGCCTTCCAGGAAGTCCGGCGGATTCTGACGTGGGTGGAAGCCACGGCCTCCACCGTATCCGCAGTTCACATCCCCGGCGTAGAAAACTGGGAAGCAGACTTCCTCAGCCGCCAGGGCATGGACGCAGGGGAATGGTCCCTTCACCCGGACGTGTTTCAGGAAATCTGTAGCCGCTGGGGAAGGCCGGACGTCGACCTAATGGCGTCCAGGCACAACAACAAGGTCCCAACCTTCATAGCACGGTCTCGCGATCACAGAACTCTGGCGGCAGACGCCTTAGTGCAAGATTGGTCGCAGTTCCGGCTCCCTTATGTGTTTCCACCTCTGGCACTCTTGCCCAGAGTGCTACGCAAGATCAGATCCGACTGCAGCCGCATCATACTCGTCGCCCCAGACTGGCCAAGGAGGGCGTGGTATCCGGATCTGTGGCATCTCACGGTCGGCCAACCGTCGGCACTACCAGACCGACCAGACTTACTGTCCCAAGGGCCTTTTTTCCATCGGAATTCTGCGGCCCTGAACCTGACTGTGTGGCCATTGAGTCCTGGATCCTAGGGTCTTCAGGATTATCCCAAAGGGTCGTTGCCACCATGAGACAGGCTAGGAAGCCCACGTCCGCTAAGATCTACCACAGAACGTGGAGGATATTCTTATCCTGGTGCTCTGCTCAGGGAGTGTCTCCCTGGCCTTTTGCATTGCCTACCTTTCTTTCTTTCCTGCAATCTGGGTTAGAAAAAGGTTTGTCGCTCGGCTCCCTTAAAGGGCAAGTCTCGGCGCTATCCGTCTTTTTTCAAAAGCGTCTAGCACGACTTCCTAAGGTGCGCACGTTCCTGCAGGGGGTTTGTCATATTGTACCCCCGTACAAGCGGCCGTTAGATCCATGGGATCTGAACAGGGTACTAGTTGCCCTCCAGAAGCCGCCCTTCGAGCCTCTGAGGGAGGTTTCACTTTCTAGACTATCACAGAAAGTGGCTTTTCTGGTAGCGATCACATCTCCTCGGAGAGTGTCTGAGCTAGCAGCGCTGTCATCCAAGGCTCCTTTCCTGGTCTTCCACCAGGACAAGGTAGTGCTGCGCCCCATTCAGGAGTTTCTCCCGAAGGTGGTATCCTCTTTTCATCTTAATCAGGATATCTCTTTGCCTTCTTTTTGTCCTCATGCAGTTCATCGGTATGAGAAGAATTTACATTTGTTAGATCTGGTGAGAGCACTCAGAATCTACATTTCCCGCACGGCGCCCCTGCGCCGCTCCGATGCACTCTTTGTCCTTGTCGCTGGTAAGCGCAAAGGGTCGCAGGCTTCCAAAGCCACCCTGGCTCGATGGATCAAAGAACCAATTCTTGAAGCCTACCGTTCTGCTGGGCTTCCGGTTCCATCAGGGCTGAAGGCCCATTCTACCAGAGCCGTGGGTGCGTCCTGGGCATTGCGACACCAGGCTACGGCTCAACAGGTGTGCCAGGCAGCTACCTGGTCGAGTCTGCACACTTTCACCAAACATTATCAGGTGCATACCTATGCTTCGGCGGACGCCAGCCTAGGTAGAAGAGTCCTGCAGGCGGCAGTTGCCTGCCCGTAGGGGAGGGCTGTCTTCGCAGCTCTAACATAAGGTATTTCTTTACCCACCCAGGGACAGCTTTTGGACGTCCCAATCGTCTGGGTCTCCCAATGGAGCGACGAAGAAGAAGGGAATTTTGTTACTTACCGTAAATTCCTTTTCTTCTAGCTCCTATTGGGAGACCCAGCACCCGCCCTGTTGTCCTTCGGGATTTTTGGGTTTTTTCGGGTACACATGTTGTTCATGTTGAACGGTTTTTCAGTTCTCCGATGTTACTCGGAGTGAATTTGTTTAACCAAGTTATTGGCTTTCCTCCTTCTTGCTTTTGCACTAAAACTGGTGAGCCAGTGATCCCACTGGGGGTGTATAGCCAGAAGGGGAGGGGCCTAACACTTTTTAGTGTAATGCTTTGTGTGGCCTCCGGAGGCAGTAGCTATACACCCAATCGTCTGGGTCTCCCAATAGGAGCTAGAAGAAAAGGAATTTACGGTAAGTAACAAAATTCCCTTCTTTAGTGGTAAAAATGTAATTATTTTTCTTTACTGCCAAATAGTATAACATTTTGTGACACACCTGTGGTGTCAATATACTCACTGCACCTCTGGATGAATTAATTGAAAGGTGCAGCTTTTAACATGGAGTCACTTGTGGGGGGTTTCTGTGCTCTGCCAATGTGACATGGCAATCGCAAACCAATGCAACTACATCTGATCTCAAATATGGTGCTTCTTTCCTTCTTGACTTTGCAATGTACCTCAAAATTAGTTTTCTTTGTCGCTCCATTGGGAGACCCAGACAATTGGGTGTATAGCTTCTGCCTCCGGAGGACACACAAAGTATTACACTTTAAAAAGTGTAACCCCTCCCCTCTGCCTATACACCCTCCCGTGGATCACGGGCTCCTCAGTTTTATGCTTTGTGTGGAAGGAGGCACACATCCACTCATGCATTCTCAACTTAGTTATGTCGGTTGGAAGAAAAGAGGGCCCCCACGGGGCCCCCGGCATGTTCCCTTCTCACCCCACTACGTCGGCGGTGTTGTTAAGGTTGAAGTACCCATTGCGGGTACAGAGGCTGGAGCCACATGCCGTCTCCTTCACCATCCCTTATACGGCTCTGGGAGAAGTGGGATCCTAAGCGGTCATCCATTTACTGGGACCGTGCTCCATCCGCAGCCCCTGTAGGAACCTGCCGGACCGGAGCCTCTTCAACCTCAGGGACCGGGCCCTGCAACTCAAAGGTACTCTGTGTCCCCATAGGAGACTGTGCAGGGAGCGCACCTTCTTCCTGGAAGCCGCGGCGGCTGCTGAATTCAGGAGGCCGGTGGACTTCCGCGCCGACCGTGCCTGCTTGTCGGGCGCGGTCTCAAATTTAGTCTCCGGCTTCATCGCGGCCTAGTCGCAAAAATCCCGCCCCCGGGCCTGCCTGTCAGGGGTAAGGGCGGGATTACCGACCTGACGTCGGATGTGAGGGCTGGAGCATACTGCATGTTTCCTCCCCCCTCACTGATCACTGTGGGGACCCCAGATTCCCGCACTTTGCTGGCGCCGCCCACGGCTCCACTCCTCCCCTGAGAGCTCCGGCAGCCATTTTTTGGCATTCTGCCGGTGGAGGATTCTCAGTGAACAGCTCTGCAGCTCCGGGGGATCCAAGGCAGGGAATCTGGAGGACACACTCCGCTCGTTAGCGGTCGGTAAGCCACACCGGTCACCCGGTGCTGGTCCCCCTAGGGTGCCGGATTAGATACGTATATATCTATATCTATCTGTTCGGTGGGCTGTATACCCCTTTCCCATATACCCTCAGTGATCACTCTCCTAGGAGACAACAGCATGTCGTCCACAAGGAGCAAAGCTGCTAAGGCACAGGGTTTTTTTGCGGCCTGTACCTCTTGTGGGGCTATGTTACCTGCGGGTTCCACCTACCCTCACTGTGAGCAATGCTCGACCCCTGTTTCGCTTGCTCAGCCGGAGCCTCGGACACTGGTGGGCCCCTCGGCTCATGTAGACCCCCCTGCTCCCCCTGACCAGGCTGCAGGGACAGAGTTCGCCTCTTTTGCTGAGAAATTCTCTGAGTCACTTTCTCAATCCATTGCACAGTCTATGGACAAATGGTCTTCTAAGCTGCTAGAGGCTTTGCAGTCCAGACCGGACCTTTCACAGGCCCCGGCCCCTGTTGGCTCGTCGCCTCCAGGCCCCTCTCGGTCCGCGCCGCAGCGCGCTCCCAGGTTGGCCCCTCGGTCTCAGGCAGAGGACTCCTGCCCGGACCGTAGTCCTAGACCGGCTAAGCGGGCTCGCTGGGACTCTTCCCCGACTTCCTCTCGCTGCTCGGGATCCCAGCTTGAGGACTCTCTGGAGGACGAGGCGGACGTCGCAGCTCAGGGCTCTGACCCTGACGTCGCCCTTAACCTTGATACACCTGAGGGGGACGCCTTAGTAAATGATCTTATCTCGTCCATCAACCAGGTGTTAGATCTCTCTCCCCCGCCTCCTCCTGTAGAGGAGTCGGCGTCTCAGCAGGAGAAACACCAGTTTCGGTTCCCCAAACGTACACGCAATACGTTTCTTGATCACTCTAACTTCAGGGACGCTGTCCAGAAGCCCAGAGCGGTCCCGGACAAGCGCTTTACTAAGCGCCTCACTGACACGCGTTACCCCTTCCCATCTGAAGTCGTTAAGGGTTGGGCTCACTGTCCCAAGGTGGATCCTCCAGTCTCATGATTGGCGGCTAAATCCGTGGTGTCGGTTGCAGATGGCTCATCGCTAAAGGATGCCACTGACAGACAGATAGAGCTCCTGGTGAAGTCCATCTATGAGGCCACGGGCGCGTCTTTTGCCCCGGCCTTTGCAGCCGTGTGGGCACTCCAAGCTATCTCGGCTTGTCTGACTGAGATTAATGCTGTCACACGTAATTCTGCTCCACAAGTTGCGTCTTTGACCTCTCAGGCGTCAGCATTTTCATCCTACGCCATGAACGCCGTCCTGGACTCTGCTAGCCGTACAGCTGTAGCATCCGCTAACTCTGTGGCAGTCCGCAGGGCCATGTGGCTGCGCGAATGGAAGGCAGACTCGGCTTCCAAGAGGTTCTTAACCGGTTTGCCGTTTTCTGGCGACCGTTTGTTTGGCGAACGATTGGATGAGATTATTAAAGAATCCAAAGGAAAGGATTCCTCCTTACCCCAGGCCAAACCTAAGAGACCTCAACAGAGAAAGGTTCAATCGAGATTTCGGTCCTTTCGTCCCTCCGCCAAGTCCCAATCCTCTTCGTCCAACAGGCCGGAGAAAGGCCAGAGGAACTCCTATGCGTGGCGATCCAAGTCTCGCCCACAAAAGGCCGCAGGAAGCACTGCCTCCAAGACGGCTTCCTCATGACTCTCGGCCTCCCCTGACCGCATCCTTGGTCGGTGGCAGGCTCTCCCGCTTTGGCGACGCCTGGTGGCCACATGTTCAAGACCGATGGGTGAGAGACATTCTGTCTCATGGTTACAGGATAGAGTTCAGCTCTTGTCCTGCGGCTCGCTTCTTCAGAACCTCTCCGCCCCCCGCTCAGGCCGACGCACTTTTTCAGGCAGTAGCCGCTCTAAACATGGAAGGAGTTGTGATCCCCGTTCCCCTTCAGGAACGTGGTCGCGGATTTTACTCCAACTTGTTCGTGGTGCCAAAAAAGGACGGGTCATTCCGTCCCGTTCTGGACCTCAAGCTACTCAACAGACATGTGAGAACCAGACGGTTCCGGATGGAATCTCTCCGCTCGGTCATCGCCTCAATGTCACAAGGAGACTTCCTAGCATCGATCGACATCAAGGATGCTTATCTCCATGTACCAATCGCACCCGAGCATCAACGTTTCCTGCGTTTCGCCATCGGGGACGAACACCTCCAGTTCGTGGCATTGCCTTTCGGCTTGGCGACAGCCCCACGGGTTTTCACCAAAGTCATGGCATCCGTTGTGGCGGTCCTGCATTCTCAGGGCCACTCGGTGATTCCCTACTTGGACGATCTCCTAGTCAGGGCCCCGTCTCGGGTGGCGTGTCAACAAAGTCTATCTGTCGCTCTGGCGACTCTCCAGCGGTTCGGGTGGATCATCAACTTCCCGAAATCCAAGTTGACACCGACCCAATCACTGACGTACCTTGGGATAGAGTTTCATACCCAGCAAGCGTTAGTCAAGCTTCCGAGCGACAAACAGCTTTCTCTGCAGGCAGGGGTGCAATCCCTTCTTCGGAGTCAGTCACACCCCTTAAGGCGCCTCATGCACTTCCTGGGGAAGATGGTGGCAGCTATAGAGGCAGTCCCGTACGCGCAATTCCATCTTCGGCCACTCCAATGGGACATTCTCCGCAAATGGGACAGGAGTTCGGCTTCCCTCGACAGGAACGTCTCTCTTTCCCTTGCAACCAAGACGTCACTTCAGTGGTGGCTCCTTCCCAATTCTCTGTCGCAGGGAAAATCCTTCCTACCCCCAACCTGGGCTGTGGTCACCACGGACGCAAGCCTGTCAGGGTGGGGAGCGGTTTTTCTCCACCACAGGGCTCAGGGAACCTGGACTCCGATAGAGTCATCCCTTCAGATCAATATTCTGGAGATAAGGGCAGTGTATCTAGCCCTATTGGCTTTTCATCGGTGGCTGGAGGGCAGGCAGATCCGTATCTAGTCGGACAATGCCACTGCCGTCGCATACATCAACCACCAAGGCGGCACTCGCAGTCGTCAAGCCTTCCAGGAAGTCCGACGGATTCTGCAGTGGGTGGAAGCCACAGCTTCCACCATCTCCGCAGTTCACATCCTGGGCGTAGAAAACTGGGAAGCAGATTTTCTCAGTCGTCAGGGCATGGACGCGGGGGAATGGTCTCTGCACCCAGACGTGTTTCGAGAGATCTGTCGCCGCTGGGGAACGCCGGACGTCGATCTCATGGCGTCACGGCACAACAACAAAGTCCCGGCATTCATGGCACGGTCTCAGGATCACAGAGCTCTGGCGGCGGACGCGTTAGTTCAGGATTGGTCGCAGTTTCGACTGCCTTATGTGTTTCCTCCTCTGGCGATGCTGCCCAGAGTGTTACGCAAGATCAGTTCCGACTGCCGTCGCGCCATTCTCGTCGCTCCAGACTGGCCGAGGCGGTCGTGGTACCCGGATCTGTGGCATCTCACGGTGGGTCAATCGTGGGCGCTTCCAGACCGCCCAGACTTGCTGTCACAAGGCCCGTTTTTCCATCTGAATTCTGTGGCCCTCAACCTGACTGTGTGGCCATTGAGTCCTGGCTCCTAGCGTCTTCAGGGTTATCTCAGGATGTCATTGCCACCATGAGACAGGCCAGGAAGCCTACGTCCGCCAAGATCTATTATAGGTCTTGGCAAATCTTCCTATCCTGGTGCGCTAATAACGGTTTTACTCCATGGCCATTTGCCTTACCCACTTTTCTTTCATTCCTTCAATCCGGAATGGACAAGGGTCTGTCACTTGGCTCTCTCAAGGGCCAAGTATCGGCGCTCTCCGTGTTTTTTCAAAAGCGTCTAGCCAGGCTTCCGCAGGTCCGCACGTTCCTGCAGGGAGTTTGCCACATAGTCCCACCTTACAAGCGTCCGCTGGAATCCTGGGATCTTAACAGGGTGCTAACGGCTCTTCAGAAACCACCTTTCGAGCCGCTGCGGGATGTCTCTCTATCACGTCTTTCGCAGAAGGTGGCCTTCCTAGTGGCAGTCACATCACTTTGGAGAGTGTCTGAGCTAGCAGCGCTGTCATGCAAAGCCCCCTTCCTGGTGTTTCACCAGGATAAGGTGGTTCTGCGTCCGGTCCCGGAATTTCTCCCTAAGGTGGTATCCCCTTTTCATCTCAATCAGGATATCTCCTTGCCTTCATTTTGCCCTAATCCAATTCACCAGCGTGAAAAGGATTTGCACTCTTTGGATCTTGTGAGAGCACTCCGGCTCTACGTGTCTCGCACGGCGCCCCTGCGTCGTTCAGATGCGCTCTTTGTCCTTGTCGCTGGCCAGCGTAAGGGCTCGCAGGCTTCCAAGTCAACCTTGGCTCGGTGGATCAAGGAACCGATTCTCGAAGCCTACCGTTCTTCTGGGCTTCCGCTTCCTTCAGGGCTGAAAGCCCATTCTACCAGAGCCGTGGGTGCGTCCTGGGCATTGCGGCACCGGGCTACGGCTCAGCAGGTGTGTCAGGCAGCTACGTGGTCTAGTCTGCACACTTTCACGAAACACTATCAAGTGCATACCTATGCTTCGGCAGACGCCAGTCTAGGTAGGTGAGTCCTTCAGGCGGCGGTTGCCCACCTGTAAGAGGGGGCCGTTTTTTTCGGCTTTTTTTATTGAGGTATTCTTTTACCCACCCAGGGACTGCTCTTGGACGTCCCAATTGTCTGGGTCTCCCAATGGAGCGACAAAGAAGAAGGGAATTTTGTTTACTTACCGTAAATTCCTTTTCTTCTAGCTCCTATTGGGAGACCCAGCACCCGCCCCTGTACCCTTCGGGCTGGTTGTCTTTTTGTGTACACATGTTGTTCATGTTGAATTGTTCTTTTGGTTCATGGTTTGCAGTTCTCCGAACATCCTTCGGATTGCATTTACCCTAGACCAATTTATACGTTTTCTCCTTCCTGCTTTTGCACCAAAACTGAGGAGCCCGTGATCCACGGGAGGGTGTATAGGCAGAGGGGAGGGGTTACACTTTTTAAAGTGTAATACTTTGTGTGGCCTCCGGAGGCAGAAGCTGTACACCCAATTGTCTGGGTCTCCCAATAGGAGCTAGAAGAAAAGGAATTCACGGTAAGTAAACAAAATTCCCTTCTTCAACCACATTTGGGGTATCAGCATACTCTGGAGAAATTCCACAATAAACTGTATGGTTCATTTGTGCCACCCCGGCGCAGACCGGGGTGCTCGGATCCTGGAGATGTTCGTGGCTCAAGGGGTCCGGGCTCGGCTGACGCTTCTATCTTTGCAAGGGGTTTATTTACAGGGGAGAAGTTCGTGACGCCATCTGCGGGTTGCAGTAATGGGAGTACCACCACTGCCAAAGGTAGTACCGGGACAGATGGTGTTGGGCAGCAAGGTGTTAGTCCCTCTGCAGGTAGGGAAGGCCCCGGACTCTGGGGTTTGGGAGGTTTGGAAAGATGAGAGGCAGGGAGCAGGGTACTCACTGTTGGTAGACGTGGTGCTGGTTGATGCTTGCAACGTAAACACACACACGTTGTAGGTAAAACAAAAGTCTCTGTGTACCGCTGGCACTATGGGGAGCCCATCCAGGTGTCCGCTCCCAATGATGCTGCTTGGTAATCCGGAGCCTGCCTCCGTGCACAATTTAGGTGTTTGTAGATGGTCCCTTGGCTTGAAGCTGATGGGATGCTCATTATTTGTAGTGTAGCTGTGCTCTTGATGACTGGCACTTAGGATTTCAGTTGGGCTGCTTTATATGGAAAGCCCTATCCCCCGTGTTGTGCTGATGCCTTCAATCTCTGAGCTCTTGGGGAAAGTTCATAAAGAAACTATCCTCCACAGGTTAATTATCAGGACGGATAAACCTGCTCCTGACCTAGGGTCCTGTACCCTGCCGTGCTCTGTACCAGTCCGGTTATTGGGCTTGCTGGTGCCGACGGTCCTCCAAGACTATGTCTGTTCTCCCTTCCCAAGTCGCTGCGACTGGTCCTCGACTCCTCCGGTCCCGGACTACCGTCTGCGACCCAATCTAGTCCAGCTCCTCGGCAGCTACTACTCCCCAGCTCCTAACTCTTTGAGGGCTCTCACTCAACTGCAGTCACCCCTCCCACCAGTCTGCCTGACCCCTAGGTGGGTGGCCCTATTCCAGCTAGACCAACCCACTGGTTTGTCTGTTCAGTTCTGGTGTGAGGTGTTGATTGGGATTTGTGGTGCGGGTAGTAGAAGCATCACTGAGTGGAACCTGAACCATGGGGAGTAGGCCCTGCATCCCTTGGAGGGGATGCAGTTCCCTGTAGCACCCTGATATATTCAGGGTCGCTACACATTTTCACCTGATACCCTTGTGAAAAAACCTATCTGGTTGAAGTAACAAGTTTGTGGGAAAAAAAAATAAATGCATTTATATTTATGGCTCAATTCTGTAAAATCCCTGGGGGTTCGAAGGTGCTCACCAAACATCTATAAATTCCTTGAGGGGTCTAGTTTACAAAATGCGGTCACATGTTGGGGAGCTCCACTGTTGGAGGTCTCCAAATTCGACATGGTGTCCGCTAATGATTCCAGCTAATTTTGCTTTAAAAAATTCCAATGGCGCCCCTTTCCTTCCAAGCCCTGCAGTGCACCCAAACAATTGATTTCTACCACATATGAAGTATCAATGTACTCAGGAGAAATTGCACAATAAATTTTATGGTACATATGTTCCTGATACCCTTGTGAAAATGCAATATTTTATGGCTAAATTAACAGTTTTGAGTAAAAAAGTAAAATTTTCTTTTTTTCCTTACACATTGCTTTGGTTCATGTGAAGCACCTAAAGGGTTAATAAACTTCTTGGATGTGGTTTGGAGCAGAGTGAGGGGTGCAGTTTTTCGAATGGGGTCACTTTTGGGTATTTTCTGTCACCTAGGCCTCTCAAAGTCACTTCAAATGTGATGTGGTCCCTAAAAAAATGGTTTTGTAATTTTTTTTTTCGAAAACTGAGAAGTTGCTGATGAACTTTGAACCCTTCTAACTTTTTAAGTAAAAAAAATTGTTTCAAAAATTGCGTTGATGTAAAGTAGACATGTGGGAAATGTTCTTTACTGACCATTTTGTGTGACATACAGTATCTTTCAGATTTATAGGCATAACATTTCAAATTTTGAAAATTGTGAAATTTTTAAAATTTTTGCCAAATTTCCGATATTTTCCTAAATAAACACACAAAATATGACCTTAATTCTACCACTAACATGATGTCCAATATGTCACAAAAAAGCAATGTCAGAATCAGCACGATCCGTTGAAGCGTTCCAGAGTTATAACCTGTCAAAGTTACACTTGTCAGAAGTGCAAAAAATTGCCCGGTCATTAACCCCTTAACGACCCATGACGTACTGGGTACGTCATGGTGACATGGTGCTAAACGACCCATGACGTACCCAGTATGTCATGGCGAAATCGCGGCCCCGGAGCCCCGGTGAGTGCAATCGGTACACACAAACCGCAGATTCGGGGAGGAGGGGACTTCTGCCTGACCTCAGGAGGGGTGGTGCCTCCTCCCCGGAGCTACGGAGGCTGTGATTGGCTGACGAACACCGCTCAGCCAATCACAGCCACTGTAATGTTCCAGCCATTGAAAATGACTGAAACATTGAAATCCAGCCCTAATCAGTGCAGCTGTAGCACTGATTATTGGCTGGAGCTGGGTGATCGGTGCTTCACCAGCCCCCAGCTCTGATTGGAGAGATCGGCCTTGTGACCGATCTCTCCAATCACCGTGGATCTGGGGCCGTGACCACTCCCCTCCGCTTTACTCCGTCCGTGGAAGCCGAGTGGAGCGATCCCTGCAAGTGCCCTGGTAAGCCCCTGCCCCCGATCCGCTGCAACCGCCGCCGATCCCCCGATCCACTGCCGCCACCGATCCCCCGCCGATCTCCTCTATCTGCTGCAGCCGCCTCCATCTGCCACCGCTCCCCCTTATCAGCCACTGCCCCCTCCGTGAGCTGCTGCCCGCGCTCTCCCATCCTCACCTGTTGTCCCCTCCACCATCTCCCACCCTGTGCGATCTGCCACCGCTCTCCACCATCTCACCTTCCCGATCTGCTGCCCGCTGTCTCACCTCCCCATCTGCTGCACGCTCTCTGCCATCTCACCTCCCCATCTGCTGCCCCCTCCCCCATATCACCTCCCCATCTGCTGCCCTCTCCCCCATCTCACCTCCCGATCTGCTGCACGCTCTCCACCATCTCACCTCCCCATCTGCTGCACGCTCTCCGCCATCTCACCTCCCGATCTGCTGCATGCTCTCTGCCATCTCACCTCCCGATCTGCTGCACGCTCTCCGCCATCTCACCTCCCGATCTCCTGCACGCTCTCCGCCATCTCACCTCCCGATCTGCTGCACGCTCTCTGCCATCTCACCTCCCGATCTGCTGCACGCTCTCTGCTATCTCACCTCCCGATCTGCTGCATGCTCTCCACCATCTCACCTCCCGATCTGCTGCACGCTCTCCACCTTCTCACCTCCCGATCTGCTGGAAGCTCTCCACCTTCTCACCTCCCGATCTGCTGCCCGCTCTCTGCCATCTCACCTCCCGATCTGCTGCCCGCTCTCTGCTATCTCACCTCCCTATCTGCTGCACGCTCTCTGCCATCTCACCTCCCGATCTGCTGCACGCTCTCTGCCATCTCACCTCCCGATCTGCTGCACGCTCTCTGCCATCTCACCTCCCCATCTGCTGCACGCTCTCTGCCATCTCACTTCCCCATCTGCTGCACGCTCTCTGCCATCTCAGCTCTCCATCTGCTGCACGCTCTCTGCCATCTCACCTCCCTATCTTCTGCATGCTCTCCGCTATCTCACCTCCCGATCTGCTGCACGCTCTCTGCCACCTCACCGTCCCATCTGCTGCATGCTCTCTGCCATCTCACCTCCCGATCTGCTGCACGCTCTCCGCCATCTCACCTCCCGATCTGCTGCACGCTGTCCGCCATCTCACCTCCCCATCTACTGCACGCTCTCTGCCATCTCACCTCCCCATCTGCTGCACGCTCTCCGCCATCTCACCTCCCGATCTGCTGCACGCTCTCTGCCATCTCACCTCCCCATCTGCTGCACGCTCTCTGCTATCTCACCTCCCCATCTGCTGCACGCTCTCTGCCATCTCACCTCCCGATCTGCTGCACGCTCTCTGCCATCTCACCTCCCGATCTGCTGCACGCTCTCTGCCATCTCACCTCCCGATCTGCTGCACGCTCTCTGCCATCTCACCTCCCCATCTGCTGCACGCTCTCCCTCATCAGCTGCTGCCCCCCTCCCTGATCTGCTACCCCCTCTCACCCTCCCTGATCTGCAGCCTGCTCTCTCCCATCCTCTTCATCTGAAGCCCCCTCCCCCACCTCTCACCTCCCGATCTGCTGCCCCCTCCACCACCTCTCACCCTCCCGCTCTCTCCCATCCTCCGCCGCGCCCTCTCCCATCCTCCGCCGCTCCCTCTCACATCCTCCATCCATCTTTTTTTCCATCCCACCTAGCCCCCCCCTTTTTGCAGCACATCCATGCGTGTGTCCTGACTTTTTTTGTTATGCAAACTAAGTAAGAAGGACAAATAAACTTAGTTTAGGGCCAGTAAAATTATACTGTATTAATCGTCAACTACAGTATTTTTTACTGAATATTGTAAGGGTCAGCCCAGTGCCTCACGTGAGAGCGATGCACGAGTCTCACATCGCATCATCCGGCACGGTCGCTCTTTTCCAGACAGCAGTGTGCGGCTGTGCCGGATGATGCGATGCGAGATTCGTGCATCGCTCTCACGTGTGGTACTTGCCATAGTGTCAGTTGCAGGCGCTCATTATTTATTTTTTTTTTAACTGATGTCCGTATTTTTTATTTCGCCAAACTAATTTTTTTGTATGAGGGGGGTCTAGTTTCCAAAATGGGGTCAGATGTGGGGGAGCTCCATTGTTTAGGCACCTCAGGGGGTCTCCAAATGCAACATGGCGTCTGCTAATAATTCCAACCAATTTTGTGAAATGCTGTGAAATGGCGCTCCTTCTCTTCTGAGCCCCGCCATGCGTCCAAACAATTGGTTTTCACCACGTATGAGGTATCTGTGTACTCAGGAGAAATTGCACAATACGTTTTATGGTGCATTTTTTCCTGATACCCTTGTGAAAAAAAAGCTACCTGTTTGAAAAAACAATTTTGTGGTAAAAAAAAAATAAATATTTTCACGGCTGAACATTACAAACGTTTGTAAAGCCTCCAGGGGTTCAAAGTGCTCACTAAACAGCTAGATAAATTCCATGAGGGGTCTAGTTTCGAAAATGGGGTCAATTGTGGGGGAGCTCCATTGTTTAGGCACCTCAGGGGGATCTCCAAATGCAACATGGCGTCCGCTAATAATTCCAACCAATTTTCCTGTGAAATGGCGCTCCTTCTCTTCTGAGCCCTGCCGTGCGCCCAAACAATTGATTTCCACCACATATGAGGTATCTGTGTACTCAGGAGAAATTGCATAATACGTTTTAGGGTGCATTTTTCCTGATACCCTTGTGAAAAAAAAAGCTACCTAGTTGAAGCAACAGTTTTGTGGTAAAAACTTTTTTTTTTCTTTTCACAGCTCAACGTTATAAACTTCTGTGGAGCCCCCACTGGTTCAAAGTGCACATCAAACATCTAGAAAAAATATTTGAGGGCTCTAGTTTCCAAAATAGGGTCACTTGTGGGGTAGCTCCATTGTTTAGGCACCTCAGGTGGTCAACAAACCCGACATGGCGTCCGCTAATTAGTGCAGCTAATTTTGCACTCAAAAATTCAAATGGCGCACCTTGCCTTCCGAGTCCTGCCGTGTGCCCAAACATTTGATTTCCACCACAACTTTTTTTTTTGTAAATTTTGTTGGAAAAGTGAGAAATTGCTGATGAACTTTGAACCCTTCTAACTTCTTAACGGAAAAAAAATTTGTTTCAAAAATTGCGCTTGTGTAAAGCAGACAAGTGGGAAATTTTATTTAGTAACTATTTTGTGTGACATATCTCTCAGATTTATGGGCATAAAATTTCAAATTTTGAAAATGCAAAATTTTCGCCAAATTTCCGAAATTTTCACAAATAAACGCAAAACATATAGGCCTAAATTTACCACTAACATGAAGTACAATATGTCACAGAAAAACAATATCAGAATTGCCAGGATCCGTTGAAGCGTTCCAGAGTTCTAACCTGTCAAAGTGACACTGGTAAAAATTGCAAAAAATGGCCGGGTCTTTAAGATGAAAACAGGCTGGGGGCTGAAGGGGTTAAGGTGAAAACCTTGCTCTGGGGTAAAGGGGTTAAAAACATTACATGCCAACCCACCCAACCTCGATAATTCAATCTTATCCTTCTTACAAAATCACACTACTGTATTTCCCTGAAAAAAAGACACTGTCTTATATTTTTTTTGCCCCAAAAAAAGCACTAGGTCTTATTTTTGGGGGAGTGTAATACTAATATAAAAAGACTGACCAGCACATCCACTAGGTGTGAACAGGTGCACACTAAAAATTCAACAGTTACAAAATTTTTCTGCGTGCACCTGTTTCTCACTGAGCACTCCGCCCTCCAGCCTGAGCAGTTTCATTTAGCTGCATCCTACCTGCCCATTACATGGAGGTTTCTTAACCCAGATAGAAGCCTCACACTATCCCCTCATGGTATTGCTTCCCCATACCACCCCCCACTACCCAATATCTATTCTGTGCCCCCTCACATTCTTCTCATCCCTTATTGCCTCCTCACTACCTCTGTACTCATCCCCCCTCACACCCCATACTGTGTCAGTATACATTTCCCCTCACTCCCCATAATGTATCCACACCCATCCTGTCCACTTGCTTTTCATACTGTGTCCTCAAATTTGCCCCCTCGCTATTTATTCTGTCTTCAAAATGTTTCCCGTTTGCTCCCCATACTATGTCCAAATACATTACCCCTTACCCTCGCTCCCCATACTCTGTATACATAACCCCTCACCCTCTCTCTCTCATACTGTCTATATACATCATCCCTCACCCTCTCTCCCCATACATCATCCCTCACCCTCTCTCCCCATACATTACCTCTCACCCTCTCTCCCCATACTGTCTATATACATCCCCCCTCACCCTCTTTCCCCATACTGTCTATATACATCACCCCTCCCCTCTCTCCCCATACTGTCCATAGATAATTCCCCCTCTCCATCCTCTATCTCACCATTCTGTAGCCATAAGAAATTCCCACTCCCCATTCCTATCCCCCCATACTGTGTCCATATACATTTCCTCCTGCTCACCCTCTCTTCCCCCATACTGTGTCCATACATGCTTCCCACTTCAGCTCCACTGGAGCACTTATTACCAGTGGTATCTGCCACCTATGCACTGCAACGCTGAAGAATGATGTCAGCAGTGTGATCAGCTGACCTGATCACATTACAGCCATCGCTCTGACCCGGAAGTGCCGGCGGTCACCGCTTCAATTGTTCATGTGTCTAAAAGATACAGAGAGAATTGATCAGTAGGAGCTGCGCACCGCACTTCTTCTGAGTCTTGGCTGTCAGTTTGACAGCCAGGACTCAGAATAGCCTGCGCCCGCTACAGGGGCGACAACTGAACCCGGGGCACATGCCCTATCTGCCCCCCAAGATACGACTCTGACTAGTCATGTGACAGAGGGGTGGTTCCAAGTTAGTGGCGCTCATGTGATGTGCCTATTTACATGTGACCCACAACTCTCAGACCGCGGCCCGTGAGCCAGCAGCGCCATCATGGTAATGGCGGTGCATGCTAGCTGGGCCATATTGTCCACATTGTTCGTTGTCAGGGGAGACACCAACAGGCTCAGCGCTCCCTGGAACTAAAATTCTCTGTGAATGTAGAAGGACCATGTATGTATGGACTATACCCATGTTTGCTGACCATATATTGGAAGATATCCCGAACATTACACAAAGTTAGTATATACTAGAACCATACTATAAGATTGACATGAAAAAGAAGGGATAAGCAAATAATAAATCCACCCCATAGGTTATAAATGGAATGATTCCCTATTCAGTGAATTATATTTTCACATTTTAATTTTTTTTTTAAATGCTACCAGTGATCATACTAAAGATACCCCAGGGCCTATAGTATGATAACCAATAACCATATGTGTGGCCATAATTATTGCAACAATTTGATGTAAACAGTAATAATTGCTATTAATTAAACCTTCAAGGTGGTGGTTAATACCGGCCTAAGAACAATATATGGGCACTTACTAATCCAAAGTAGTCAGATTACTAACCCTCAGATTCAAGGGCAATTTTGGCATAAAAATAATTAAGTGTTGAAAATTGTGTAATTACTATTGTGTGGTGAATTTGATGTGACTAGCTAATTTAGTTCAATGCCTAGGAACAGTGATCAATATTCTGTGAATTATGTGGTTACTCAAGAAGTAGTGCAATACCCAATATTAATAACTAAAAACCTACTCTTATACAGTAACTGAGGGCTGTGTGCCAGTGTCTGTTCTTTCTATGCTTCCCATAGCTGTGTGTCCTGTTGGGACCCAGTCACTCTCAGCCCTTGTTCACATTGAGGCCTATTTTGACCCATGGTAAGGTTTTAATATTTGAGAGTGTTGGTACTGTCCCACACCTTGTCGCAGTGGGATGGTTTTATGCTTTTTTGGATCAAAAAACAGTGTTTACAAAGTACCCTATGTTTATTTATATGCACTATGCTTTTATTTAGTTACAGTAGGTTATATGTCCATATTATTTATATCTTTGTTTTTTCTTCTTGTCTTATGGCCAGTGTGAACATGAGCTTACAAGCTGCATGTATACCAACTCATACTCCGGCTCACTTTTTTTTCTAGTTAAATAGTGCCCATTCATTAACCCCTTGATTTTTCGGGTTCTTCTTGCTCCCCTTCTTCCGAGATCCACAAGTTTTTTTTATTTTTACATCAATATTGCCATATGAGGGCTGTTATTGCATTTTGGGCAAAATTGTGATTACCAAAAACCATAATTTTGGGCATTTGGAATGTTTTTTGCCGCTATGCCGTTTACTGATCAGATTAATTGATTTTAGATTTTGATAGATTGGGCATTTCTGAATACTGCGATACCAAATATGTGTATATATTTTTTCTTTTAAGCCTTTAATTTTCAGTAGGGCAAATGAGAGTTGATTTGGTATTTTAGGAGTTTTTTTTATTTTATTTTACTTTTTTTTTTATTTTACTAATTCCAATAGGGGACTATAAGGATCAGCAGTCTGAT